>NW_023458559.1:4251150-4282263 GCF_013731165.1 Rhagoletis pomonella | reverse complement strand
GTTTGATGTTATAATGAATTGAGTACCATTATCTGATATAATGAGTTCGGGGCAGCCATTCACCGTGAATATATGTCGAAGATAATTGACTACGGATATGGCGTTTGCATTTTTCATGGGCTGCGCCCAGATATATCGCGAGTAACAGTCGATGGCTACGAAGATCCATTGGTTACGATTTTTAGACATGGGCAGCTTACCGACGAAGTCAATCGATAATTGTCTACCCGGTCGTTTTGGTTCTCTATATTCGCCGTGAGGTGTTTTGGTGCTCTCATTACTTTGTTTAATGCGGTGGCATAGTTCACATTGCCGAACGTACTGGTAAACGGACTCATACATGTTTGGCCAGTAATAGCGTTGTGAGATACGTCTATAAGTTTTCCAAACACCCTGATGCGAATGTTGGTTATGATTTTCATCGAGGACTTTTGCTCTGTCCACAGTATTTCCGCACTTTGATTGGAAAATTTCAATCGATGATATAGGAGGTGGTTCTCGATTTCATATCTATCTAATGGTTGTTTTGAGGCCATGGCGTGGATTTTGTTGTACCATTTATCGCACGTGTTTGGGTCAATGTTGATCGCGGATATGATTGGTGTACGATTAACGGGAAGGCAATTGAACTTCTACGAACGATGTTGAGAAGAGCAAAAGAACGAGATAAGGCGTCAGGAAGTTCTAAATGTTTTCCTGGTTTATGAATAATTTTGAGATCGTATGGTGATAATCGGATCGCCCAACGGCATAATCGGCCAGTTGGTTCTTTGGGAGTTTGTAGCCAGCGCAAAGCAGCATGGTCCGTTACCACAACCAATTTACGACCCTCAAAATATGGACGGAACTTTTCGACCACTAAGAGAACGGCTAGGCATTCCCGTTCAGATGCTGTGTAATTTTGTTCGGCTTTCGAGAATTTCTTAGAAAAATACTGAACCACACGTTCATTCCCATCATGTTCTTGTACTATAACAGCACCCGCTACGATAAGCGAGGCATCGGTATAAACCTTGAATGGTTTTGAATAATCGGCCATAGTCAGAACGGGAGTGGTAGTTAAACACTCTTTGAGTTTGAGAAAGGCTTGTTCAGCAGTGGTATTCCATTCAATGGGTCGTTTTCGGGCTCCTTTATACAATTCACAAAGGGGAGCTGTGATCTCCGCAAAATTTGGAATAAATTTACGGTACCAGCCTGCTGCACCAACGAACCGTCTGACTTCTTTTGCCGTTTTGGGCCGTGCAAATTCAACAATCGCTCCAATACGAGATGGATTAGCAGATAAACCCTCTTGAGACAAAACGTAGCCCAGGAATTCCAATCGTTTACAACAAAAATTCGATTTGGATGTTGAGATGGCTAAGCCGGCCCAGCCAGACGTTTTGCAACGATAGCCAATATCTTAACGTGTTCTTCAAACGTCGAAGTGCAAATTATGAAATCATCCACATATGCGAATGCATGTGGAGCCAAATCACGGAAAATTTTATCAATGAGAATGGCTAATGTGGAGGGTGAATTTCTCAACCCCATCGTCATGCGGCGAAAAGCATAAAGTCTGTTACC
Source organism: Rhagoletis pomonella (assembly GCF_013731165.1). Classification (NCBI taxonomy): domain Eukaryota; kingdom Metazoa; phylum Arthropoda; class Insecta; order Diptera; family Tephritidae; genus Rhagoletis; species Rhagoletis pomonella. The sequence continues at coordinate 4,280,694 of NW_023458559.1, read as the reverse complement.
GAATGCAAAAGCGGTTTTCAGTTGACTCGATTTTGCCAAAGGAATTTGAAAGACAGATCAATACTGGTTAGGTATTTAGCTGACTTTAGTCGTGCTAAAATTTGGTTAGTATCCGTAATTGGATAGGCATTTGGAATGGTAATTTGCTCTCTCGCGTCCAAGCATACGCGACACGTTCCGTCTTTCTTCTTTACAGCCAGAATTGGTGACCGCCAAGGGCTTTCTTTGATGGTCATAATGATGTCGCGACTACGCCTTTTATCCAAATCGGCTTGAACTTGTTCAGCCACATATGGCGATACTGGATACTGGCGTTTCATGACGGGTTTTGCATCACCCGTATCAATTACGTGTTCGACCTGATTAGTGATATTTAAAGGACCAGACTCAGGAGTTGGATTAAAAAGTCTGAGAACGGCGTCCAACATTTGTCTTTGATCTGGGGTGAGATTATGTGGAAGGCTGACGCTCGTTATTTTTGGGGTATCCAGTTCACCCTATAAACCGAGTGTAGAAGCGTCAATTGGCTCCAGATCATTACTCATAGAAGATACCTGAGCTTGTTCTCTCATACTCCCTGGTGGCTGGTTAGAAAAATTAATAAATTTATCCGTCGTAACCATTTCGGCTTTAGCGGATGCAACTTCTTCAGTATCACCTTTGGCTGTATGTTTTAAAAATCGTTGAACTTACTCTTGGTTCTGCACCAGTTCGAAAAAGAAGGCCTCAAGGAATGTCCGTCGCATAATTGGGTGTTTCAGTGAGATAGGCACTATAAGAGTTGGCACAAGTCGGGTAAGACTACCAACCGTATATAATACATTCACTTTACCAATGGCCTTAAAATAAATCGAATTATCGGCGAGACCAATGGATGTTTTGGTAGGTTGCTACTGTCCCCATTTGTACTTCTCATAAAATGCTTGTGAAATGACTGTGACCTTAACCGTGCTGGTGGTCATGGTATACCGTGGTTCAGTTGCCTGAACCGATGTCGGTATATTCTGGTTTGGAATCGAATCTGGTATGGTTAAAGGTAAATATTGTGATGGAACAGTATTTTGAGTTTAACTCATCGTTCCCCGTTCGTTCTCAAAACCATGGAAGGTCGAGTTCAAACTTAATTGGGGATCGCACGTCGGGATTCCCGTATTCGGTGAAGACATCCGAAGCTCACGAATCTTCGACTGAAATTTTCCGATCAGATCTGCCTGGCGTGACGCCGACTCGGGTTTTAACTTCAACCGAGCGGTTCGATAACAATAATGTATCATTTGATGAAGACGACCCTGAGGTGTTAACACCTCATTCGACTTCAGTTCCCGATATGCTCTCTCACATATTTCCAACTCATTCATTTGGTGTATGGCATGGGATTTTATCAGCCATGGTTGGCCAACGTAAGCAGATATTTTACCATTGAGGGCGGCTATTTCGGTGTCGGTCCATTGAACCGGCGCTGGATATAGGTTATATATCTCCCCTTCGATCTGTCGCTGTTCGTCTGTCAAATAAGTTGCATCGAGAATGGGAAATAATTCCATGTTCAAAGACTCAAATACCAAGTTGTAAATTCCGATTATTAAAAAAATTCTGCCACCGGTAGACGTAAAGTCCGTACTATTAAAGTCTATGTTATAAGATGATGGTACTCGATTTAAAATCAGTACAGTATTTACTTTAGTTTATTATTTGTTATTATTATTATTTTATTCTATGCGTATGTCGTTTTGAATATCCACTTTCAAAAATAATGCCACATAAATCGATCACTATTTGAATATTGCTTTAAATCTAATTAGTTTAACAAAAAAGTCACGCTCAATTGGTTGTATATCTCATGTGATCTTCGGTCCAAAATTTTGTTTAATATTATACCGAACGTGGCTGAGAATGTCGTTTAACGCACTAGCTCGAAACTTTTTATGGACCAAGTTGTTTGCTCCCGGGATGCAGCGAAGGCCTTGAATACTTGGGAGTATTACCTGTATCTCCTTCGGTCCCTTCTGTCGCCAACAAGGTACGCAACGAAGATCCAGACTATCCACTCCCGAATTTACCGAAATCATGCCGTGTGAAGACTGAGGACGATATTGATTTACAGTGATTATGAGTTCAAAAGATAATTATTTGATTCAATTTCAATGATGATTTATAATAGCGGAATTTCTAAAGGAAAATTTATCAAAAATCTATTAAACTCGAATATGTATGATTCACTGACGTACAATTTTGTGCCCAACAAAATGAGAAAATAGACTACAAGATTTTAATTTTTCCTTAAATCTAATTTTATAATGTATTAAATTGATTCGATGATGAAATTGCTATTTTCCCTCAGCTGAGCACGCGGTTATTTTATGCCGGGCTTAAGTGTGGTTATGTTCAACGAAAACTTATTCTTTTTCACCCGTTTAGTTGGGCGCCAATGATTTGCTTGACCTTGGTTTGTCGGTCCAAATAGGAATCTTTATTTACGGTTGATGGATAGCTCGTTTCCAATGGATGGTGGCAAGAAAGTGGCTGACTTACGTGTAATGATTTTGTATTACCGGCTTATGGTGACTCAATTGCTGTCAAATGAATAGCCCCGATTTGATGCTCACAACTTCTTTATTCTACGCAACAACATGGCTGGGGATTTGCCGGAAGGAATGTGACGGCACTTTTGCCTCTATTAATTTCCACTGAGGGGTGAGTATCGACTCCCCGAATGTCGCCAGCTTTTAATACAAGCTTTTAATCCACGTTAATTACTTGGTTGTAATTCCGTTCTTGCGAGGGCTGATGAGTGTGGTTCGCTCCGTGTCCAATTCCAAAAAAAAATATATTTTTCTAGCCTCGTGGGATGTGACCACCGACTCTTTTATCGTATGTCAGTGTGGGCGTTTTCATAGTGGCCATGTCAATTCGTGTCTATACTGATATGATGGTTCGTGTCTTGAATAACTATTGGTTACGTACATTCATCTGGCAATCCCCCCCATTTTGAAGTTTAGCTTTGACAGTTTTGTTATGTTTACATTTCTCATAATCGTTCTTATGTCTATTATTTGGGTAATAAAAAATAATAGATAATTTTTTCTCGTAGACCCCTTTCAAAAATTGACTGGTTTTGGTAGTGTATTTTATTGTTGTACACCAACAAAGTTCACTACAGAAAAATTATTTTTAACCAGATAACTTGATAACCAGGAAAGCGTGAACAACCGCATTGTGATTACACACTTGTAGGTTTTAAAAAATAGAGCTCGTAAATACATTAAAATACTCTTTCGCTCGGAAGCGTTATATTTTATAAGAGCACTGCCAGCGCTAGCGTTATTTACATTATCTTCACCATAAACTCATCATTTGTGTTAATGGCATCATTTTTATTTTTATCGCTTCGAGTTTAAAAGTGATGCCAAAAATACTTATCACATTTTTAAAACACAAAACTTAAAACATCAAAACGGCTAAGCTTTTTACGCCAAACTTTTAATTCAGAAACTGACAATAGAGAAAATAACGAGTTTAAAAAAATCTATCACAAAGAACCAAGCAAGCAAGAACCAAAAAAAGTGTTCCACCGTCTCATCTTCTTCAAGGCAAGATGGGCAAATGGACTTGTCATTTACGCCTATCACAGTCAGGTGTTTGTGCGACGTGAAGTGACCAGTCAGCAGTCCAGCAAGTTGTCTGCAGTATCGTCTGCTCAGTGAAAGCAAAAAACTAGATAGACCTTGTGAGATTGAAGGCAACATGAGTATTGCCCACCTTCATCCGCTCGATGCCTCTCAGTCATTTCTGAGCGAAATATTCACCCAGTTTCTGATGGTGGCTTCGATTGCCGGAGGTGGAGTGCTAAAACTGGTTGCGGACAGAGTAGTGCCTGGTCTGAGCCAACTCTGGCCAAATGATCAGATGTCTCATAACCAGGTACTCCAGAGTGACCTGGGACCCAGAGTAAAACAACCTCGTTATATTCACCATCATATTTTAGTCGAGACTTGCATTGCCGAACTAGTTTGGAAGTACTTAAATAGAGGGCTGGTCAGTGCCTTAAGTGCAGCTTGGTTGTCACTGCAGTCACGTAAACTCCTTCCCTTCCACCTATGTTCCACCACGTAGTCCATGGCTTTGAGTATTGCAATTACCTCAGCCTGGAAGACCGAAGCATATTCCCTTACAGAAAAGTGAAGCTTATCTTCATTAACCTCGCAAAAGACCCCAGATTATGACCGAGAGTCGGCTTCGGAGCTATCAGTGAAGACTCGACAATGTGTGAGTCCGGTCTCAGCGATGGAATCAAGCCAGCATTCAGTTCAACATTATAAAATCTCTTCAACAAAGGTAATGGTGGCGTACTATCCTCTAGCATTGAAAAGACACAAGTGCTTAAATCTCTACCCCCAGCAATTTTCGCCGCGCCCCACTCATTGTCATACCAGCGTCCGGTTCTTTTTAGTCTGCAGGTGGCCTAAAGTTAAATAAAGAGGCTATCAAGCAACCATTTTGGTTCTTTACATCGAAACCAGATAAATTTTCGTGGACCCCCAAATTTTTTTCACGCCACCGTGGGCCCACGTCGAGTCTTCCGTGGACCCCTGGGGGTCCAATTGGACCACTTTGCGAATCACTGGAATAAACGAATAGATAAAAACTATATAACGGTAAAACTGCCACATACGTAAATATATGAAAGAATGCACTCAGGCGATGCCTCTAGCCATTGTGTGTCACAAATTTAAGTTATCGATAGAAATTTTTTTTTCATCCCCCCCAAAGCCAAATCCTGGCTACGCCACCGTGCATTGCCTATGTATAACTGAGCCATAACTCGGTATCTATATATTTAACTCTGGATGTTCTGCAAATGGGTATAAGCTAGCTAAATACAATTCAAGAGTAACCTTCCTAGCTGATGAAAATGCAGTATTTATCAAAATAAAACGTCGATGATAATAATGCAGCTAAAGGCAAAATCATGACAATGAATGCTTAACTTTGTCAACTGGAATCATTCATTTAATTGTGATCTCCCCACAAGAACTACATTAAAAGATTTGTGGCTGAAGTTTGGGCCCAATATGTATGTTGTTAGCAAATGATTTATAATAATGGAAGAATATCATGTTTCACGCGTATTCTAAAGCTCGTTTTGACTTTGAAGCAAATTTGTCAGTGGGGGTCGGCACGCGCTGCAATTTCATACAAATTCTTTTAGTTTGCATACGATGCTTCAGTGAAGATGGTGACGGCGACCAGCCGACGGCTGAACCAACCTACCGACAGACATGCGAAGTGGACCACATTGAAAGTAACAGCAATAAATAAGCGTAGCCAGACGCTGAGTGTTAGTTTTTTTACATTCTACTTAGATGCTGGAGTACAATGCGAATGACAGAGTGCAAGCGAACGGAAGAAGCACGCGCGAAATAATCTTACCATACATACACGGATGTGTGTATTCATTTGGCATTCTAGGATGCAGCGCAGTGAGCCCCCACGGTTGGTGAATAACATCCCGCCGAGTGCCACGCTCAGTCAAAAAGTCAATAAAATCTTTTACTTTCCTCGCCGATGTGCGTATGCATATTGAATGCTTGCTGAGAAGCCTAAACACTTGTTTAATAACAATATTAGCACAATCGTAACCAACATCAGTGAAATATGTTTTTAGAGATATGCTTACCTTATCCTTTGTCCTACTACATTAGGGCTGGCAGATTTGTCGGTTGCAAAACTGGGACAATTTGTTAAAATGTTCCAAATAACATTCCATCTCTCTGACCCGCGAAACATCCATAACTTGCAGTAAACAAAACGTCAAGGCAAAATGCTAAACATTAAAGTAGCTGTTAGACGTGGCAAGTGCAACTCCTCTTCAAAAGTCTGTCAAACTCAAGAACTTCCACAAGAGATTGCAGGAGCATTTAAGAGCGTGTAGTTAAGTGACTTTCGAAAGCAGTCTTTATATCTGAAAATTAATCTTTCCGATATTACTTTTTATACGTTTACATGGTGAATGCAGACAATTCAACGTTCAACTATCCCAGTAAAGGAATTATATGTGCAATACTTCAACTTCAACTGGTTAAATTAAAAACTAATACTAGATCTTTGATATTTTTCTTTATAACTGTCTTTATTAACTCTAACAAAAGAATATAAAAAAAATTGTATAAGAAGATAATTTAATTGTACCATTATGTTGAAATTTTCATATAAAATATTGTATTTGCAAAGAAACAAGTTGTAGGTTATCGATGATTTTAAAAAAAGTTTTAAAGATAATTTTATTTGTGGGTATTGGATTGCATTTTGTAATAAATATGGCAACCCACTTGTTATCACTTATTATCTTTATTCTTTGTATCACTTATTAAAGCTGATGCCAGATAAAACTTTGTAGCTTTGCGTGACATTTATAACTTTGCCAGCAAAGCGCCAGGCGCAAAAGTTATGCGACAATGAACGCCAAGAAAACAATTTTGTACTGCTTTTTTACTCGTCAAAATTGCTATGGATTTTATATATTTTTCTTCAAAAACATCAGCAACGTAATTAAGTTTTATGTTTCTACATTAAAACTCGAATTTGGGCGAAACAAAATAAATATTAAACCGGCTGATTGTCAAAGTGCGCAAAAAGATGCGAGTTGGCTATCTTTTCGCTTCGCGCTGCAGCTTCAACGATCTATATGGCATGCTTTGTGCATTTTCATACAATTCGTCTTATCTGTCAAAACCAATCTGTCACGGAAAGCGAAGCAAAAGTTTTATGTGGCATCAGCTTAACTATCATATAGTCTGCTTTAAAATGACTTTTACGTCTTATTGCACCTCGAATAATGTCTTAGAGATTGTTAATGAAATCAAAGATCAGGGGATTATATCCGACTCTAAGCTCTCCTTTGCCAGTCATTTGAACTTCATTATAGCTAAATCATATTCTGTACTTGGGTTTGTGCGTCGTAACAGTATGAAATTTACGGACCCATATACCTTAAAATTTCATGTTTACAAGTTTTGTTCGTTCCCACCTTGAATATGCCGTATTTGTTTGGAGACCTTATAATCAGTTTTGAACAGCAGAATTGAGCGTATACAGAAGGTGTTCCTAAAATTTGCTCTACGGTCACTAAAATTTTAAGATCCTATCCCTTCTTATACTTCTCGTCTGATATTGATAATATTGAAAACCGATCTTTGGAAAACCGTAGATCAATGTTATCATTGACCATTGACCTGTGTGTTTTGCGGGAAATTTTGCCCCTTATTCTAATTACCTTAAACGAGCAGTTTTTGTGTATATGTATCCATAAGTTTCTCGGCAACGACTCTAACGTAGCAAAATTAAAAATCGTTTTAAAAAGACTTTCGAAGTTGTATTTCTTCCAACTGTCAAAAACATTTTATTTGTCACGGGGAAAATACCGTAAAAATTATTTGTATCGTGCGAATATCTATAGAAATTATCAGGGTTTGAAAAACTGTTAGCACAGCGACAACAGCCAAGCATTTGCTTTTTATAAATTGTTGGTGCTTTGCTAGCCGGCAATTACAAGTACCTGATGAAGATCTTGTAAAACCAATGAGCTTAGCCGACGACGCTTTAAAGGAATTTGTAGAAATGCGAAAAGATGCAGAAAAAACTTTCATTTGCTTTTCGAACACGTAGAAAAAGTATGCACCAACCTAGGTACAGAAATCAAACTACCGCGATACAGCAGTCGCCAAAAGAATCGCTTTAATGTGAAAACCGGAGACGCCGAGGCATACTATCACATTGCTTTTTACATTCCCTTCCTTGATACATAATTTGCTCATTTGAAAAGCCGGTTCCTAAACCATAAATCAGTTTTAAATAATTTTAGTGTTTTGTTTCCAAAGTATGATTTTAACGAAAAAAAAACTGAAGAATTTTTTGCTTTCTATGAAAAAGTAATCGACTGCTCGAAACAAAACTTTCTTCTGGAGGTAAAAATGTGGAAAAAACGAGTTTCACACGAACATTTTCGAAATGCTTTCGAAGCATTATTTATTTTTTATTTTCATTTCACTTATGATAAAATATAACATTAGCACAATAAGATTCCAATGATCTTTTATAGTACAACTGTAACTTATAATAAAGAATTACAATATGCTAATGTTTAAAATTAAGTAATATATAAGTCAAAAACAGGAACAACAAAAACTTACAAAACTCTATAGAGAATCACAGGTGGAGCATAAGGAAAAACATAATAATGTATTGATTAGCCTATACCTAACTAGATAGCGAGCCTCAGAGGAAAGGGTATAACTTTGGATATGAAATAGCATTTTAACGAAAATAAGAATACAAAACACTCTTAAAGTTGCTTATGTTCAAACTACTACGAATATGAGATGGAATCGAGTTCCAGGTGCGAATAGCATTAACAAAATATAGTCTTGCAGATGTTAGATAATTATAGTTGGGCACGATCAATTCCGTTAGGCGTGCAGATTTCGGGAAATACAATTTTTCAAACAGATAGCTAGGTTCCTTATCCATCATAAGGCGAAATAGAAAAATGCAATTTCTAGCCTTCAAGTATTCAAAAATACCGCATCCTAGGAGCAGCGATTTCCATTCAGATATATGATCGTATTTCGCCAACCCAAAAACATACCGCGTAACGTGATTGAATACCACATCAATTTTATGAGCAGATTGTGAGTCCAGTTTACTGTAGATTAATTCCGAGTAACATATAATAGGCAATATTAATTGAATGGCGAGTTTACGCCTAATGCACACCGGTGTAAAAGTAGCAGATATTCTTAAATTCCGCAGAGTATAATATACTTTGCCGACAACGGAATTAATATGATCAATGCAGGTTAAACTAGTGTTTATAACAAAACCTAGGTTAGTTACTTTTGACACAAACTTAAGGGACTTATCACCAATGTACAGAGAAGGCATCACATTACAATTAATATTTCTTTTACATACTGGTAAAACAAATGATTTTTCACTATTAAGACATAGACCGTTTCTCACAGACCATGAAGATATAGACGACAAATCAATATTGAAATCCGCGACCAAATTAACCACATCGTCATGAGCCCCTGACAAATAAATTTGAATGTCATCCGCATAAGCATGCATTTTTGCATGTTGACAAGTATTAAATATGTCATTAATGAACATGCTAAATAGTAATGGTCCCATAATAGAGCCTTGGGGTACACCCGTTGTTAGCGGTCTAAGTTCGGATACTTCATAACCAATTTTTACTCTCTGAGCTCTTCCGGACAAGTAGCTTGTCATTAATCGGACAGCAAGTTCACTAAACCCAAAGTAATTCCTAAGTTTAGAGCAAAGTAGGTCATGGCTAACCGAGTCAAAAGCTTTGGAAAAGTCTAAAAGGCATAATAGTGTCAAATTGTTTTTATCAAAGGATATCCGTATGTCGTCAAGTATTTTAATCATAGCTGTGGAGCAGCTGTGTTTAGCTCTAAACCCTGACTGAGATGGAGACAGTAACCTGAATTTGCTAAGATGACAATATATTTGTTCAGACATTAAGGACTCAAGTACTTTAGACAAGACAGGCAAGATACTAATTGGACGGAAGTCACAAGGACTACATGCAGATTTATTTTTAGCGACTGGAACCACTGTTGCAATCTTCCAAGCATCAGGGAAGCATGAGGTTGTAAAACAATGGTTAATGATGTGAGTCAATGTAGGTAAAATGAGTGGCAAGATTACTTTAACAAACCTTAATGGAATTCCGTCTTCACCAACTGCGTTGGATCGTATTTTGTTAGTACATCTAGCTACATCAAACTCGGATACAACACTAAACTCAAACATTTCACAATTCGGTGTAAGGGAGCACGAGAAAGGGGGCTGTGGAGAAGGTAAGCAGGAGGAAGTACGATTAATGAAGAAATCATTGAGAGCTTCAGGCTCGAGTAGGCAATTTGTGCTGTCATTAATATGTACTCGGAGACTTTTCAAGTTTCTCCAAAGAACATTATTGGGCAGTGATGGATCCAACTTCTTGATAAAGAACTTTCGCTTTTCCCGTCTAATGACCATGGTGGCTTCATTTCTAGCCGCCTTAAATGCACACCAATTAGAATCTGAGCGATTCTTTTTCCATCGGGAATATGCCGTGTTGCGTTGTCTAATCACAGCTCGCACAACAGAGTTGAACCAGGGACACGAAGATCTCTTTACACATGTTCGTAGCGGAACATGAGCCCGAAGGCTACATAATATATTATCATTCAGAAAAGCAAGTTTCTCATTCACCGTACTAAGTCCCCAGCACACTGTCCAATCGATGCGGGATATATCGTTTAAGAGACTATTGACATTTAAAAAACGGTAGTCAAATGTGGTGTAGCTATTAACCAACTTATTGCGGTCAAAGTTAAATTTTAAATCAAAAGCACAAAAAATAAGATCATGATCTGAAATAAAGGACATTTGATCAAACTTTAAAACACAAGAAGGATCACACACAATAAAATAGTCAAGCAAACTTGGACAACAATTACTACCATACCTCGTAGGTATTGACACATTTACAAACGATAGACTAAGAGAAGCCACGTCATCCAATAATCTGGTGCTGTAAGAGTCCCTACAAAGTAAATTAACATTGAAATCGCCACAGACAATAATACTGTCATAATTAACAGCAATAGGTGACAAAACATGAAAATAGTCACAAACTCTAAAACATTTATTGGGGTTGTAGACACACGACAAAAGCACTTTAGACACACAATTAGACAGTTCAATAAGCATATATTCGATATTGGTAATAGCCTCATGTGGAATCAGCTTTGCCGTCAGGTATTTTTTGCAGTATATGGCTACTCCTCCACCCTTTTTCTCATTTCTATCAGACCGAAAAAGCTTATAGTTTGTTATGTCATAATGGGAATCACTAATATCGCTTTTAAACCAAGTCTCCGAAACACAGATTATGTCCACAGACGAAAATTCAAAAGTGCTTCTGACAATATCCATTTTTTCAGAATTTAGACTGCGCGCATTAAAGTGCACTACATTGAACCCGCTTTGACGACTACATAAAATATTTAACATTGCACGACTACAGCAGCCAATGCTATCCGATTCGCTATTGTTTACATTCATAATAACATTTAGAATAAGCAACTTTAAGACTACAACAAAGATGGGAGAATTTCAATAGAGACAAAGAATAAATGCTTAGGTGCGCTATCTTTACAGTGTTGACAATAAACAAAATAAACAAATGAGCCAAAGGTAATAAAAAACAAAATATATAAGTACAACTAGTTAAACTGCGCCAAGTCCTCCTTACACATAATTTTGGTTGTGCTGTTGTTTCTCCCCTTCTCTTTTCTAACATGTGCATAGCCCCGTATTGTACGCACCGACGAAAGTTTACCATCTCGCCGCATTTTGATGGCCTCTTGTAGTAGGCGCCGATTATCTGGTGAGAGACTCTCAAAAATATGAAAGTTACCATCAATACCGATCGGGTTGAGGGGGACTGCTGTTTTGAATCGTTTGCGGTATTCGCCAAAAGCATGAAGAGTACGATTTCTGTCAAGCGGCGAGTGAAATTTTATTACGACAGCACTGTTTCGACTAGCAGAGGAGGGCTTCGTTCGAAATATATCGCGAATTTGGGGAGACAGGTAGTCAATAGAGAGACATACTTGATTATAAACACTTTTTAAGTTCTCTCCTTCGGCATAAGGTATACCAAAAGCGACAGCATTCGCAGCGTAGTCCGGGACAGACTTCTGTTGTAGCGCACTTGCTAATTGTTGTTGCAAATTCTCAATAACAGATTCTGCTTTCTTTATATTCGCCTCCATTAACTCAATACGTGCAGTCATATCACTAACTTTATTGGCCAGCGCAGCCAACTCCTCATCCATACGCATTGTTGTCTTTTGTTCTAGCTCAGTTAGCTTCTGAGAGACGCTCTCAAACAATGACAGCATATGATCCGTTTGCTGCTGAATTTTCCCCTCCATATCTTTTAGTTTCGTGAGAACTGCTGTGAGGGCAACTTTTTCGTCTAGTTTGATGACTTTAGCGGAAGGAGAGCCTTTGCTAAAACGGCGCTTTTGCGACGAAGCAGAAGTAGGAGGAGACATGTTTTAATTTAGTTTATTTAGTTGCACCGCACTTGAATAAAATTTTGTTCAATTTAAATTTTAATATAAAAGCACAGAATAATTTGTCAGCGATATGAAAACTAGATCCACAAGCGTTTATTAGACTGCGAATGTGATAAAATGATATAAAAAGTCACTTTTCTTTATTAAATAGCCAAAAGAGTAAGAGCAAGTTAATGTACGTCCGATCACCAGTACTCAATAACATTTACACCAGTACTCAATAACATTACAAGTAGCTAATAGAACGTCTTTTGGGAATGTTTTTAAGATCTTATGTATATTGGCACTTTTGCCCGTTTCAATAGCCACACCTGAACGATGCTTTTCATGCCTGAAAAGACTTAAAACCTACTTGAGAAATACAACATGTCAAGAAAGGCTCAACGGTCTGGCATCTATGAATATTCACAAAGATATAAATTTTTCAGTTGACGAAGTTCTAGAAGAATTTTTCAAAAAACCACGAAAAATTTTAAAATTCTTCGTTTCATTGATTTACAAGTAAAAAGAAAAATTTGATGTATTTAAAATTATCAAAATATTTTATAAATAAAGCGAAAAATTGAATATATGATTTTAAAAATTCGTGTTTTGAAACTTTATTACGCATACTTTCTTCTAAAGAGCCTTTTTTCTAGACCCATATTAGTGAAAAATTATTAAATTAAATTATTATAAAAACTTGGTTAACCCCCCCCCCCCGTATATCCGCCACTGATTTACTTAATTAAGCATTGAACAGTCTGTAAGAAATATTGTTTCATAGACTAAATTAATAAATAAACCACTCTTAGCGTTAACACGTGCGTTTTATTCTCTAGTCGAAGTGCGGATATGTACGCAGGTAACATAACCTTACAATAGAGTGCAATGGAGTATATCGTTGTGCTGGGTATGCAGTTAGAGTTGCACGGCTAAACTCAATCCCAACCCTTGCGTCCTCGTTCACGCACTCTGGGCAACGTGCTCCATGTGCGAGAAGCGGTAACCAATCCGAGTAGAGCCTTGGGTCACGCCAGAAAGAGAGGGAGCTTCGGTGGTGCCCATCGGACTCACTAAAGTCTGCAGCGTCTGTTCACCAGTAGGTGCGGCTGCAAGCGGGCGTCTGTCTTGGAGCAAGCGGCTCGATATATAAACGTGTATTTGGTTGTGAAACTACCTCCGTCCCAGCAATGAGTTGTGCGCTGGGTTTGGGACTCGCCACGTAAAAACCCCTTCCAATGAAGAAGCGAAGCAATGCCTCGGATGAGACCTCCCCCCCTCCCTTATGATGACGACCACGGCAAAAGTTTAAAGGACTACGATTTTAGGGCATGCAACTGGAATGTCCGGACCGAAGGTGCCTCTGCCCGGTTGGTTGATCTCCTCGTAAGAACAAAGGCTGGCATCACTACCTACCGAGAAATGCGTTGGACGGGGCAAGGCAAGCAATGCCTGGGGCCTTGCGACGTCTACTGCCATGCAAAGGAGCGCAAACTTGGTGTTGGATTTGTGGTGGGAGAGAGACTCCGTCGCAGAGTACTGTCGTTTACCCCGGTGGACGATCGTCTAGCCATAATCCGCATCAAAGCGAGATTCTTCTACATCTCGCTCATCTGCGCCCATGCCCCGACGGAGGAGAAGGATAAGGTATCCAAGGACCTCTTCTATGAGCGCTTGGAGCGCACATACGAGCGCTGCCCCCGCTACGATATCAAAATCGTGCTTGTTGACTTCAATGCCAGGGTGGGCAAGGAAGGGATCTTTGGAACCACTGTCGGTAAATTCAGTCTCAACGACGAAACGTCAGACAACGGACTGAGGCTGATCGATTTAGCCGGGGCTCGGAACATGGTAGTACGCAGTACTAGGTTCAAGCATAAAAAGATTCATCAAGCTACGTGGCTGTCTCCGGATCGAAAAACGAGAAACCAAATCGATCATGTTGGATAGACGGAAGGCATGCTTCCAGTGTTTTGGACGCACGTACACTCCGAGGCACAAACATCGACTCGGATCGCTATCTTGTTGCAGCCAAGATACGCACCCACCTCTGTGCGGCAAAAAATATGCGCCCAAATATGCAAGGAAAGTTTAACGTCGAAAACCTGCAATCACAACAGACAGCCAATGCATTCGCTACTTGACTCTCACACCTGCTCTCAGAAAGCACTCTTCAACAAACCGACATAGTCGAGCAGTGGAACCACATTTCCCGCTCATTAAGTACCGCCGCCGAAGAAGTAGTCGGATTTCAGCGAGCCCGAAAGAACAAATGGTACGATGAGGAGTGTCAGGAAGCTGCAGAGGAAAAAGATGCCGCCTACAGGGACACGTTGCGATCGGGCGCAACGCGCGCTATGTTGGACCGCTATAGAGATCTGAAGGGGGCAGCGAGACGTATTTGCCGCAATAAGAAGAGGGTGGCCGAAACACGTTAGTGCGAAGAGCTTGAAATGCTGGAAGAAGAAGAATGCCTGAAAATTTTACTACAGAATTAGGCGACTTACGGAAGGTTTCAAGACCCGCGCGTACTCTTGTAAGAACAACAATGGCGAACTAATAACCGATGTTCAGAACGTACTTAAATTATGGAGGGAACACTTTTCCACCCTACTGAAAGTAGCAGCACGAAAAGTTGTGGAGAAGAAGAACCCGACCTCCCAGTCGATGCTCCTCCGCCTAACTATGACGAAGTACGAATAGCAATAACGCGGCTGAAAAACAACAAAGCTGCTGGAGCTGACAGCCTGCAAGCTGAGCTATTCAAGTACGTTGGCGAGGACTTGATAAGGTGAATGCATCAACTCTTATGCAGAATATGGTCAGATGGACGCATGCCCGACGACTGGAATTTAAGTGTGCTCTGCCCAATCCATAAGAAAGGTGACCCCGCCATTCGCGCCAACTAACGCGGGATCAGCACTCCAAGAATAGGTTACAAAGTCTTATCGAGCTTATTGTGTGAAAGATTGAATCCCACCGTCAATAAACTGATTGGGCCTTATCAATGTGACTTTATTCCTGGAAAATCTACCATAGATCAGGTTTTCACAATACGCCAAATCTTGGAAAAACCCGCGAGAAAATTATCGACACTCACCACCTATTTGTCGACTTCAAAGCCACTTTCGACCGCTCTAAAAAGAGCTGCGTATATGCCGCTATGTCTGAATTTGGCATCCCCGCTAAACTGATACGGCTGTGTAAAATGACGTTGAGCAATACCACTAGCTTTGTCAGAATTGTAAAAGAGCTTTCCGAGCCGTTCGCCACCAAACGGGGCTTCAGACAGGGCGACTCCCTCTCATGTGACTTCTTCAATCTAATGTTGGAGAAGATACTACACGAGCGTGCAATTGCTGGCTTATGCCTATGGCATCGATATCATCGGTAACAAAAACCGCGAAGTCTGTTCTGCCTTTTCCAAGTTGGAAAAGGCAGCAAAGCGAATGGGTCTAGTGGTAAATGAGGACGAAGCACATTCGCGCCTTGGAACCCATGTCACTGTTGACAGTTATAATTTCGAGAAAGTAGAGAATTTTATTTACTTGGGAACCAGCATTAACACCGATAATAATGTCAGCATGGAAGATTCTGCGTTGCCAACAAGTGCTTCTTTGGACCGAGTAGGCAATTCAGAAGTAAAGTCCTCTCTCGACCACACCCTTTAAGTCACTCATCATGCCCTTGCTGGTGCATGGCGCAGAAGCATGGACAATGACAACATCCGATGGGCAGCTCTTGGAGTATTCGTGAGTAAGATTTTGCGGAAGATTTACGGGCCTTTACGCGTTGGCGACGGTGAGTACCGCAGACGATGGAACGATGAGCTCTATGAGCTTTACATCGACATGGAAATAGTGCAGCAATTTAAAATACAGCGGCTCCGCTGGCTTGGCCATATCGTGCGACTGGACACCGACGCTCCAGTTTTGAAAGTATTCAACTCGGAAACCGCTGGTGGTAGCAGAGGAAGAGGGAGGCCCCTGAGATGGAAAGACCAGGTGGAGAAGGACTTGGCTTCACTTGGCATTTCCAATTGGCGTCAGTTGGCACAGAAAAGAAACGACTGGCGTGGTTTGTTGAACTCGGCCAAAATCGCTTTGGCGGTTACAGCGCCAAATAAGAAGAAGAAGGTCATGGGCCCGGCGCACGTGGGCAGATTGATTTTATTTCGGTAAATTCGGTAAAAATTCAGACAAAATAAGCGCGATTGCAAGTATTGAAAAGCTTTCCGCGGATAATTACGCGACATGGTCGGTACAGGTGAAAAGCCTGTTTATGGGATGGGGTCATCAGCAACTGTCATGATGAGGAACGGTCAAAGGCTCTTTTTTATGAAGAACGACCAGAAAGCGCTGGCAATCAGCGTTACCACTAACAATTTTTTCCCCTACCATTTTTCTTCCCAAATCCGACCAAAACCTACCAAATAAATTTTAATTACAAAAAAGCATTCTGAAAGCATAATTATTATTTATTATTAAAGATTAATGGCCTTATTCATAAAAAATAAAGTAGCTTTAAAAAAGGTTTATAAACTGAAAAATGTATGAAAACGTCATTTTATAAAGCTCTTTAAACGTACTTTATTTTTTATGAATAAGGCCATAAAAGTTTCGAATACAAAACATTCACATACATACATATATGCACTTTGTACATTTTAAAACAAACATGAAGGCTGCTCTACTTTATTCATTCTGAACGTTTGAAATAAACTTTTTTGTTTACTTATTCTTTAGAACGTTCCTGATGATATGTTAACGTATATTTCAAACGCGTTCTGTTTATTCTGGCTGTGAAATTGGATTATCTTGAATGTACATATAAAGAAACACAGCCGAAATAAATAAATGCAGGTACAGTCTTAAGCACAGAGATGAGATCATTTAATATTTTTTGGTTGTATGAACTATATACATTAGACTGCATCACTCCTCATACAAAAAAAAAAATCGGTACTATTTTTCAATTGGAATTATAAAATCTATTATATTTTAAGACGTCCACCAAAATATTTCGAAAAACTATTAAGATTTAAGTGAGCTGGACCAATTTCAAAATACCTCCAAAAATGGGGTTTTTTATGAATCAAAATAGTTTCTTAAAATTTTTTTTTGAAAAAATCCCCTCAAATGACAAAACGGGTTAAGCTTAAAAAACTTGCACAAAAATGTTTAAAAAAAAAATTTAACAAAATCGTTATGAGATTTTTGATGCTGTTTTTAACTTTTTTCAAAGATTGGTATAAGAAAAACTTGAACAACTGAGCCTAAACTTTTCTGATTTAGACTTAAGAGCTGTCGGTGGAAAGGTATTCTCTCACCCTTTTTATTTCTTTGCTAATAAACTCATTCAAAGGATGAAAGAGAAAGGTAGGATGAACGAACTTCATTAAAAGATGAATTAAGATGTGTTGCTATTTGAAAAAAAAAATTGGGACACTAATGATTTTTTTTTTTACAGAAATAAAAACAGTGTGAAAATACATTTCTACTGAGATCCCACAAGTCTAAATCAGAATAGTTTTAGCCCACTTATTCAAGTTTTTCGTAAATCAAACTTTGAAAAAAGTAAAAAAACAGCATCAAAAATCTCATTCTTACGATTCCGTTGAAAAGATTTTTAAATATTATTATGCAGATTTTTTAAGCTTAATCTGTTTTGTCAAAAAGTTCTTTACGAAACTATTTTTATTCATAAAAACTTCATTTTTGGCTTCAAATCGGCTCACTTAAATCTTAATATTTTTCCCAAATATTTTGGTGAACGTCTTAAAATATAATAAGTTTTGTAATCCCGGCGGAAAAACCGCAACTTTTTTTGGTGATGCAGTCTAATATACATACATGTTTTGTACCAATAAGTTTAATTTCTTAAAAGTATCATTCTTGTTGCTGTTATATGTATGTATGTACATATGTATGTATATACTAACGTGAGCACAAAGCATTTTAGTCTTCCGTTCTCTTTTCACTGCAATTTAAATAATTTTTATTTATATTACTTAGGCGTGTTGGGTACTTAAAAGAACCCGCTTAAGTACCTCTATGCGGGTACCTAAGCGAATGTAATTATTGATGTAGATACATCTTCTTGTAAACTTGCATAAACATGCAAATCCTTGATTAAAACATGAACATTTAATGAAGTATACGTAGTTTAAATCCAAGATCGTAGCAGGTAAACAAATAAAGAAAATTGTAAAAAAATAGATAAAGCAATGGTATGTAACTTTTTCAAGAATTAAATTCTTTAAAAAGTCATTAATTATACATATGTATAGTATAAATATATCATATAAACCTAAGCTTAAGATTTTGTAGAGCACTTAAAAAAATTTATCAAAATTTCAAACTTTTTTCCCAGAAAAGATTTTTTGAGTATAAAGCTTTACTGCCTTTTCAATTTTAGTTTTATAATGTGCAAGTTTCAAGTGGCTAAAAATTTACTTTAATTTTTTTGATTTTTTTTTGGCGAAGGTGTTTAGCGCTGCCACTGAATTTCAGAATATGTATGTAAATATTTTAAGGAATCTTAAAAGAGCACTCAAAAGGGAAAAAACTATAAGTAAAATGGGAAATGGGGTACGAAAAATTTAGGTACTTAGGCAGGTTGGTTAAATAAGCGGGGAGGTACTTAAGAGAGGGATTTTCTTCAGATTACATAAAAAAATGCACGGTGCACAAAAATGTTTTTTTTCTTAAGCGGGTTAGGTACTTAAGCGCGGGGGTACTTAAGCGGGTTTCACTGTACTTTCGCTGTAGAAATTTTAGGTCTATGTTATGTAGTTTTACTATTGTCAATTAAATCTAATTTCCTTGTAGTGCATGCGCTCCACGTTTTTCGTTTTCAATCTCATAAATTGTTTATAATGTCGTTTGCTAAAACTTCAAAATCAAAAGTTATAAAAAAAAATTCTATGAAATGTTATTTTATAATTTTTAGTCCATTTATAAAAGCGTGGTATATTAAAAAGTTATTTATTTTATTTATTTTTGTATACAAGTTCCTTGCATAACATTATGCTATTGATACTGCTAATCTTAAGTTAATTCTTAGTTTAGTTTTTATCAAAGAAAGCGTTGAAAATTTGCGTTCTGCATCCGCAGAGCTATGTGGAAATGAAATTATATTAAAAACAAAATTGGCTAGATGCATAAAGCTATTTCACCGTGCGACAATAACCAAAATATTTTAAAACACACGAAAAAATTAATATACCTATTCAGAAAACTTGGAGCCAAATAAAGTATAACTGCGTTTTTAATTGTTCTCTCTGATTTAAGGACTTGAAATTTCTAGGATTTGATTGAATAAAAAAATTACTTCTTCTAACATTATTTGTTTTAGATAAAAAAAACACTTCTCTTTATAAGATACTAGATCGCCCTCACCCGCTTCGCTGAGTGTATGGAATTTTTGCGTGCTACATTGAGTAAAATTTATTTCAAGAAAACTCAATTCAAAAACAGGAGGTTTAAAATTTGTTTAACCATCTTCAAAATATTTTCAAACTAAAACTTGCTTAAATTTTTCACTTGTCATACTTTTTCAACTCTATTGAGATCTTAAACAGATGGAAACCCTTTACACGTAGTTTTAAAAATAAGCCCTTTTAAAATCATTTTGATTGATTCCCATGTTGTAATAATTCATTTAATTTAGTGAATTGTTTGAATTTGGAGGATGGTTCCGTGCGCAGAAGTGGAAAACTTTTGACTGCCATTCACCTGGGAGTGGCCAGAAGCGATTCTTGTGCGTACGGTTCAAATCGCAGCTCACAACGTCCGGATATTTATATCCACGTATCCTCTGGGTAGCAACCAAACACCCGTTTGGGAGCGAGCTGAAGTGAGAAGGCGTAAAACTTCGCGTGCGCTGGGTTTGGGTCCCGCCACGTTAAAACCCCGCCCAATGAAAAATTCCAACAAGCCTCGGATGAGACCCCCTTTTTCTGATGACGACCACGGCAAACGTATAAAGGACTATGATTTAAGGGTATGCACCTGGAATATCCGGACCCTTAATGGGGAAGGTGCCTCTGCCCGGCTGGTTGATGTCCTCGGGAAGACAAAGGCTGACATCACCGCCATCCAAGAAATGCGATGGACGGGGCAAGGTAAAGTAAGCGTGAAGCCTTGCGACGTCTACTACAGTTGCCACGTAAAGGAGCGCAAATTCGGTGTTGGATTCGTGGTAGGAGAGAGACTCCGTCGCCGAGTACTGGCGTTCACCCCGGTGGACGAACGTCTAGCCACAATCCGCATCAAAGCTAGATTCTTCAACATCTCGCTCATCTGCGCCCATGCCCCGACGGAAGAGAAGGATGAGGCGTCCAAGGATCTCTTCTATGAGCGCTTGGAACGTACATATGAGCGCTGCCCCCGACACGATGTCAAAATCGTGCTTGGCGATTTTAATGCCAGGGGGGGCAAGGAAGGGATCTTTGGCGCCACTGTCGGAAAATTCAGCCTCCACGACGAAACGTCCGATAACGGACTGAGGCTGATCGACTTCGCCGGGGCCCGAAATATGGTAATATGTTGTACTAGGTTCCAGCATAAGAACATCCAACAAGCTACATGGCTGTCTCCAGATCGAAAAACGAGAAACCAAATCGATCATGTTGTGATAGACGGAAGGCATGCTTCAAGCGTTTTGGACGTACGTACACTCCGAGGGCCAAACATCGACTCGGACCACTATCTTGTTGTAGCCAAGATACGCACCCGCCTCTGTGCAGCAAAAAATGTGCGCCCAACAATGCAAGGAAAGCTTAACGTCGAAAAGCTGCAATCACAACAGACGGCCAATTTATTCGCCACTCGACTCAAACACCTGCTCTCTGAGAGCACTCTTCAACAATCCGACGTACGCGAGCAGTGGAACCACATTTCCCGATCATTAAGTACCGCCGCCGAAGAAGTAGTTGGATTTCAGCGAGCCCAAAAGAACAACTGGTACGATGAGGAATGTCAAGAAGCCGCAGAGAAAAAAGATGCCGCCTACAGGGCCACGCTGCGATCGGGCGCAACGCGAGCCATGTGGGACCGTTATAGGGAACTGAAGAAGGAAGCGAGACGTATTTGCCGCAATAAGAAGAGGGAGGCCGAAATACGTGAGTGCGAAGAGCTTGAGATGCTGGCCGACAGGAAGAATGCCCGAAAATTCTACCAGAGGGTTAGGCGACTTACGGAAGGTTTCAAGACCGGGGCGAACTCCTGTAAGAACAACAATGGCGACCTAGTGATCGATGTCCAGAATATACTTAAATTGTGGAGGGAACACTTTTATAACCTACTGAATGGTAGCAGCGCTGAAAGTAGTGAGGAAGACGAACCCGAGTCCCCAGTCGATGATGATGGAGTAGCTGTCCCACCGCCTGACTATGACGAGGTACGAATAGCGATTACGCGGCTGAAAAACAACAAAGCTGCTGGAGCTGACGGCCTGCTAGCCGAGCTATTCAAGTACGGTGGCGAGGAGCTGATGGGGTGCATGCATCAGCTCGTATGCAGAATATGGGCAGATGAACGCATGCCCGACGACTGGAATTTAAGTGTGCTCTGCCCAATCCACAAGAAAGGCGACCCCGCCATACGCGCCAACTACCGCGGAATTAGCCTTCTAAGCATAGGTTACAAGGTCTTATCGAGCGTATTGTGCGAAAGACTGAAGCCCACCGTCAACGAGCTGATTGGACCTTATCAGTGTGGCTTTAGGCCTGGAAAATCCACCATAGATCAGGTATTCACAATACGCCAAATCTTGGAAAAGACCCGCGAGAATAGGATCGACACACACCATCTATTTGTCGATTTCAAAGCCGCTTTCGACAGCACGAAGAGAAGTTGCCTTTATGCCGCGATGTCTGAATTTGGTATCCCCGCGAAACTAATACGGCTGTGTAAAATGACGTTGAGCAATACCACCAGCTCCGTCAGAATAGGGAAGGACCTCTCCGAGCCGTTTGATACCAAACGAGGTTTCAGACAAGAGGACCCCCTTTCGTGTGATTTCTTTAATCTTATGTTGGAGAAGATAATAAGAGCCGCAGAACTGAACCGCTCAGGCACAATACTTTATAAGAGCTTACACTTGCTGGCGTATGCCGACGACATCGATATTATCGGTAAAAACAAGGGCTACGTCTGTTCTGCCTTCTCGGGATTGGATAGAGAAGCAAAGCGAATGGGTCTGGTGGTGAACGAGGACAAAACGAAGTATCTCCTGTCAGCACACAAACAGTCAGAGCATACGCGTCTTGGCACCCACGTCACTGTTGACAGTTACAAGTTTGAAAAAGTAGACGACTTCGTTTATTTGGGAACCAGCATTAACACCAATAATAATGTCAGCCTTGAAATCCAACGGAGAATCACTCTTGCCAACAAGTGCTACTTTGGGCTGAGTAGGCAATTGAGAAGTAAAGTCCTCTCTCGTCGTACAAAGATCACACTCTATAAGTCACTCATCATGCCTGTGCTGGTGTATGGCGCGGAAGCATGGACAATGAAAGCATCTGATGAGGCGGCTCTTGGAGTTTTCGAGAGAAAGATTCTGCGAAAGATTTACGGACCTTTACGCGTTGGTGATGGCGAATATCGCAGACGATTTAACGATGAGCTGTATGTGCTTTACAACGATATAGACATAGTGCAGCGAATTAAAATTCAGCGGCTCCGCTGGCTTGGCCATGTCGTTCGGATGGACAGAAACGCTCCTGCTCTGAAAATATTCAACGCGGGCCGCGATGCTGGGAACAGAGGAAGAGGAAGGCCTCCTCTGCGTTGGAAAGACCAGGTGGAGAAGGACTTGGCTTCACTTGGCATTTTCAATTGGCGTCAGTTAGCACAGAAGAGAAATGACTGGCGTGCTGTTTTGGACTCGGCCAAAATCGCTTAGGCGGTTACAGCGCCAAATAAGAAGAAGAAGAAGAAGAAACAGTTTGCAACCTTTTAAAACCTCTTTCGTCTAACACTCATATTGTGATACATATTCAAAACCATTTCGATTCATACCAATCTGTACAAATATATATTTTGAAAGCCGTTTTTTTTATGTTCGCAAAGCTCGAGAACGGCCGAACCGATTTTTTTTAATTTCCGACACCTGATTCAAGGATTATTATAGGCTAAAAAAATGTTCGATATATAGAGGGGGCGTGGAACCTCCCATAAAAACCGAATTTTTCATACCGAATATCTCTGGAAATTTTCATGGTAGAGCACTGGAACTTGGTGTGGAGATACATACTATATGAAATCAATCTTATACTCATGGAGAAAACGAGCTATCTGTAGGTGTGTTTGTGAGTGAAATTCTCGGACGGATTTTAACGAAGTTTTTTGAGTGTTTTTGAGTAACTCTCTGGATAGTGTAAATTCACAAATTCACCCGCCAGAAGGCACTGGAGTTAAGTTATTACTGAAAATGTTATTGATGATCCACTTTGACTAATATTCAAAATATGTATTGGTAACGGTAAAGGTAATACTATTACAAAAAAGAGCTGCCACGTGGCGCTGGAGTGATTACAAATAATCGCCAAGTTAGAAAAGGTGCCGTGAGTGTCAGAATAAATAAACCTGTTGTACCATTGAGTATATCGAATTTTTATGTGTTACGATTGGCCCAATGTATGTGATTTTTGGTAGTATTGTTATGCCTTAAAGCTTCATTCGGAGACACCAGTGTTGAGTTGTGCAGGGGTGAATCTCAAATCACCACCGATAAATCAACCGCCAAAACCATCGCACGCCTTTTACTGTAATAAATTCAAGTAAAAAAATTTATTTTCACTTAAATTGCTTTCGTGAAACTTACCTTTAAGGTATTTCGTCTGAAATAAGTCTATATATATTGGATTTCTGTAGAACAATTATACGCATCCATTTTGAAATTGCCACCAACTATACGATAAAGTTTCTTGGAGAGATTTACTATAGAACCGGAGCATTGTTGCCGCCAGGGAGTGAAAAGGAAATGTTCTTCAAATTTATTTCGTTGTGAGATTAACCGTTCTATGAAATGTTACACAATTGGAGAATTACATAAAGCTTTCGTTCGCTTTTGTGCGGGACGTATTTCGCCGGGTCTGCTAATATTATAATATTTCATTTAAACTAATTAAGTTGAATTTTTAAAAAGGTGACAACCCTTGTAAAAGACTTCAATATTATTCAAAACTTTAAAACTAAAGGTTTCTTAACAATATTTTGTTTGACAACCATATTTTAATTCTTCAGATGGCTCGCGTATAATTAATTTTAATTTTATTTTTCAAACAGGTGGCAAGCCGTTTCAAAATATATTAAACTATGGCTTCTTTAAGCCTCTTGACATCCATTTTTTTAATATAATTTTCAAATAAATAAATCCCTTATTGGAAGTTCAATTAGATTTTTTTAAAAGGTGGCAGCCCTCATCCATGAGTAGAGAATAATTTTATATAACTCCATACCAAGTTCCAGTAATCTACCAAAAATATTTCCTGAGAAATGTAGTATGAAAAATTCCGTTTGTATGGGAGGTGCCATTCCCTCTTGCCTAATCGAGATTAAATGTATCCTATATTTTAAGTTGGGCTAAATAACAGCGGTGTACAGAATTTCATGATGATCGGTTAAATAGTTAAAGCGTGAAAGCGAAGCAAACAAACAAACTCACTTTCGG
Organism: Rhagoletis pomonella; assembly: GCF_013731165.1. Taxonomy (NCBI): domain Eukaryota; kingdom Metazoa; phylum Arthropoda; class Insecta; order Diptera; family Tephritidae; genus Rhagoletis; species Rhagoletis pomonella. Next base: position 4,255,870 of record NW_023458559.1, on the reverse strand, counting down.
ATTTATAATATTAGTAAGGATTGATAGTTACAATATACATAAATTAAGGTACTGGAATCATTACACTGTACAGCACTCGGCTGTGTATTGGACCAAACCAATTCTATTTTAAGAGATTGAGTCATAGGTAAAAATGTAATTTCTCCGTTTTTCGAAATGGCCTCCGAATTCGAGATATGGGCCTTCGAAGTTCGAAATAGGACCTTTCGTAAAAAATTATATTTTATTATTATATGTAAATAACTAAAAATACAGACATAGTCCGCCTTATGCTCTTATTTAAATGGTATATAACTGTTTTTGTGCAAACTTTTATTACAGGTTCTATAAGAGGTTAAAGGTCGTAGTATCGTTGCAAACGTGATTAAACCCCCTTTTTGTTATGCCTTCTTGTATACTTCATATGTAAAAATTTGAAAAAAAATTTAAAATGAAAAAATACGTTTTTTTATAAAACAAAATATTTTAAGCAAAAAATTACTAACCGATTTTTAAAAAATTGATATCGCTGTAAACGCAATCAAACCTCCTTTCTTCGGATATGCGTATTTGTATACTGCGAATATAAAACTTTGAGAAAAACATTTAAAAGGAAAAAAACCCTTTTTTTATAAAAAAAAATATAAAAAAAAATTAATGACCGATGTTTTTAAATTTGTTATCATTTTAAAAGCAATTAAACCCTTTTTCTTCTGTTTGGCATATTTGTATACTTCGTATATAAAAATGTAAGAAAAAAACTTAAAAGCAAAAATATATCTTTTTTTATAAAAAAAAATATATTAAGCACAAAAATTACGAACCGATTTTGAAAAAATGGGTATCATTGTAAAGGATACCATAAAACTTATACTTTCTTAAACCTAAAAATTTCTATTCTAAGAAAAAACTTTATTGAAAACATTTTTTCCTTCTATATAAACTCCGGCCCCCCCTAGGTGAAAGGTTGGCTACGCCCTTGTATATAAAACAATTAAAGTATTTAAACCGTACATTACACGGTCAGTTTGTTCTTTTAGAGCGCATACCTGGTTCCATAATAATGATTCCAGTATCCTCATTTATATATACATATATTGTAACTATCAACCTAAACATATAATAAAATTGTAACAGGTCGATGTCTGTACATTATAGATATTAAAGAAAAATTAATGTGGGGGTCTTTATTAGAGCACCAGAAGCCAAATCAATCATTTTTAGAATTTTTGTCTGTCTGTCTGTCTGTCTGTATGTTTGGTCGCGCATCACTCGAAAACGAATGCATATATTTGAATGCAGTTTCCACCGATGTATCACTAGAGATCTAGCTTCCAATATAGAAGAAAAAATTAGAGAGTTGCCACCTGTGTTTAAAATTTCAGTTTAGGTCAATCGATACGATAAAGTGAATACTGCAATATGGCTGTCAAAAGAAAGAAATTTACAAGAGCTTACAGCTGAAAATATTTTTGTGGAAGGTTGCCACCTATTTGAAAACTTTAATTTATATTAATTGGTAGCATAAATTGCAATATTGGCATCAAACTAAAAACGATAGGAAATTTTTATGCTAAAAATATTTTTAGGGGATTTGCCAACTGATTGAAAAATTGTGTTCATTAAAATTTGTAAAATAAATGAAATATTGCAATACGAATATTAAACTAAAGAGGCTTAGGAAGCTTACTTTTGAAAATATTCTTGAAGCGGGTTTGAAAACTTTAATTCAGTTAAATTTATAATATAAACTAAGTGTTGCCATATGGGTATCAAACGAGAGTATCTGAGAATAATAAAATTGCAACAGGCCGATATCTGTACATAATAGATGTTAAAGAAAAATTAATAGGGGCTTTATTAGATCAACAGAAGTCAAATATAAAATTTTGGTATGTTTGTCTGTATGTTTATAAGCGTATCACGCAAAAGCTAATGTATGGAATTAAATGCAGTTTTCAGCGATGTACATATTGCTAGAGCTCCAATTGAAAATATAGAATCCATTTTTTTTTTGTTTTAGTTTATCGTCGATCATTATTTCTAGGTATTTGAACGTATTAACCTTTTCCAGTGCGTCGTTGTTTATATTTAGAGTTAGCAACGGACCGATCTCAAAATTTCGCCTTGATATAACCACAAACTTAATTTTTTTTTTTTTGTGTGGAAGGTTTTGCTGCCAAAAAATTAAGAAATCTGAGACGTCACGTTTTACAATTTCATACAGTTCTCTGTACAATGTATTTCACTAAACTACTAAACGGCTGCATCGACTTGGTTCATATTTGGCAACTCCTTGAAAATAAATATTCTGACCAAAAATTTACTCGGTATGTAGGTCGGGATATTCCTAAAATTCTTATACAGACTAAAACGTAGAAAACCAATACATCTCTAAAACCAATTACGCTGGGGAACTGAAACTTAGCACTGATGCATATATTGCAAATGCATTGGGAAAGGGGTTGTGGCTCCTTCCTTCCATACAAACTGAACTTCTCATATAGCTTACCTCTAGAACTGCTTACGCTAACGTCCTGAAATTCTACACAGCTATATACATATGTTATCACTACCGTAGTTATGGCGAAAAGTGGTAATTATTGGAAAGGCTGGATCGTTATATGTACATTTACGTAAACGCGCAAGTATCATTCGATTGGGAACCATTTTCGCCTAGATTTCTAAATCCCATTGAACTATTGTAACTTTGGCTTTAATTTTCAGTAAGATAAAATTTATGTAAAAATTTTGAAGAATTTTTTTTAAATGTTTCACAAAGAATTTAGCTTTGCTTCTACGAGTTTCACTATAAACTGTCCTATCCTATTTGCATAAAATGATAGCCGTTTTCGTTGTTCGGAATAAACTCAAAAACCACTGAATAGAGTTTCGTCAGATTGTAGGAGGTTATCTTACATACATACATATATGGTCCAATTACATGCTACTAGAAAACTCGCTAGGTGGTGCTGGAGTAGAGTTATTTATAAAAATCGTATTTATTAACCGATTTCGTTCAAAGTTTAAATGTGAGCTATGTACCAGTATGATGGAAAATTTTTTTGATAAAAATTTACCCGACACGTATTCATTTTATGGTAAGCAATGGTTTTGCAGAAAATGAACCCAACGGATGGCGCTGCAGCCGAAATGTATAGAAACCACGTGTGGTTGGTCTGCTTTGGACCTATGTTTAAGTTATACGAATTTAGTTTTCAGGTGTCTAAATGAAGGATGGGGTTAAGTTTTTTTGACGCCCTCATGCACGATCATGCGGTCTTGCATCTACCCAGAAATCAGTTCATACATTTTACCACGAATTGTAAAAGTGGTGAATTAACAAGAAAAGATCACCGTAGGTATATCAATGGCTTCATTTAAAAGATACTTAAGAGATCGCTCGACTCATTTAGCAATGTACCGGAAAACTTTTCATCCTGTTTAACATCGAGGATTCTTGGCCCTCCTATAAAGAAAACGCACTTCTGTGTTTTTGAGTTTCCCCATAAGAACTTTTATTGGCATACGCATCTCACCAATGTTGTAGTTGCTTGATCATACAAAAAGATTACGCATGATTGGCAGAGATCTCACAGGTGGAAATAAGACCATCAGTAAAGCTCATGACACCAAAAGGGATTGGTATTCCATATGGTACCACCGCGTTACTATTATTGGCCTATGTGTGAGGAGGATACTGCACCTTAGTGGTTTCAACTTAAACCAAAAAATTTTGACTTTACAGACTAATTTTGGTTTTCGACGCTCTTTTGCATTGGCCAACGCAAAAGCTCTTATTAGGCGCCGCGAAGTAAGCGGGCATTGGCTAGTATCTTATAAGGAGAAGTGTAAATTTATTTTATCTAAAACTAATAAGGTTAGAAGGACGAAGTTCGAGGATATATTAGTCCTTGACATATATCTTTTTTAATAAATATTGGAAATTTCCAAGGATATTCAAGGATAAAGTTTTAAAAGGAGATTTTCAATACTTATTCGTCCTGGTGCACCCAAAAATTATTATGTTTTCAATTCTATAGAATTTTTGCTTTTAATTGATACCCAAATTGTTATTCTACAATGCACCGAATCTTTTGAATAATTTTTTTATTGAATCATATTTTAGAAATTTCAAAGTCCTTTTAAAGAAAATCCTGACCTCAGAGAGAAAAACTTAAAACGAAGTTTTACTATATTTGGCCCCCAGTTTTGTAAACATATTGATTTTTTCGTGTGTAAAATTGACTGTCGCAAAGTCCATTTTTAATAGAATAAAGTCTTTCCCAAAACATATAAATATCTAGATCGCTGGAAATATCAAACTCACTTAGCCTCAGTAAATTCCACTGCGTTGTTATTATATCAGGATCGCAATCTATGAGATGAGGGGAAACTTTAACAAAAGAGGTCAACTTGGTAAATCTTCATTAGAAACTAACTTAGCCGGTGTTATTATTTGTAGAAGTTTTATATCTTCACGCTTGAAATCGAATCTTAAATCTATTTGATCCAAAAACACTATGTAAAACTTTAATATATTGGTTTTAACTTCAAGAATTTCAGAATAATTGACATTACTTTTCATAAACATCTTAGCTTTGGTTCCCACAAAAGTGTTAAATATTTTAATATGATTATATTCATTTTAAAATCAATATTAATATTGTTACTGATCGCATCTTTTTTAATAAAGTTACTCAAAATTAAGAGATAATAGGCTTTGATAGTTGCATATAAG
>NW_023458559.1:4249988-4251050 GCF_013731165.1 Rhagoletis pomonella | reverse complement strand
TTCCTAGGTATTTGAACGTATTAACCTTTTCCAGTGCGTCGTTTTTTATATTTAGAGTTAGCAATGGACCGTTCTCAAAATTTCGCCTTGATTTAACCACAAACTTAATTTTTTTTATTTCTGTGTGGAGGGTTTTTCACTAAAAAAATTAAAACTTTTCGTTGTTGCTGCCAAAAAATTAAGAAATCTGAGACGTCACGTTTTACAATTTCATACAGTTCTCTTTGCACTGTATTTCAGTAAACTACTATACGGTTGCATCGACTTGGTTCATATTTGGCAACACCTTGAAAATAAATATTTTGACCAAAAATTTACTCGGTATGTAGCTCGAGTTATTCCTAAAATTCTTATACAGACTAAAACGTCTAATACCAATTACGCTGGGGAACTGAAACTTAGCACTGATGCATATATTACAAATGCATTGGGAAAGGGGGCGTGGCCCCTTCCTTCCATACAAACTGAACTTCTCATATAGCTTACCTGCTTACGCTAACGCCCTGATATTCTACACAGCTACATATGATATCAATACCGTAATTATTGGAAAGTCTGGCTCGATATACATTTACGTAAACGCGCAAGTATCATTCGATTGGGAACCATTTTCTCCTAGATTTCTAAATCCAATTGAACTATTGTAACTTTGTCTTTAGTATTAAGGCAAAGTAAAATTTATTTGAAAATTGTGAAGAATTTTTTTAAATTTCTCACAAAGAATGGAGCTTTGCTCTTACGTGTTTCGCAATAAACTGTCCTATCTACATACCTATTTGCATAAAATGATAGCCGCTTTCGTTGTTCGGAATAAACTCAAAAAACACTGAATAGAGTTCCGTCAGATTATCGGAGGTTATGTTAAATACATATATGGTCCAATTACATGCTACTAGAAAACTGGTGGTGCTGGAGTAGATTTATTTATAAAAATCGTATTTATTAACCGATTTCGTTTAAATTTTAAATGTGAGCTATGTACCTGTATGATGAAAAATTCTTTTGATAAAAATTCACCCGATTAGTGCCGCTGGAGTTAAGGTTGAAATTCATAACACGTAT
>NW_023458559.1:4246034-4249888 GCF_013731165.1 Rhagoletis pomonella | reverse complement strand
GAACATGAACATGAACATGAAAATGAACATGAACATGAACTTGAACATGAACATGAAGGTGAAGATAAACATAAACATTAAAAGCGATAGAGACAAAGATAGAGAGGAAGAAATTGACAGGGATAACAAGGAAATATAACTGGAGAATTTGCGATGTTATGTACATATGTGTACATATGTTCTGTTATTTAATCTTATGTTATGGTATGTTATGTTATGGTAAGTACTAAGCTAAACTCCCCTCCACATAACTCATTCCAACTAATGTTATTTTAGCTCAACTCAACTCACATAAACTATCCTTAATTTTAGCGGTTGAATTGCAACCGCTGGGCGAACACTAGTATTAATAATTTGCTGTGATAAGGACAGTCCATCTGAAGTATGATGACTTATAGTTGCAGCAGTGCACTTTCAACATGGGCGGGCAATACTTTAAGACCATCAGATTGGGCTGGCTGTAGATATTCCATCTATTTATAATATTAATAATGTCCTGTGATAAGGACAGCCCATCTGAAGTATGTTGTTTTACAGTTGCAACAATGCAATTTCAACATGGGCTGGCAGTACTTTAAGACCATCAGAAGGGGCTGGCTGTAGACATTTCATCTATTTATAATATTCACTAGCCAATGCCCGCTTAATTCGCGGCGCCTAATAAGAGCTTTTGCGTTGGCCAATGCAAAAGAGCGTTGAAAAACAAAATTAGTCTGTAAAGTCAAAATTTTTTATTTAAGTTGAAACTACTAAGGTGCAGTATCCTCCTCACACATAGGCCAATAATAGTAACGCTGTGATACCATATGGAATCCCAGTCGTTTTCGGTGTCATGAGCTTTACCGATGGTCTTATTTCCACCAGTGAGATCTCTGCCAAGCATGCGTAATCTTTTTGTATGATCTTGCAACTACAACATTGGTGAGATGCGTATGCCAATAACAGTTCTTATAGGGAAACTCAAGAGCACAGAAGTGCGTTTTCTGTTATAGGAGGGCCAAGAATCCTCGCTGTCCCACAGGATGAAAAGTTTTCCGGTACATTGCTAAATGAGTCGTGTGATCTCTTAAGTATCTTTCAAATGAAGCACGGTGATCTTTCCATTTTAATTCGCCACTTTTACAATTCGTGGTAAAATTTATGAACTGATTTCTGGGTAGATGCAAGACCGCATGATCGTGAATGAGGGCGTCAGAAAAACTTAACCCGATCCTTCATTTAGACATCTGAAAACTAAATTCGTATAACTTAAACATAGGGCCAAAGCAGACCAACCCCACGGGGTTTCTATACATTTCGACTGCAGCGCCATCCTTTGGGTTCATTTTCTGCAAAACCATTGCTTACCATAAAATGAATACGTGTTATGAATTTCAACCTTAACTCCAGCGGCACTAATCGGGTGAATTTTTATCAAAAGAATTTTTCATCATACAGGTACATAGCTCACATTTAAAATTTAAACGAAATCGGTTAATAAATACGATTTTTATAAATAAATCTACTCCAGTTTTCTAGTAGCATGTAATTGGACCATATATGTATTTAAGATAACCTCCGATAATCTGACGGAACTCTATTCAGTGTTTTTTGAGTTTATTCCGAACAACGAAAGCGGCTATCATTTTATGCAAATAGGTATGTAGATAGGACAGTTTATTGCGAAACACGTAAAAGCAAAGCTCCATTCTTTGTGAGAAATTTAAAAAAATTCTTCACAATTTTCAAATAAATTTTACTTTGCCTTAATACTAAAGACAAAGTTACAATAGTTCAATTGGATTTAGAAATCTAGGAGAAAATGGTTCCCAATCGAATGATACTTGCGCGTTTACGTAAATGTATATCGAGCCAGACTTTCCAATAATTACGGTATTGATAACATATGTAGCTGTGTAGAATTTCAGGGCGTTAGCGTAAGCAGGTAAGCTATATGAGAAGTTCAGTTTGTATGGAAGGAAGGGGCCACGCCCCCTTTCCCAATGCATTTGTAATATATGCATCAGTGCTAAGTTTCAGTTCCCCAGCGTAATTGGTATTAGACGTTTTAGTCTGTATAAGAATTTTAGGAATAACTCGAGCTACATACCGAGTAAATTTTTGGTCAGAATATTTATTTTGAAGGTGTTGCCAAATATGAACCAAGTCGATGCAACCGTTTAGTAGTTTACTGAAATACAGTGCAAAGAGAACTGTATGAAATTGTAAAACGTGACGTCTCAGATTTCTTAATTTTTTGGCAGCAACAACGAAAAGTTTTAATTTTTTTAGTGAAAAACCCTCCACACAGAAATAAAACAAATTAAGTTTGTGGTTATATCAAGGCGAAATTTTGAGAACGGTCCATTGCTAACTCTAAATATAAAAAACGACGCACTGGAAAAGGTTAATACGTTCAAATACCTAGGAATAATGTTCGACGGTAAACTAAAACAAAAAAAAATGGATTCTATTTTTTCAATTAGAGCTCTAGGAATATATGTATATCGGTGAAAACTGCATTTAATTCCATATATTAGCTTTTGCGTGATACGCTTACAAACATACAGACAAACATATCAAAATTTTATATTTGGCTTCTGTTGATATAATATTTTAATTTTCTTTAACATCTATTATGTACAGATATCGGCCTGTTGCAATTTTATTATTCTCAAATACTTTCGTTTGATACCCATATGGCAACACTTAGTTTATATTATAAATTTAACTGAATTTAATTTTCAATTGAGTGGCAACCCGCTTCAAGAATATTTTCAAAAGTAAGCTTCCTAATCCTCTTTAGTTTAATATTCGTATTGGAATATTTCATTTATTTAACAAATTTTAATGAATACAATTTTTTAATCAGTTGGCAAATCCCCTAAAAATGTTTCCAGCATTAAAATTTTCTAGCCTCTTTAGTTTGATACCAATATTGCAAAATTTTGTTTATGCTATCAATTAAATTAAATTAATGTTTTCAAATAGGTGGCAACCTTCCACTAAAATATTTTCCGCTGCAAGCATTTGTAAATTTCTTTCTTTTGACAGCCATATTGCAGTATTCACTTTACCGTATCAATTGACCTAAACTGAAATTTTAAACACAGGTGGCAACTCTCTAATTTTTTCTTCTATGTTGGAAGCTAGATCTCTAGCGTTACATCGGTGAAAACTGCATTCAATTCCATGTTTTCGACTGAAGCGCGTACAAATATACAGACAGACAGATATTCAAAAATTCTAAAAATTGTTTATTTGGCTTCTGTAGCTTTAATAAAAACCCACCATATTAATATTTCTTTAATATCTATAAGGTACAGACATCGACCTGTTACGTTATGTACAGATGTAGATATAGATTTAATTTATTTTATCAATTTAATATAATAAAATTTTTCAAACAGGTGGCAGCCCTCCCTAAAAATATTTTCAACAATATAATTTCCTAAACCCTTTCAGTTTGATACCCATATTGCAATATTCAATTTATCCTATAAATTAAATTAAATGCACATCTTCAAACAGGTGGCAACTCTAAAAAAATATTTTTGGCAGTAAGCCTTCTTCAGTCTCTTTCTTTTGACGCCCACATTGCGATATTCATTTTTTCTTATCAATTTACTTAAACTCCAATTTTCAAACAGGAGGCAACTCTCTAGTTTTTTTCCTATATTTTAAGTTAGACCTCTAGAAATACATCAGTGAAAACTGCATTCAAATCCATGCATTCATTTTCGGGTGATGCGCGAAGAAACATACAGACAGACAGACAGACACAAATTCTTAAAATGGTTGATTTGGCTTCTGGTGCTCTAATAATTTTTAATTTTTCTTTAATATCTATAATGTACAGACATCGACCTGTTACA
>NW_023458559.1:4231508-4245934 GCF_013731165.1 Rhagoletis pomonella | reverse complement strand
CATGCGGTCTTGCATCTACCCAGAAACAGTTCATAAATTTTACCACGAATTGTAAAAGTGGTGAATTAACGAAGAAAGATTACCGTAGGTATATCAATTGCTTCATTTGAAAGATACCTAATAGATCTCATGACTCATTTAGCAATGTACCGGAAAACTTTTCATCCTGTGGGACAGCGAGGATTTTTGGCCCTCCTATAAAGAAAACGCACTTCTGTGCTCTTGAGTTTCCCTATAAGAACTTTTATTGGCATACGCATCTAACCAATGCTGTAGTTGCAAGATCATACAAAAAGATTACGCATGATTGGCAGAGATCTCACAGGTGGAAATAAGACCATCAGTAAAGCTGATGACACCAAAAGGGATTGGTATTCCATATGGTACAACCGCGTTACTATTATTGGCCTATGTGTGAGGAGGATACTGCACCTTAGTGGTTTCAACTTAAATCAAAAATTTTGACTTTACAGACTAATTTTGTTTTTAAACGCTCTTTTGCATTGGCCAACGCAAAAGCTCTTATTAGGCGCCGCGAAGTAAGCGGGCATTGGCTAGTTTTTTATAAAAATATGGTTAATTCTACACCAAAAGCCCCAAAAATCAGAGTTCCAAACCTTATGCAAAATTAAAGAAAGCTCTGCGAATTTCCATCCCAGTATTGCAATTTACACTCTTTAGAAAAATGTACTCAGTTATTAGCCCATTCAATTTTAGTATAACAAAGTGCAAGTTTGAGGTAGCTAGGACTTACCATTGATATTTAGTAATTTTTTTGTTGTTTGGTAAGTCCTAGCTTCCTCACACTTGCACTTCTGATTCGCTTGACCTTGGTTTGACGGGCCAAACAGGAATCTTTAATTACGGTTGATGGATAGCTCGTTTCCAATGGATGGTGGCAAGAAAGTGGCTGACTTACGTGTAATGATTTTGTATTACCGGCTTATGGTGACTCAATTGCTGTCAAATGAATAGCCCCGATTTGATGCTCACAACTTCTTTATTCTACGCAACAACATGGCTGGGGATTTGCCGGAAGGAATGTGACGGCACCTTTTGTCTCTATTAATTTCCACTGAGGGGTGAGTATCGACTCCTCGAATGCCGCCAGCTTTTAATACCAGCTTTTAATTCACTTTAATTACTTGGTTGTAATTCCGTTCTTGCGAGGGCTGATGAGTGTGGTTCGCTCCGTGTCCAATTCCAAAAAGAAATATATTTTTCTAGTCTGGTGGTATGTGACCACCGATTATTTTATCGTATGTCAGTGTGGGCGTTTTCATAGTGGCCATGTCAATTCGTGTCTATACTGATATGATGGTTCGTGTCTTGAATAACTATTGGTTACGTACATTCATCTGGCAATCCCCCCCCCCCATTTTGAAGTTTAGCTTTGACAGTTTTGTTATGTTTACATTTCTCATAATAATAATCTTATGTCTATTATTTGGCCAATAAAAATAATAGATCACTTCATTATACTAAAATTGAATGGGCTAAAAAACTTTTTCTAGAGAGCGTAAACAGAAAGTGAATTATTTTAATGAAATTTTGCAGAATTTTCTTAAATTTGTTGTAGAATGGACCATATTTTTATAAAAAATTACCGAAAACTAAAATATTAAAAAAAAATTTGCCCGTATTGTAAAAAATTCGTTGTACCTAAACTTTATTGACTGACTGTATTAAGGTAGCTGTGGTGGATTGCATAAAAAGACTTAATTTGTCTTTTCTTAAAAGAAAGGTAGCTCTGGTGGCTTGCATTTTTAAATAAATTTAGTGAGAAAGTGGTAATTATTTTGACACTCTTTTTTAAATGCCTCTTTTTCTGCAACTGCATTGCCTTTCTCAATTGTCCTTCAGGATCTTGGCCTTAGTTTATAGAATCACTAAGTATAATGATTATTAAGCAACTCAAAAACTATACCAGCGTGATAACCGACGTATCCTTTTGAGAGGTAGCCGCACCCTTATAAAAGGAATAAGACCCAAACTTTTCAGGTAAAAATTTCAGTAGGTTGCGTCTTTATGGCCTTTTCAATTATATAAACTATCATTATTTTTAAGTGGAAAAATAAAACTGAAAATTAATGATAATCTCTGCGCGAAAAAATAAAAATCATAAAATAATCATTATTTGTAGTTCCAAAAATAAAAATCAAATAATAATTATTTCCGTTTGAGCGAAAAAATAAAACTCAATAATCTAAACATATAATAAAAGTGTAACAGGTCGATGTCTGTACATTATAGAAATTAAAGAAAAATTGGTGTGGGGGGTCTTTATTAGAGCACCAGAAGCCAAATCAACCATTTTTAGAATTTTTGTCTGTCTGTCTGTCGGTCTGTATGTTTGTTCGCGCATCACTCGAAAACGAATGCATGGATTTGAATGCAGTTTTCACCGATGTATTGCTAGAAGTCTAACTTAAAATATAGGAAGAAAAAAATTAGAGACTTGCCACCTGTTTGAAAATTGGAGTTTAAGTAAATTGATAAGAAAAAATTAATTTTGCAATATGGGCGTCGAAAGAAAGAGGCTGAAGGCTTACAGTCAAAAATATTTTTTTTCGAGTTGCCACCTGTTTGAAAATTTACATTTAATTTAATTTATAAGATAAATTGAATATTGCAATATGGGTATCAAACTGAAGGGGTTTAGGAAATTTTATTGCCGAAAATATTTTTAGGGAGGGCTGCCACCTGTTTGAAAAATTTTATTGTATTAAATTGATAAAATAAATGAAATCTATATCTACATCTATACATATAGTAAAATTGTAACAGGTCGATGTCTGTACCTTATAGATATTAAAGAAAAATTAATATGGTGGGTTTTTATTAAAGCTACAGAAGCCCTATGAACAATTTTTAGAATTTTTGAATCTCTGTCTGTCTGTATATTTGTACGCGTATCAGTCGAAAACATGGAATTGAATGGAGTTTTCACCGATGTATCGCTAGAGATCTAGCTTCCAATATAGAAGAAAAAATTAGAGAGTTGCCACCTGTGTTTTAAATTTCAGTTTAGGTCAATTGATACGGTAAAGTGAATACTGCAATATAGCTGTCAAAAGAAAGAAATTTACAAAGGCTTACAGCTAAAAATATTTTTGTGGAAGGTTGCCACCTATTTGAACACTTTAATTTGATTTAATTGATAGCATAAATTAAATACTGCAATATTGGCATCAAACTAAAGAGGCTAGGAAATTTTAATGCTAAAAATATTTTTAGGGGATTTGCCAACTAATTGAAAAATTGTATTCATTAAAATTTGTTAAATAAATGAAATATTGCAATACGAATATTAAACTAAAGAAGATTAGGAAGCTTACTTTTGAAAATATTCTTGAAGCGGGTTGCCACTTATTTGAAAACTTTAATTCATTTAAATTTATAATATAAAACTAAGTGTTGCCATATGGGTATCAAACGAGAGTATTTCTGTACATAATAGATGTTAAAGAAAAATTAGTAGGGGGTTTATGAGATCAACAGAAGCCAAATATAAAATTTTGGTATGTTTGTCTGTATGGAATTAAATGCAGTTTTCACCGATGTACATATTGCTAGAGCTCTAATTGAAAATATAGAATCCATTTTTTTTTTGTTTTAGTTTATCGTCGATCATTATTCCTAGGTATTTATTTGAATGTATTAACTTTTTCCAGTGAGTCGTTGTTTATATTTAGAGTTAGCAACGGACCGTTCTCAAAATTTCGCCTTGATATAACAACAAACTTATTTTTATTTTTTTTTCTGTGAGGAAGGTTTTTCGTTGTTGCTGCCAAAAAATTGAGAAATCTGAGACGTCACGTTTTACAATTTCATACAGTTCTCTTTACAATATATTTCACTAAACTACTAAACGGCTGCATGGACTTGGTTCATATTTGGCAACACCTTGTAAATAAATATTCTGACCAAAAATTTACTCGGAATGTAGCTCGGGATATATCTCTAAAACCAATTACGCTGGGGAACTGAAACTTAGCACTGATGCATATATTACAAATGCATTGGGAAAGGGGGCGTGGCTCCTTCCTTTCAAACAAACTGAAATTCTCATATAGCTTATCTCTGGAACTGCTTACGCCAACGTCCTGAAATTCTACACAGCTACATACATATGTTATCAATACCGTAGTTATGGCGAAAAGTGGGAATTATTGGAAAGACTGGCTCGATATACATTTACGTAAACGCGGAAGTATCATTCGATTGGGAACCATTTTCTCCTAGATTTCTAAATCCCATTAAACTATTGTAACTTTGTCTTTAATTTTCAGTAAGGTAAAATTTATGTGAAATTGTTTTTTTATTTTTCACAAAGAATGGAGCTTTGCTTTTACGAGTTTCGCTATAAACTGTCCTATCTACATACCTATTTACATAAAATGATAGCTGTTTTCGTTGTTCGGAATAAACTCAAAAAACACTGAATAGAGTTCCGTCAGATTGTCGGAGGTTATCTTACATACATATGTGGTCCAATTACATGCTACTATAAAACTCGCTAGGTGGTGCTGGAGTAGAGTTATTTATAAAAATCTTATTTATTAACCGATTTCGTTCAATTTTTAAATGTGAGCTATGTACCTGTATGATGGAAAATTCTTTTGATAAAAATTTACCCGATTTTTTATTTATTTTTTTTTTCGTAGGAGAGGGAAATGCTTTATGCACTGGCCGGGGGCGCTAGTCTCTATACTACCTTCCCCGAGTGTGGGACTCCCACCGAAGCGTGTTGGGCTACCCACTAAAACCCAAACTCCCACCGCCCGCGCAAGAATTCCGCATCTGGCACCGTAAGCATTTCTGATCTTTTAAATCAGGCCCTCGGCTCCTGCCGCTCTTGGTCTGGGACTGCTTATTGGTTATTCGCAGCTAACCCACCGAAGTAGGCTGTTCACGATCCGCCCTGTGTGACCCCGGTAAGGCCCTGAGCTTAGCCCTTACCAGGGTCACACATTTAAAAATTTACCCGATTAGTACCGCTGGAGTTAAGGTTGAAATTCATAACACGTATTCATTTTATGGTAAGCAATGGTTTTGCAGAAAATGAACCCAATAGATGGCGCTGCAGCCGAAATGTATAGAAACCACGTGTGGTTGGTCTGCTTTGGACCTATGTTTAAGTTATACGAATTTAATTTTCAGATGTCTAAATGAAGGATGGGGTTAAGTTTTTCTGATGCGCTAATGCACGATCATGCGGTCTTGCATCTTCCCAGAAATCAGTTCATAAATTTTACCACGAATTGTAAAAGTGGTTAATTAACAAGGAAAGATTACCGTAGGTATATCAATTGCTTCATTTGAAAGATCCCTAAGAGATCACATGACTCATTTAGCAATGTACCGGAAAACTTTTCATCCTGTGGGACAGCGAGGATTTTTGGCCCTCCTGTAAAGAAAACGCACTTCTGTGCTCTTGAGTTTCCCTATAAGAACTGTTATTGGCATACGCATCGCACCAAGACAAAGATGAGACAAAAAGATTACGCATGATTGGCAGAGATCTCACAGGTGGAAATAAGACCATCAGTAAAGCTGATGACACCAAAAGGGATTGGTATTCTATATGGTACAGCCGCGTTACTATTATTGGCCTATGTGTGAGGAGGATACTGCGCCTTAGTGGTTTCAACTTAAATAAAAAATTTTGACTTTACAGACTAATTTTGTTTTTAAACGCTCTTTTGCATTGGCCAACGCAAAAGCTCTTATTAGGCGCCGCGAAGTAACCGGGCATTGGCTAGTCTATATATATAAAAGTGAATTGTCTTTCGTATGATCGTTGTTGTTGCCAAAAAATGAAAAAAACTGAGACGTTACAATTTCACAATTCCATAGAGTTTTCTGTATATTGTATGTCACTAAACCATTAAACGGCTGGACCGATTTGGTTAATATTTGGAACATATGTATATCAGTACCTTGAAAAGAAATATTCATACCAAAAATTTAATCGCTAGGTGGCGCTGCGGTCGGGATGTTTCAGATTTGGAACATTTGTTAGCCAACTGAAAAGGAATATTGGACTAAAAAATACACGATCCCTGGGGTCGGGATATTCCTAATGCTCTTATATAGTGGGAGATTGATGGATATCTACCATATACATACGCCACAACAATAAAATGTTGAAACCACTTTTTTGAGGGCACCAACATATCTCTTAAACCAACTACGCTGGGAAACTTAAACTTGGCACGGATGCATAAATTGTAAGTATCCTACTTATGGCGAAAGCTGGGAGCTATTCGAAAAGGGGGCGTGGCACCTCCCATACAAACTGAACATCTCATATCGCTTATCTAGAACCGCTATGCTAACATCCTGAATTCCTCATTAATAAACTTTATGGAAGTTTAAGAAATACGGTACGGTTCAGTTATTTGTACAATGATGTTGGGTGTATGTGTCCAAATGCGTGACCTGATTTTAAAAACTTTAACATACAAGTGTAGCATTGATGATAAGGTTGCCACAATTGTGCTTTTTTGGTACAATTTGAAACCAAAAAGTACATTGCCTCCACATAAACCTTTTTGGTTCAATTTGCAAATGCAGCGCTGTGTATATTTCGCTTGGTTTTATATTACGTTGGTCAAAAACTTCTACTTATTTATACAAATACTTTCTTCTTCCTCTACTTCATACAAACTTTACCTAAATTTGTTTTACATTACAAGCTTTAGACCAAGAGCTCATGACCAAAAAACTCATCATACTTCGGATCGATTGAAATTTTTTGTGAGCTTAGCTTGTTAATATATAAATCGAGATCCTGAGGGCTGGCCGCTGAACAGCGGTCTTGATTATGCGTTTTTAGCGATTAAAGATGTCAATAAAAACCGATTACTCAACATACTTCAGATGACTTGAAATTTAGATAGAATTTTATTTACAGTGTATAGAAAGTTAATTCAAGGTTGCCTGCCAATTCTGATGGTCTTAAAATACTGCCAGCCCATGTTGAAAGTGCATTGTTGCAACCATAACTAAACATACTTCAGATGGGCTGTCCTTATCACAGGACATTATTAATATCACAAATAGATGAAATGTCTACAGCCAGCCCCTTCTGATGGTCTTAAAGTACTGCCAGCCAGTGTTGCCGCGAATCATTTTAGTGGTAGCTAAATTCCTTTAAAAAAGCGCTAAAAAAAGTCCTTGTGGCTAAAAATGGTAGCTAAAATTTTTTACTTACATATACATATAAAAGTGTACACGCAAACATTTTCAATAAGTAATGGTATAGAAAAACAATGAACTCTGGAAAATAGCTAATATTTTATCCAACCAAAAACCTTTTTGTATAAAAGGGGAAGTATACGACGCCAGGTTGCTGGATCCATCAAGTTTTTGTACCATCAGGCTCAAAACATTAACTTACCAGCATGCTGGTACAATATTTATTTCTTTACAAATGAGGCCGAGGAAAGATCGAAATGATTAGAGCGGAAATTTCATAATTTTTCTACCATTTTGTTAAACATTGTTTTTTTTTTAATTCACAACTGCAATATCGTGAACTTAGACTTCCATAACCACGGCTTTGACTCATACAGAGCCAGAAATTTCCGCCAAAATATTTTTCACTTAGAAAATTGAGCTAATTTCACCACTCACGACACCAGTATGCTGGTACAATCATACAATTTTCAAATAGTTTTTGAGGTCGCAACAGCAGCTGGTACAATCACACCACAAAAACATACACGGTCAATCGACTTGATAGGCCATTTAACAAATTAAGCATATTAAGGGCCGTAAACTTATCTATTTTAAAGCATAGTTAAATCGTTAATAGATAAGTTACCAGCCCTACCACTTTTACACTATGTATGTATAAAAACGGAGTGCAATGGGGTATAATCGTTGCGCTGGGTATGCTGTTGCAGTTGCATGGCTATACTCAATCCCGACTCTTGCGTCCTCGTTCGCGCACTCTGAGCAACTCATGTGCGAGATGCAGTAACCAATCTGAGTGAAGCCTTGGGTCACGGCAGAAAGAGGGGGAGCTTCGGTGGGGCCACTCCGACTTATTCAGTTTAAGGGCTCACTGAAGTCTGCAGCGTCTGTACACCAGTAGGTGCGGCTGCAAGCGGGTGTCTGCTTGGAGTTGGATTTGTGGTGGGAGTAGGGATGCAAATTTTGGAGGGTAACATAGATACATCGATGTTTCGATGCACCGGAAAAATGAACATCGATGCTAAAATGCATCGCCAGAAAAACATCGATATATCGATGGTTTCCGATGATTCCCAATTTGTTAGGTTGTAGTCACATTAAAAGGAAAAAATAAAACTTTTCAATTCCAACTCTGTAATTCAGTTAGAAAAATACTTACATATGGATGGATTTCCCTGTATTTATTTACCAGTCTTCTACTCTTCTTATAATTAGAATAAAAAGGCATACCGTAGTAAGTTCGCGGAGACTAAATATCCAAGGCCCAACTACGGGCGAACAGGAACCCGGCCCTTTTTTTACAACGCTTTTATCAACTTGCAATGTTGTATGTCCGGACCACCATTTTATACTATAAATATAGCAAAAGTATTTATGGCAAACCTAGTCTAGATATCAACCTCGTCGTAGGTATCATATCAAAGATATACAATTAGAAAAACTCTAGATGTAGATGTCGCCCCGCCAGAAGAAGTTGAATATTGCGCCTAAATATATGCACTATTTATATACGTCACAGCGGAAATGGACGACACGACATTTCTTTAAATGAAATAAACTGCTGCTATATGTATGTATGTACATATGTATGTTTATACTAAATGTGAGCAAATAACATTGTACTTGCATAGTCTTCTGTTCTCTTTCACTGTAAGTTGAATTATTTTAATATCTATTGCAAAATTTTGAACAGACAATACTAAAAAGTAGAAAATAAATAAAATAAAATAAAACTTTTTAATATACAACGCTTTTATAAATGGAATAAAAAGTAGCAAATAATATTTCTCAGTCCCACAGAATTTGTTTTGATAACTTTTGATTTTGAAATTTTAGCAAAAGTAATTATAAACAATTAATGTCATTGAAAATGAAAAGCGTGGGGCGCATGTAATAAATACACTTGAATTGATATGAAAAGTAACATATGTATGTATGTGGGCATATGAATAACGACCGCTTAAAATCGATCTCAAATTTGTACTTTCGCTGTAGAATGTTATGTAGTTTGACTATTGTCAATGAAATCGAATGCTTTGTTTTTCGTTTTCAATGTCATTAATTGTTTATAATGACTTTTGCTAAAATTTCAAAATCAAAAGTTATCAAAACCAATTCTGTGGGACTGAGAAATATTATTTTCTACTTTTTAGTCCATTTATAAAAACGTTGTATATTAAAAAGTTTATTTTTTATTTTTTAATGGTTAACTACACATTTTTAATATCAAAAGATACGAGTAAACTCGGCATTTCTGCATGTTCCTCAAAAGAATAAGTAATAAAAATTCATGTCAACAAATTTTTAGGAGCATAATGGGCAAGTTCAATTCAAGTCTGACTCACAATAAAGTTGATGTTAAAACATCGTTGAAACTGGCATCGATGTATCGCCAATTTAGTGATTTTAGGTAATTGTAAACATCGATGGCAAACATCGAATTTTTAACCGATATTATCGATGTTTCAAAAATATCGATGCATCGATTGCATTCCTAGGTGGGAGAGATACACCGTCGCCGAGTACTGTCGTTCACCCCGGTGGACGAGCGTCTAGCCGCAATCCGCATCAAAGCGAGATTCTTCAACATCTCGCTTATCTGCGCCCATGCCCCGACGGAAGAGAAGGATGAGGCATCCAAGGATCTGCGCTTGGTGCGCACGTACGAGCGCTGCCCCGTCATGATATCAAAATCGTGCTTTGCGACTTCAATGCCAGGGTGGGCAAGGAAGGGATCTTGGGAACCACCGTCGGAAAATTCAGCCTCCACGTCGAAACGTCCGACAACGGATTGAGGCTGATCGACTTCGCCGGGGCCCGAAACATGGTAGTATGCAGTACTAGGTTCAAGCATAAAAAGATCCATCAAGCTACGTGGCTGTTTCCGGATCGAAAAACGAGATACCAAATCGATCATGTTGTGATAGGCGGAAGGCAGGCTGACTTCCAAAACGCATCAATACAATGTTATACTGCGGTATTCAAACTGTTTGTATATGCAGAGTTGCGACGCATTGCACCATATGCATTGCATATTTTAAATATTCAATATAGCAATGACCAATTTTTCTGAATTTTCCATTTCTAAAACACCAATGCTAACCAATAACAAACGAAGCATCAACTTTGTTTCTGATGCGCTGATTGCTCCAGCGATGCGTTTCGATAACTTTTCGGCTGCGTTTTGGAACAGTATACATTGTCAATATTTTGTAGTTCGACATTATGGAACCTTATACTTTGTACGTATGCAAAGCAATTGACGTTTTGGAAGTTAGCCGCACACTTCCAGTGTTTTAGACGTACGCACACTCCGAGGCCCAAACATCGACTCGGACCACTATCTTGTTGCAGCCAAGATACGCACCCGCCTTTGTGCAGCAAAAAATGTGCGCCCAAATATGCAAGGAAAGCTTAACGTCCAGCGCTTTCGCTACTCGACTCTCACACCTGCTCTCAACAAACCGACATATGCGTGCAGTGGAACCACATTTCCCGCTCATTAACTACCGCCGCCGAAGATGTAGTCGGATTTCAGCGAGCCCGAAAGAACAACTGGTATGATGAGGAGTGTAAGGAAGCTGCAGAGAAAAAAGATGCCGCCTTCAGGGCCACGCTGCGATCGGACGCAACGCGCGCTATGTGAACCGCTATAGGGATCTGAAGAGGGAAGCGAGACGTATTTGCCGCAATAAGAAGAGAGAGGCCGAAATACGTGACTGCGAAGAGCTTGGAATGCTGGCCGACAGGAAGAATGCCAGAAAATTTTACCGGAGTGTTAGGCGACTTACGGAAGGTTAAAAGACCGGGGCGTACTCCTGTAAGAACAATAATGGCGACCTAGTAACTGTTGTCCAGAGCGTAATTAAATTATGGAGCGAACACTTTTCCGCCCTACTAAATGGTAGCAGCACGGGAAGTTGTGGAGAAAAAGAACCCGAGCCCGCAGTCGATGATGACGGAGTCGACGTTCCACCGCCTGACTATGGCGAGGTACGTATAGAAATAACGCGGCTGAAAAACAACAAAGCCGCTGGAGCTGACAGCCTGCCAGCTGAGCTATTCAAGTACAGCGGCGAGGAGTTGATAAGGTGCATGCATCAACTCTTGTGCAGAATATGGTCAGATGAACGCATGCCCGACGACTGGAATTTAAGTGTGCTCTGCCCAATCCACAAGAAAGGTGACCCCGCCATACCGCGGGATCAGCCTTCTAAGCATAGGTTACAAGGTCTTATCGAGCGTATTGTGTGAAAGACTGAAGCCCACGGTCAATGAACTGATTGGGCCTTATCAGTGTATCTTTTGACCTGGCAAATCCGCCATAGACCAGGTATTCACAATACGCCAAATCTTGGAAAAGACCCGCGAGAAAAGGATCGACACTCACCACCTATTTGTCGACTTTAAAGCCGCTTTTGACATCACTAAAAGGAGTTGCCTATACGCCGCTATGTCTGAATTTGGCATCCCCTCAAAACTCATACGGCTGTGTAAATTGACGTTGAGCAATACCACCGCGAACAACAACAACAAAAACCGCGAAGTCTGTTCTGCCTTTTCCAAGTTGGATAGGTTGTGGTAAACGAGGACAAGACGAAGTTTCTCCAGTCATCAAACAAACAGTCAGCACATTCGCGAATTGGCACCCACGTCAATGTTGGCAGTTACAATTTCGAGAAAGTAGAGAATTTCGTTTACTTAGGAACCAGGATTAACACCGACAAGAGGGCCCATGCGCAGTCTGTGCAGACAGAAATATACAGTAAACTCGATCCCTTTTTGTAGCCACAGATAGAAGCAGACTGTTCTAATAGTTCGCGGAAATAATTATTCTTATAAACCCCTTATTTTTATTATACATATATTACAAAGCATTAATGAGATTTATAGTACATCAGAACTTATACTTATTAGGTACATACATAAAAACATATTACAAACTGACTGATATATGCGTGTCATGAATGGGGGGAAACATGGTGTCACTTACAATATATCTTTGTAATAAAATATATTCAGAATTAACTTTTTGATTAAATGTTTCTTTAACAGAAACAATAATATCTGAGAATCGTCTTACTCTAGTTTAAAACAAAATTGTCCTCTACCCGGTATATTGACAAAGTTCACCTGCACTGAGCAAACGCAAGAGCGTTGTTAAATTTACGGATATTCTCCAAATAGTTTTTTGTGATGTCATCATTGCGCTCAATAAGTTCTTTCGGCTCATCGCGGACAGAAATTGGTAGTAAACTCACCTAGCTCTTATGACAACAGATGGATGCAGTATTATCAGCTGCCTCGCCTGGATAAAGTTTAGCTGAGCAAAACTCACATATCTTCTCCTTGCGTTCAACACTATTTGATTCTATCTCATCGTCTTTAAGGAAAAGACGTGCACCGCAATACGTCTTTGGTTGCTTTTTTACCGCCTCCTTGCACCGACATCTTCACTTAATTGCTGAAAATATGATGGCACCAAAACACTACTAAATTGCAAATAGATCTGCCGTTGTTGCATATCTTAGTTTATTGGAAGGCAATCACTTTTTTCGAGGCATTGTTAAGCGTAATTATATTAAATTGAAACCTATAGTAGTAAAAGTGGTTATTACGATCAACAAAATAACTTTTTGAAATTATAAAGTTACCGATTTTATGTAGACTTTATGAGATAAACGCAATATGTCAGTATATCTAATGGAAAAATTTTTCTGTAAATGAAATGTTGAATTGAAAATCACCAAAAATACCATAATACCAAACACCAATATGCTTACCATACCAATAATACTCGTAATAAATTTATTGCTTAGCTGTTATGATAAAAGGAATATCCGAATATTTTTCCGACAGGGTAGCCAGAAACAATATGGGCTGCAAATAAGATTGTGATGCGAAATTTACAAAAAATACCATAATACCAATATACATATGAATGTACTTACCGTATCTACAATTTACGCGATAAATATATTTCTCAGCTTTTATCATAAGAGGAATAAGTGAATATTTTCAACTGACAGCGCAGACTGCTACAATTCTTATTATTGAAATTCCTATTATTTGGATTACAGTTATGTTCAAGCAAAGAATAAACAGTATACAGAAGACGCACCACATACAAATTTATTTTTCTTCGGCGGACGTAATATAACAACCCGGACCAGAGCACAGAAGTTAACATTACGACCACTATGAATAACATGGCGACCCGGAACAGAGCAGAGGAGTTAACATCACGTCCACTATGAACAACATGAAGTTAACATCTCGCCATAAACACAAGTCGTGATCAGCGTTGCCGCGATCTTGAAAAAAATGTACCAGTTGCCAAGCAGAAAAAGTATCAAAAGCAAACAAAACTGTTGTTTGTTAAACTATTATTTAAAAAAACAAATAATAAATAAAATTGTAAAATTATATCCATAGTTATAAAAAAATATATATTTCTTGCTTCTGTCTGCTTATTTGCATAATAAAAAGAAACTTATAGGGCCCCTAAACCACACCAAATCTTTGCGCAACTCGAGACTTGTACAAGCCAATATTGTGGAATTTACTACAGCATAAAATTGCGCAGACCTTATTTTGAAGAAACGTTGTTCAAGTAAATATGTGCAAGAAATATGAATGTTCTTTGTATATATTGATAGCTTCTTCTTTAAAAAGTAAAAAAAAAACTACATATTTTACAGCACGATCTGGACCCCAAAATCAAAACTAGACTAAAAATTTCGCAGCGGTCGCCATACGAAGCAGAAATTATTGTACAATAACACAAGCATGAGCAAAATATCAAAATAATTATTATTTTAGCGCAATAACTGTGCAATTTAGTACAAACGACTCCATACACCACACAAACGCTCGTCGCAAGCCCGATATTTCGTAATGTTTTTGTGTGGTTTAGGAGTCCTATAACATTGGCGAGTGCAAAAAAAATTCCGGTTGTGTTTCCCTTATAAGAGTTACCAAATGAACTTATAAATATCTATATATAAATTGTGAGACTTCAAATAACAAGAAAAAAAATATTTGCCTTTAGACTAGTAGTACTATTCATAGTTTTCGAAAATTCATTTCTGCCAGCCAAAAGTATCAAAAAACGTGCGTTCTGTCAAACCAACTCCAACGCCAAAGCCAACGCGAAAGTTCTATGTGGACCGGCCTTTAACATCTTGTCGTCATAGCGACGATGGAACTAACATCGTCAGCCG
>NW_023458559.1:4229766-4231408 GCF_013731165.1 Rhagoletis pomonella | reverse complement strand
TTTAGTCTGTATAAGAATTTTAGGAATATCCCGAGCTACATACCGAGTAAATTTTTGGTCAGAATATTTATTTTCATTATTTAGTAGTTTAGTGAAATACATTGTAAAGAGAACTGTATGAAATTGTAAAACGTGACGTCTCATATTTCTTAATTTTTTGGCAGCAACAACGAAAATTTTAATTTTTTTAGCGAAAAACCTTCCACACAGAAATAAAAAAAATTAAGTTTTTGGTTATATCAACGCGAAATTTTTAGAACGGTCCGTTGCTAACTCTAAATATAACAACGACGCACTGGAAAAAGTTAATACGTTCAAATACCTAGGAATAATGATCGACGATAAACTAAAACAAAAAAAATAAAAAATTGATTCTATATTTTCAATAGTACATCGGTGAAAACTGCATTTAATTCCATACATTAGTTTTTGCGTGATGCGCTTACAAACATACCGAAAATTTAGATTTGGCTTCTGTTGATCTAATAAGCCCCCTATTAACTTTTCTTTAACATCTATTATGTACAGATATCGGCCTGTTGCAATTTTATTATTCTCAAGTACTCTCGTTTGATACCCATATGGCTACACTTAGTTTATATTATAAATTTAACTGAATCAAAGTTTTCAAATAAGTGGCAACCCGCTTCAAGAATATTTTCAAAAGTAAGCTTCCTAATCCTAATTTTACAAATTTTAATGAATACAATTTTTCAATCAGTTGGCAAATCCCCTAAAATTAATTTCAGCATTAAAATTTCCTATCGTCTTTAGTTTGATGCCAATATTGTAGTATTTAATTTATGCTATCAATTAAATTAAATTAAAGTTTTCAAATAGGTTGCAACCTTCCCCAAAAATATTTTCAGCTGTAAGCCTTTGTAAATTTCTTTCTTTTGACAGCCATATTGCAGTATTCACTTTACCGTATCAATTAACCACCTAAACTGAAATTTTAAACACAGGTGGCAACTCTCTAATTTTTTCTTCTATATTGGAAGCTAGACCTCTAGCGATACATCGGTGAAAACTCCATTCAATTCCATGTTTTCGACTGATGCGCGTACAAATATACTGACAGACAGAGATTCAAAAATTCTAAAAATTGTTCATAGGGCTTCTGTAGCTTTAATAAAAACCCACCATATTAATTTTTCTTTAATATCTATAAGGTACAGACATCGACCTGTTATTCTATGTATAGATGTAGATATAGATCTCATTTATTTTATCAATTTAATACAATAAAATTTTTCAAACAGGTGGCAAACCTTCCCAAAAAATACGTTCGGCAATAAAATTTCCTAAACCCCTTCAGTTTGATACCCATATTGCAATATTCAATTTATCGTATAAATTAAATTAAATGTAAATTTTTAAACAGGTGGAAACTCTAAAAAAAAATTTTTGGCATGAAGCCTTCTTCAGCCTCTTTCTTCTGACGCCCATACTGCAATATTCATTTTTTCTTATCAATTTACTTAAACTCCAATTTTCAAACAGGTGGCAACTCTCTAGCTTTTTTCTTCCTATATTTTAAGTTAGACCTCCAGCAATACATCAGTGAAAACTGCATTCAAATCCATGCATTCGTTTTCGAGTGATGCGCGTACAAACACACAGACAGACAGACAGACAGACA
>NW_023458559.1:4225827-4229666 GCF_013731165.1 Rhagoletis pomonella | reverse complement strand
CAAACTGAACTTCTCATATAGCTTATCTCCGGAACGGCTTACGCTAACGTCCAGAAATTCTACACAGCTACATATGTTATCAATTCCGTAATTATGGCGAAAAGTGGTAATTATTGGAAAGGCTGGATCGATATACATTTACGTAAACGCGCAAGTATCATTCGATTGGGAGCCATTTTCTCCTAGATTTCTAAATCCCATTGAACTATTGTAACTTTGTCTTTAATTTTCAGTAAGGTAAAATTTATGTAAAAATTGTGAAGAATTTTTTTAAATTTTTTTCACAAAGAATGGAGCTTTGCTTTTACGAGTTTCGCTATAAAATTTCTTATCCTATTTGCATAAAATGCTGCTGGAGTGAAGGTTGAAATTCATAACACGTATTAATTTTATGGTAAGCAATGGTTTTGCAGAAAATGAACCCAATGGATGGCGCTGCAGCCGAAATGTATAGAAACCACGTGTGGTTGGTCTGCTTTGGACCTATGTTTAAGTTATACGAATTTAGTTTTCAGATGTCTAAATGAAGGATGGGGTTAAGTTTTTCTGACGCCCTCATGCACGATCATGCGGTCTTGCATCTACCCAGAAATCAGCTCATAAATTTTTCCTCGAATTGTAAAAGTGGTGAATTAACAAGGAAAGATTACCGTAGGTATACCAATTGCTTCATTTGAAAGATACCTAAGAGATCTCTCGACTCATTTAGCAATGTACCGGAAAACTTTTCATCCTGTGGGACAGCGATGACTCTTGGCCCTCCTATAAAGAAAACGCACTTCTGAGCTCCTGAGTTTCCCTATAAGAACTGTTATTGGCATACGCATCGCACCAAGACAAAGATGAGACAGAAAGATTACGCATGATTGGCAGAGATCTCACAGGTGGAAATAAGAGCATCAGTGAAGCTGATGACACCAAAAGGGATTGGTATTCCATATGGTACAACCGCGTTACTATTATTGGCCTATGTGTGAGGAGGATACTGCACCTTAGTAGTTTCAACTTAAATAAAAAATTTTGACTTTACAGACTAATTTTGTTTTTAAATGCTATTTTGCATTGGCCAACGAAAAAGCTCATATTAGGCGCCGCGACGTAAGCGGGCATTGGCAAGTTAATATTATAAATAGATGAAATATCTACAGCCAGCCCAATCTGATGGTCTTAAAGTATTGCCAGCCCATGTTGAAAGTGCATGGTTTATTTTACCGTAAATACTTTACAAAAGTGCCGGGAAGTGTTGGATATTCGCAAGCGGTTTCATTTAAAATATAACGGTTACCCACATCAGAATGTGATGGCGGCTATCACGCAAAATGCAGCAAAATGTTCTTAGCAGTTATGAAAAAATATTACGACGATACCGCATTTATATCATCGGACGTTCTTTCAGTACAAACAGGTATGAAACTATTCAAACTGTAACAACATTTTTTTTATACAATTACGATCTTTTAAAAGGCCTATCAGTTAATAAGTAGGTAATCTATTATTAATTTTTTACAGCAAAATATTTACTATTGAAGTAATAAATAAATAAAACTTTTTCCAAGTAACTTACATCAAATTAAATTTTTTTCATTCTAAATGTAGTGAATATACTTACATAAATTCAAATATAAAAGCCGAAAACCATATTGTGATCGTATTGGGATTAGATTTTGAAACCGCGCTTTACGCGCTACTACGCATACCCTAACTATAAACTGGTGATATATAAAGTCGTCACAACTAACAAAATCTTTCACGTGTGAGTCATCGTGCACTTAAGATGGCATTCAGTATTTAAATCTTTAACATAAAATGCTTTTTGTATTCCTCAGTTCTTATATATATTTATATACGAGTATATACCTTTACTACTAAATATAACATCAAGAAAACATTATATCTTTATAAAAAATTTTAAATACACTATTTTCCCCCAATAGATTATTATGTCTAAAATAATATCAGAAAACACTTAAATATTTAACTATAGAAATTAAAAGTTACAAATAACATTTTTTTCAAAACTTTTGGTTAGTATTGACAGCTGCTAAATATTTATGCCGCTTTCTTTTTAGTTTTCATGATTTCATGAAATCATTTATGAATTTTTATTCAATTCTGCAATATAAACCACACAATTCGTACATGAACGAAGCCGTTAAAGCGCGCCATCTGTGGCATCACCATAATAACACTTAACTCCAAAGTACTGTGCTATTGTGACTTCAAGCTTAAACCACAGAATAAACAGTATACAGACGACGCATGTCGACTATCCAACCAATTTGAATTTATGGTACGAGCGGTGAGGCAAGCAAGGGTATCACAAGCGGCGCTGCCTCTGTTACTTTAGCAGTGTTTTCACTCGGCTGACGATGTTAGTTCCATCGTCGCTATGACGACAAGATGTTAACTGCGTTTTCCTGCGTCTGCGTTTGATCAGCGTTGCCGTTTTGGTATAATTGTATATTTATACCTTTCATGAGCATGAAATGGTATTATAACTTTGGTCCGATGTTTGTAGGTACCAGAACAAAAAGAGATAGACCCATTAAAATGTATACTTATATGATCAGAACGTCGAGCTGAGTTGATTTATCCATGTCCGTCTGTCCGTCTGTCCGTCTGTTTGTATGCAATCTAGTCTCTCAGTTTTCGAGATATCCTGATCAAATTTGGTAGGTGGGTGTATTTTTATAATGTATTAATCATTTGTTGGAACCGGAAGAATCGGACCACTATAACATATAGCTCCCATACAACTGATTGTTCAGATATGAGATTTTTCGTTATAATTTCTCCATTTATGCAGCCACGAACATGAAATTTTGCAGCACTTGCACCCATTATAAACAGAATGCTTATAGTGAAAATTACAGAGATCGGTTCACTATAACCTATAGCTCCCATACAACTGATTGTTCAGATATAAAATTTTTCGTTATAACTCCCCCATTTATATAGCTGGGAACAGGAAATTCCGCACTGTTTTCAATAATTATCAACAGAAAACTTACAGTGAAAATTAAAAATATCGGGTCACTATAACCTATAGCTCCCATACAACTGATTGTTCAGATATAAAATTTTTCGTTATAACTCCTCCATTTATATAGCTAGGAACATGAAATTCCGCACTGTTTTCAATAATTATTAACAGAAAACTTACAGTGAAAATTAAAAAGATCGGGTAACTATAACCTATAGCTCCCATACAACTGATTGTTCAGATATGAGATTTTTCGTTATAACTTCTGCATTTATGCAGCTACGAACATGAAATTTTGCAGTACTTGCACCCATTATCAACAGAATACTTACAGTGAAAATTACAAAGATCGGGTCACTATAACCTATAGCTCCCATACAACTGATTGTTCAGATATAAAATTTTGCGTTATAACTCCTCCATTTATATAGCTAGGAACATGGAATTCCGCACTGTTTCAATAATTATCAACAGAAAACTTACAGTGAAAATTAAAAAGATCGGGTAACTATAACCTATAGCTCCCATACAACTGATTGTTCAGATATGAGATTTTTCGTTATAATTCATCCATTTATGTAGCTAGGACCATGAAATTTCGCGCTGTTTTCACTCATTATCAACAGAAGACTTACAGCGAAAATAACAAAGATCGGGTCACTATAACCTGCAGCCCCCATACAACTGATTGTTCAGATATGAGGTCTTTTATCATAACTCCTCCATTTATGCAGCTAGGAACATGAAATTTCGCACCATTTTCACTCATTATTAACAGAATACTTACAGTGAAAATAACAAGGATCGGGTGACTACAACATATATCTTCCATACATCTGATTGTTCAGATATGGGA
>NW_023458559.1:4216338-4225727 GCF_013731165.1 Rhagoletis pomonella | reverse complement strand
CCACATACATACATACATATATTACTTTTCATATCAATTCAAGTGTAATACATGCGCCCCACGCTTTTCATTTTCAATTTCATAGATTGTTTATAATGACTTTTGGTAAAATTTCAAAATCAAAAGTTATCAAAACAAATTCTATGGGACTGAGAAATATTATTTTCTACTTTTTAGTCCATTTATAAAAGCGTTGTAGTTATATTAAAAAGTTTTTTTTATATTATTTATTTTCTCCTTTTTAGTCCTGTACGAATAAAAGTTTGCAATAGATATTAAAATAATTCAACGATATTAATAGAAAGGTGCACACACATGCATTTACATATGTATGTACATACGAACGAGCACCAATTAATTTTATTTAAAGATTTGACGTGTCGTCTATTTCCGGTGTAGCAAACGGCGACATCTAGATGTCATCTACCTCGCCCTATTCACTACAGCTATCGCCCTATGCACTACTTCACTACAGATGTCGCCCTACTCACTATGCTTTTTTATAGGAGCTTTTCAAAGCTTTGCTTTATGGTGTCGGACACACAACATTTGAAAGCTTCTGGATCCACAACATTGCAAGTTGATAAAAGCGTTGTAAAATATATTTCTTTTTGGAATTGGACACGGAGCGAACCACACTCATCAGCCCTCGCAAGAACGGAATTACAACCAAGTAATTAAAGTGAATTAAAAGCTGGTATTAAAAGCTGGCGGCATTCGAGGAGTCGATACTCACCCCTCAGTGGAAATTAATAGAGACAAAAGGTGCCGTCACATTCCTTCCGGCAAATCCCCAGCCATGTTGTTGCGTAGAATAAAGAAGTTGTGAGCATCAAATCGGGGCTATTCATTTGACAGCAATTGAGTCACCATAAGCCGGTAATACAAAATCATTACACATAAGTCAGCCACTTTCTTGCCACCATCCATTGGAAACGAGCTATCCATCAACCGTAATTAAAGATTCCTGTTTGGCCCGTCAAACCAAGGTCAAGCGAATCAGAAGTGCAAGTGTGAGGAAGCTAGGACTTACCAAACAACAAAAAAATTACTAAATATCAATGGTAAGTCCTAGCTACCTCAAACTTGCACTTTGTTATACTAAAATTGAATGGGCTAATAACTGAGTACATTTTTCTAAAGAGTGTAAATTGCAATACTGGGATGGAAATTCGCAGAGTTTTCTTTAATTTTGCATAAGGTTTGGAACTCTGATTTTTGGGGCTTTTGGTGTAGAATTAACCATATTTTTATAAAAAACTAGCCAATGCCCGCTTACTTCGCGGCGCCTAATAAGAGCTTTTGCGTTGGCCAATGCAAAAGAGCGTTTAAAAACAAAATTAGTCTGTAAAGTCAAAATTTTTGATTTAAGTTGAAACCACTAAGGTGCAGTATCCTCCTCACACATAGGCCAATAATAGTAACGCGGTTGTACCATATGGAATACCAATCCCTTTTGGTGTCATCAGCTTTACTGATGGTCTTATTTCCACCTGTGAGATCTCTGCCAATCATGCGTAATCTTTTTGTATGATCTTGCAACTACAGCATTGGTTAGATGCGTATGCCAATAAAAGTTCTTATAGGGAAACTCAAGAGCACAGAAGTGCGTTTTCTTTATAGGAGGGCCAAAAATCCTCGCTGTCCCACAGGATGAAAAGTTTTCCGGTACATTGCTAAATGAGTCATGAGATCTATTAGGTATCTTTCAAATGAAGCAACCTACGGTAATCTTTCTTCGTTAATTCACCACTTTTACAATTCGTGGTAAAATTTATGAACTGTTTCTGGGTAGATGCAAGACCGCATGTTCGTGCATGAGGGCGTCAGAAAAATTAAGTTCATCCCCATCCTTCATTTAGACATCTGAAAACTAAATTCGTATAACTTAAACATAGGTCCAAAGCAGACCAACCACACGTGGTTTCTATACATTTCGGCTGCAGCGCCATTCATTGGGTTCATTTTCTGCAAAACCATTGCTTACCATAAAATGAATACGTGTTATGAATTTCAACCTTAACTCCAGCGGCACTAATCGGGTAAATTTTTATCAAAAGAATTTTCCATCATACAGGTACATAGCTCACATTTAAAATTTGAACGAACTCGGTTAATAAATACGATTTTTATAAATAACTCTACTCCAGCACCACCTATCAAGTTTTATAGTAGCATGTAATTGGACCATGTATGTATGTAAGATAACCTCCGACAATCTGACGGAACTCTATTCAGTGTTTTTTGAGTTTATTCCGAACAACGAAAACGGCTATCATTTTATGCAAATAGGTATGAAGATAGGACAGTTTATAGCGAAACTCGTAAAAGGAAAGCTCCATTCTTTTTGAAAAATTTAAAAAAATTCTTCATAATTTTCACATAAATTTTACCGTACTGAAAATGAAAGACAAAGTTACAATAGTTCAATGGGATTTATAAATCTAGGAGCAAATGGTTCCTAATCGAATGATACTTGCGCGTTTACGTAAATGTATATCGATCCAGCCTTTCCAATACTTACCACTTTTCGCCATAATTACGGTATTGATAACACATGTAGCTGTGTAGAATTTCAGGACTTTAGCGTAAGCCGTTCCGGAGATAAGCTATATGAGAAGTTCAGTTTGTATGGAAGGAGGAGCCACGCCCCCTTTCCCAATTCATTTGCAATATATGCATCAGTGCTAAGTTTCAATTCCCCAGCGTAACTGGTTTTAGAGATATATTGTTTTTTTTTTTTTTTTTTTTTGGTTGGGCGGGTGCGGACTGGGCAATGGGCATCGTTGCTTACACTGCTGTGGCAAGGTAGGCTTGTTCCTATGGCCGCAGTGGTGCAAGCAGGCGGGGCCTAGCCAAGGCCGAGGTATAAACTCCCCTGACTCGTCTAGGTCTAGTGGTAGGCCGTACGGGCTCGCCTAAGGGGGGCTGGGGTGGGCATACTTAGGCTATTTCTAGGGGGTACCTGGCGGTAGGTATAAAACGCCCCCCTAATCCAGGGGTCATGCCTCACCGTGCCCATTGGATGGTTTGCAGTCAGGGGGTTTTCCGACTGTATTCTAACGGCGCCTCCCGGATACCTGTCCGCCTCCGGGAGTAACGGTGGACTTACCTCAGCATGGGGCTCTGCTGAGGCCGACCGTTTTTCCCCTTACCCATATATTCGGTCGCCGAACGGTTTCGGCTCAGTAGGCGACCAACGAACCAGCTGATAAATGAACCCTAAAAATGTATCCCCGGATCCCTGCATGGGTAAAAATGCCGCCGACGGACACGGCGTTAAAGTCTGTCTAAAAACGACAACTTCGGTAGCCGCTGGAGCGGTCCCGAAGGAGCCTAAACGGCTAACCTTACTGAATGTTGCGCCCGGCGTCAGTAGCAGCAAACTCCTGGTGGGTAGTGGCCAACTGGCGTCTGGGTTGCAAGCGGAGCCTGCACGGCCAATTGACCTCTCGTGCCAGTCGTCCACATCTCTGGAAGCTGCGAGTACACCCCTTGAGGGCAGCTCCAAAGCGGCACCGGGTGAAGGCGATACTGGCACCCAGAAGTCCTGCACGGACAGCACCACCGACCGCAAGCCCCTTGAGGGTAAGATGTAGGATCAACGCAAAAGCGTCCCAGGTCCCAGTGGTTCGAGGACCAAAAAAGAAGTCCGACCAGCAGTCAGGGCAAAGAGGGATAGAAAAGCCGCTTCCAGACTACTGAGGAAGTTCGGCAATGACCCGAGAGTATGACGGAAGTGGTTGAGAGGGCGAGGGGCGTTCTCTCCGAAAGTCGTGAGCGACCTCAGGAAGGAAATGCCGCCAACAAACCTGCACCCACTCACTCTCGTCCTAGGGAGCTGGGCAGAAAAAGGCAACGGTCAGCAGACAACATGGATGCTGCTCCTAACAGGCCCAAAATCTCTAGCGCTAACAGCCCTCTTAACCCTCCAAGGGCTCTGAGGGCTTTCAGTGATGTGGCCAAGGACCACTTGATCCTGGCAGTTATGGATAGGGGGCCCCGGAAGGAAACCTGACGGCCGACAACTGGGGAGCCATCCTGGTGGGTCTCTGCCGGGTGTACAAGGAGATTCTCCGGAAAAATCCTGGCCCTGCGCCAACTGTCCGCGATGCTGGTCTCTACCAAGGCCGCATCAAATTAGTCTCCTGCACTGATGAACGGTCGGCGCGACTTTATAAGGAAGCAATTTCTTCTCTTGGGGAACTGTGGCCCAGCGCTGACTTGGTGGCAGTGCACAGGGATGAAATCCCTTGTAAGCCGCGAGCCAGAGCCTGGGTCCCAGAGGAACCCTCGAGTCCTGAGGAGATTCTGGATATCATCCAGATCTCAAATGATGCACTACCAGCCCTTGATTGGAAAGTAGTGAAGGTCAGCGAGGTTAGGGAGCAGTAACGTTACATCACCTTGGTGATAAACGATGAGTCTCTCCCAATCCTTGCTGACTGCAAGCGAGTAATTAGCTACGGCTTTTACTCCATTACCCTCAAAACCCAAAAAGGGAATGAGGGTAAAATGATAGATCCGGGGAACACCGAGGGTGAACCCGAGGCTGACAATCTTCCGCCTCAAGGCGGCCTTATATCTGAAGCAGAAAACGCCTTGAGCGGTCCTGCTTCTAACTAAGAGGTCCAGGAGGTTCTCGAGGCCATTTGCCCAGTGGTGAGGTCAGACTCGGCAGCGGAAACAGATAGCGATACGCAATCTGTTTCTGGTGACGGATCGGTACCTAACCGGTGGACGAGGGAGTTCGGGAACCTGCTTCTGACGTCGGATTCAGAGGACGCCGATGATACCATCGTTTAGGCGTTCGATAGAACCCCGCCAGAAGAGATGGACGGGGACGAAATTTTATAAGCTGTGGATGAAGGTTCTACAAATAAACCTTCATCACTCTAAAGCAGCTTCTGTAGCTCAGTGATAGAGGGCAGGAGCTAGTTTTTGTCCAGGAGCCCTGGGTTGTTATGCACAGGGTTTGTGGACTTAATTCTGATGCTTACCGCATAGTGTCGGCCCCTGTGGCAGGTAAGATCAGGGCATGTATATTAATCAAAAAAAGTATTTCTTATAATTTACTCACACAATTCAGCGATGAAGATACGGTGAGCATCTCTGTGGAAAGCCAATCCACAACACTCTGGCTGGTCAGTACCTACATGGCCTACGATCGCCAAGAGCGCCCTCCCGCTCGGTTACTGGACTCGACGAAGTTTCCCATAGTTATCGGGGCCGATGCTAATGCGCATCACGCGGTATGGGGATCTACCGACATCAACCCCAGGGGTGAGTTATTACTTGATTTTATACTATTATATAATCTAGCCATCTGTAATATTGGTGATAAACCCACATTTGTAACCTCAAATAGGAAGGACGTATTAGATATTACCTTATCGTCTAGCGCTTTCTTTGAGAGTATTAGGGAGTGGAAGGTACTGAGCGACCATTCATTCTCTGATCACATGTATCTCCCATTTGTAATCTCCTTTGAATTTCCGGCCTCGGCCGCTTACAGAAATAAGAGACGTACTGACTGGACTAAGTTTAGGAAAGTACTCTCGGGGAATTTGCCCAACAAGGCTTCTCTCAGTAAGCTAGGCTTACTGTCACCACCTGATGAAGCGGAGCTTTCTCTCGCAAACCTTGCTTCTCTCGGTGAGTTAGGCTCATCGGAACAAATTGAGGAAGCCGTTGATTGCACTACCGAAGCCTGTGATTCGGCCTTATCTGCTTCCTGCCCGCTTGTACTTCCGAGAGGAAAGAAGAAGCCACACTGGTGGAGCAAAGAAATCGCCTCTCTAAGGAAGGAAAGCAGGAAACTTTTTAATGCGGCAAAGCGCGATGGTTCTTGGACTGCATATAAGGCAGCCCTGAAGAAATTTAAAAATGCCACCAGGAAAGCCCAAAGGGACTCCTGGAAGGATTACTGCGATAGCATAGAGGGTCAGTCGGAGGGAAATCGCCTGCGAAAGGTGCTTGCGAAAAGTCCGACGAACCCGATGTATATTCAGAAACCAAATGGTGACTGGACGTCATCTCGTGAGGAAATGCTTGTAGTCCTAATGAACGCGCATTTTCCAGGATGTACTGCGGAGCCCAACACCGCGGCTATTATCTCTGAACGGCCGTTGACTTCAGCGGACTTTATTGATGTACAAAGGGTAGACTGGGCCATAAAGTCTTTCCAGCCCAACAGATCTCCAGGTATGGATGGTATCTTCCCTGCCCAACTTCAGTCAGCATCTGACGTTTTATGTCCGATACTTGTCTTAATCTATAAGGCTTGTATCAAGCTTAGTTTCATACCCAAGGGGTGGACCCTGGCGAAAGTTGTGTTTATTCCCAAGGGAGGTAGACCCTCCCACGTTAAACCAAGTGACTTTCGACCGATAAGCCTTACTTCTTTCTTTCTCAAGGTTCTGGAAAGACTAGACTCGCAGATCCGACAGGAAATTGATGTAAATAATCTCTCTAGCTGCCAACACGCCTACTGGAAAGGTAGATCTGTGGATACAGCTTTGCATAGTATTGTCAGCACCATTGAAAAGGCTCTCGCTTTTAAGGAATTTGCACTAGGCGTGTTCCTAGACATCGAGGGTGCCTTCAATAATGTTCTCCCGGGAGCGGTTCTTCAAGCCCTAACTCGCCTTGGGCTGGATCACCCTATGGTTGAGTTTGTTCGTCGCCTCTTAAGGCCTGTATGCAGCTCTCAAGAAAAGCAAAAACTCCATATAAAATGACGTACAAGAAATGGCTAAGAAATTTTCTTGAGTCAAATTTCCTTAAGGCAGTACGCAGTTCTTAAGAAATTTACTACGCTTTCTACTACGGTTTTCTAAAGTTTTTTGTGAAAAAAGAGCACAAGGCAACCCAGGTTTGCAACAGAAATATATGCCCGTTCCATTATTTCTTGAGGAAAGAGTGAGGCAACAGGCTGCGAGGTATCAAAAATGTCACAATTCCTTGGACACACACGCGAAATAATGGAAATTTTTTCTTGACCGTTTTCTTGAGAGCTGCATACAGGCCTTTAGGCAGTAGAACTATTTATTCGGAGATGGGGGAGGTATCTATTACAAGATATGCAAGTCGCGGAAACCCACAAGGCAGTGTTCTCTCCCCACTTCTTTGGAATCTAACGGTGGATACCCTGCTGTCACGGTTGCAAGGTACAGGTTGCCAAGTCATTGCTTACGCGGATGATCTTGCCCTGACAGCAATTGGTAAGCACCCCCAAGTTCTATGTGACTTAGTTCAAGGCGCCTTACGCGTCGTGGATACCTGGTCCAAAGAAGTAGGACTTAGTGTCAATCCGGCAAAAACGGCCATGGTTCTGTTTTCAAAGAAAACGAAAGCTGTCCAGCTACAACCTCCTTCCTTGAACGGTATCGCACTGACTTTCTCGGAGGAGGTTAGATATCTGGGCGTTATTCTTGACAGAACG
Source organism: Rhagoletis pomonella (assembly GCF_013731165.1). Taxonomy (NCBI): domain Eukaryota; kingdom Metazoa; phylum Arthropoda; class Insecta; order Diptera; family Tephritidae; genus Rhagoletis; species Rhagoletis pomonella. The sequence continues at coordinate 4,218,283 of NW_023458559.1, read as the reverse complement.
TTAACTTGGCGGCGCAATATAGAAGAGCGCTGCAAGAAAGCTATAACTGCTATGTATGCCTGTAAATCGGCGATTGGGAAAAAATGGGGATTGAAGCCTCATATTGTGAACTGGATGTACACAGCGGTTGTGCGTCCCATTCTATTCTACAGCATAACGGTTTGGTGGCCGTCCGTAGATAAATCTACTATAAGAAACAAATTAACAGCGGTCCAAAGGGCGGCGTGCATGATGATCACGGGAGCGTTACCATCGACGCCAACTAAAGCCCTAGAGACCTTGCTTCACTTGCTACCTGTGGACCTATATGGTAAACTACAGGCAAGCTGTAATGCTATTAGATTAAATGCACTAATCAAATGGAGTGACACGAGGTTTGGGCACTCTAGAATCTTGGAAGATCTTCAAGATGACTTTAGGCGCCTGGACTACACAGTCCCGTCTACGGGACTAAAGAATTATTTCCAGACAAGGATCCCCTCAAGGGAAGAATGGGAGGAGGATTCGGTCCTGATAGCGTATTCTGACTCAACAGCCATCTACACAGATGGCTCCAAGTTGGACCTGAAGGTAGGAAGTGGGGTATACTCGCAAGAACTCTCACTTAGCCTCAGTTTTCGTCTGCCAGATCTATGCAGCGTTTTTCAGGCTGAACTAACAGCAATAAATGACACTGCAAGTTGGCTGATCGATTCTCTAATTAATCTGAAGGCTGTAACAATCTTATCTGACAGCCAAGCGGCTATTAAAGCACTTAATAGTGACAAATCTACGTCGAAGGTTGTTATGGAATGTAGACGTACTCTTAATGAACTGGCAAGGTTTTACGTCACTAATGTTGTGTGGGTGCCAGGCCACAAAGACATACCAGGAAACTGTACTGCAGATGAACTAGCAAGGAAAGGATCCTTGCTGCCTGCAATCAGTACAGCCCGTAATGCGGGCATTCCGCTATCTTCTTGCAAGCTCTGGCTTGAGAATAACTTTGTAGGACGGGCTAATATAAGATGGTCTGCGGAGCCTACTTGCAGGATAGCAAGACATATCTGGCCTAAGCTTGACAAGTGTAGATCTCGCCCTCTTCTCCACTTGGAGCGACCACTGTTGCGGCATGTTATTGGAGTACTCACCGGGCATTGCCTGATGGGAATCCACGCCACTAGAATGGGTTTGCAGTCAAACGACTACTATCGTAGCTGCCGCGATGAGGAGGAAATTGAAAGCGTGGAGCACCACTTATGATACTGTCCTGCTCTGGCGAGAGCTCGCCGATGCTCGTTCCTCCATTATTCTTTTGAATGTCTGGCCGAACTGGATTCAGCCAGTGTCTATGACTTTGTGCGCTTCATCAGAGCTACGAAGTGATTCCACTACTAGGGTAAGAGGAGGGACATATGGAGTCTCTTATACGGCATCACAACGGGCTCTTGGTGGCCTAAGTGTGCCCTTTTCCTGAGGGATTAGGGCAGCCGAGTTAACCTAACCTAACCTAACCTATATTGGTTTTTTACGTTTTAGTCTGTATAAGAATTTTAGGAATATCCCGAGCTACATACCGAGTAAATTTTTGGTCAGAATATTTATTTTCATTACTTAGTAGTTTAGTGAAATACATTGTATAGAGAACTGTATGAAATTGTAAAACGTGACGTCTCAGATTTCTTAATTTTTTGGCAGCAACAACGAAAAGTTTTAATTTTTTTTAGGGAAAAACCTGCCACACAGAAATAAAATTAAATTAAGGCGAAATTATGAAAACGGTCTGTTGCTAACTCTAAATATAACAACGATGCACTGGAAAAAGTTAATACGTTCAAATACCTAGGAATAATGATCGACGATAAGCTAAAACAAAAAAAAAAATGGATTCTATATTTTCAATTAGAGCTCTAGCAATATGTACTATGAGGATCACAAGGAACCGATTTTACTGCTGGGACATTTA
>NW_023458559.1:4211409-4216238 GCF_013731165.1 Rhagoletis pomonella | reverse complement strand
CGTCTTAAATGTCCCAGCAGTAAAATCGGTTCCTTGTGATCCTCATAAACTCCCCCGCCCAAACAGATGCTAACGAGCTCACACGGAAGTTAGCATGTGAAAATTGATGTTTCGAATTGTTTGTGGAGAAATCGAGATACCCAAGTTGTTTCAGGTAAACTACCAAATATCCTTGGCATGATATGTGCCTTTGTGTTTGCCGTCAGTGTCCTCGAGTATGTAATAGCAATTTCCGAGACGTTTTACCACTTTAGCCCTAATTCCCCTCGGTGCTAGCTTAGCGTTGAAATGCTTAACCAGGTTGCTTTGAGTAAAATTTCGGCGTATCACTTCTTGACCAGGCTGAAACTCGCGCATGCGTGATCGCAAATTATACATTCGACTGTTTTTGTCGTGTGCAGCTTGCATCTTGCTTTTAATTGTTTCACGTATGACCGCAAATTCGTCTTCTTTTGCCAGTTGAGCGCTTCCTTCTGTCAACAAATCCAAATTCCTCAAGAGTTTGTAATCCCTCCCGTGGGTGAGCATATTTTGGCCAAAAACGACATAATATGGCGACTTCCCTATTGTTTGGTGCAAACTATTTCGAAGCGAACAGTTAATGCTGCTAAGGTATTTGTCCCAATTTCGTTGGTCTTTCCTTATGTATGATCTTAGCGCTTCGTTCACGGAACGGTTTACGCGTTCTGCTGCGTTCGATTGAGGCGAATAAACTGCCGTTCGGACATGGCCTACCCCTAGCTGGTTCAGAAAGCTGATAAAATCCTTAGACGTGAATTGGCTACCATTATCCGATACTATCGTCTCGGGCACTCCAAAGCAGTCGAAAATATCTTGTTTAAGGTATTCAATAATTAGGCTGGCGTTAAATTTTCTAAGTGGTTTTAGAAAGGTAAATTTAGAAAAGTGGTCTAAAACAATGAATATTCCTATGCTTCCCCTTTTTGACCTAGGGAAAGGTCCTATCAGATCAACGTACAAACGTTGAAACGGGCGTTCCGACTCGACAACTTTTCCCATAAGCGGACGAAGGGTATAGGTTGGCGTTTTAGATGTCTTTCACAACTCGCACGACAGAACGTAATTACGGATGTCAGTTACCATGGCGGGCCAATACAAATTTCTGCGAATACGCTCTATTGTCTTCGTTATACCGCCGTGTGCCGATGTGGGGGGGTTATGGGCTGCATACATTACTTTTTCGCGCAGTTCTATTGGAACGAACAACTTCCATTCATCATGCTCCGAATTATCCTCAGTCTTGAAGCATGAGCGATAATAAATATATTTGTCAACAACCTTGTAGTCAGGCATTTCCGCCTTTCTGAACTTTTCTCGAAGCTTTCGGTAGTCGTCCGACTCGAAAAATTCCGATTCTAGGTCGATTTCGGGCATTATCTCCAATTCTATTTCAGCAATATCCATTTCCTCGCCTTCGTACGCTCTGGACAAGGCATCAGCCACTTTGTTCTCGCTACCTTTTCTGTGTTCTATCGTGAAACTAAACCCTTGCAATTTTAGGGCCCACCTTGCTAACCTGCCGCTTAAGTCCTTCTGACGCATAAACCATTTCAGACTCGCATGGTCCGGTCTTGACCTTCGATATAGGGTCTGAACTTTTTAATAGCTAATACTACAGCAAGACACTCCAATTCGGTGACAGTGTAGTTCCTTTGCGCTTTATTAAGTTTGTGGGACATGTAGGCTATGGGCCTCTCGTCTCCATTCTCGTCTGCCTGTGCTGAGAGGGCACCTACGCCGCACTGACTTGCGTCGCATTGTACGATAAAAGGCTTTGCATAATTTGGATGTATTAATAGAGGTGCTGCTGTCAACTTTTCCTTGATTGAATCGAATGCGTCTTGAGCTGTTTTGCTCCACTCGAATTTGCGCTTCTTTGTGAGGAGTTCGGTCAGTGGACATGTCAGACTAGCATAGTCGGAAATGAAGCGGCGGTACCATCCCGTCATTCCAAGGAATTGCCGAATATGGCGGACATTTTTTGGCGAAGGATAGTCGGTAATCGCTTTCACCTTTTCATCATCGACTGCTAGCGTACCCTTACCCACAATAAACCCTAAATATTTTACTCTACTCAACCCAAATTTACTTTTGCTAACGTTAATTGTTAGGCCTGCCTTCCTAATCTGAGTAGCAACTTCTAATAAGTGAGTTACATGTTCCTCAAACGATTGCGATACGATCAAAAGGTCGTCAAGGTAAACAAAAACGTGTGTTTTAAGGTGGTACGGAATCACCTTGTCCATCAAGCGGCACATTGTTTGCGGGGCATTACTCAGTCCAAAAGGCATGCGCGTGAACTGATATAATGGCCGATTGGGGACAGTAAACGCGGTTTTCGGACGAGACTCTGGTGAGAGACTGATTTGCCAAAAGGCATCCTTCAAATCAATTTTAGAAATACAATGTACTGGTGGAAGTCGAGAAATCAATCCATCAATATTCGGTATGGGGTAGGCATCTTTAACCGTCAACTCGTTCAGTCTTCTCGAGTCTAAACAGAATCTGGCTTTCCCAGGTTTAACAATTAATACACCTGGAGACGACCAGGGCGACCCTTCAGCCTCTTCAATCACCCCTAATTGAAGCATTCGATCTATTTCTTTACAAAGTATTTTCTCCATCGCTGGAGAGATAGGGTAATATCTTTGCTTTACGGGATTTGCTGTCCCCGTATCTATTTTATGTTCCGCCAGTGTCGTTGAGCCGAGTCCTTCCTTCTCGAATGATGGAAATGCTGCTATCGCCATTTCTAATTGACATCGCTGGGTTGAGGTGAGAGGTAGCGAGTCGACATCATCTCCTTCTTCCCCTGATAGCTGATTAATGGTTGGTTCCGGTAAAACTTTTATACCAAACGTTTGCCAAACGTCCATTCCGGAAATTACTTCGTTGGCGACCGATGGTACTAACAAAAACTCGAACGATTTCTCTTTGTTGTTAAACCACAAGGGAATGGAAATAGTTCCTACGACACCCTGTTTTTTTCCATCAGCTGTTCTCACGCTACCTAACACTTTTCGAAATTTAAGATTTGGGTCCTCTACAATAGACTTTGCTAAAGTTGAGCCTATACAACTTTTATTTGCCCCACTGTCCAACAAGGCGAGATAATTTTTACCAAAAAGACTCAAGTTCGCGTACGGTCGAATGTCGGAGCCACTGTACACGATTGACGATATAATCATTTTACGCAATGCTTTCTTTTTATTCCAATAGTCCCGTATCCGCTTCGCTGATCTTGTCTGACAGGGCTTTTCACTACTGTCTGCAAAAATTTGTGCCCTTATGCGCTGGTACTCCGCTAGACGGATGTGAAACGGTTGATCTCTGAAATGTCCTTTTCTGCTGACACAACATGAACTTTGGTCTGCAATTGAACTTGGTGTTGATGATGTAATTTCTGGGATTATATTTGACTGGCTAGGTAATATGTGGTTAGGTTCCACAGCTAATTCCGAGGTCGAATTGTAGGACGCCCGTCCGACGTTCGGCGAGCATCCTTCCTTACGTTTTCCGAAGAACTACACTTTGGACAGGTTGGTTTGTAAGTGTCCACCGCTCCACAGCCATAGCAGAAAATCCTTCGTGTTTTTAAGCAATCGTGATATCGGTGGCCGTTCTCCTCACAATTCCAGCATTTGAGTTGCGTGTTCGATATTACATCAATTTCGGCAGTTGCTTCTTCATCAACAACGTTAACGTCACCGCTGTCTTCCGTACTGTTCGTCACCTCGTAAATTTGTTTGCGCAAAGTATTTTGTCGCGGAGCGGAAGTGTGCATATCTCGGAAAAACTTTTCGTGCTTTCGAACTTCCCTGCGCAATGTATAAATATCCGTTATATCCAAATGCAATAGTTCATGTCGCAGATCCGGTTTAAGATTTCTTAGTAAAATCTCAACAAGTTCTGATTCGCCTAATGGAAATCTCAACCGATCACACATAAGCATTATGGCCTCAAAATATTCGTCAAATAACTCGGATGGTTTCTGTTTCCGTCGCCTAATTTCGTCACGCATTTCCGAATCCGTAGAAAATTCTTTAAATTGTCGACGCAATGCTTCGCATAAGCTGAACCACTCCAGAGGGTCGGCATGTTGCCGATAACGCCAGAACCATTGTAGGGCTTTACCGTCGAAAATGGAATGTACATGCTGACACAATACGTCAAAATTACCATTCAAGTGCAATGAAGTCAAGGTGTTGATGCGGTATATAAACTGATCTACAGACATGCTGTCGGTGGAACCATTAAAACGTATATGCCATTTTCTAATTAGGTTCGATATATTTTCGTTTGCTAACCATAGATTACCAATTCCCAACGACTCTGTCCTACGTTGATTGTTAAATATGCGCCTAGAGCTACGTTCATCGAAAGGAGTTTCGCATGGCCACTCTGGTGGATCGCCACGTCTGGAATGAATAGGTGACGGTATTCCGGGTCTTTCTAAATGCATGTTTTGAAAAATCGTTCTCACTTCAGTTGCAAGTGTGTTCGAAATTTCGTTTCGAAAATCTGACATAGACTGCGAAATGATTTCCTGTACTCGACGTTCGGATATCGTATTAATGTTAGGTGTAGGATTTGCGGTAGCCCCGAGGTGATTTTTATGACTTTGCCCTCGATCCGGAGCACGTCTTGCCTCGGCCGTACCGCACTGTTGCGGGTTGCCTTGAGCATACCGCCGGGTATTTCGACGATCGCGCGGAATAGCGCCCGTTCCTTTACTAACTGATTCCGAAACAGGTTTTAAGGCGGATGCCAGGCAGGCTTGTCGACAGACTGGACAGGTCTGGTTTTTA
>NW_023458559.1:4205300-4211309 GCF_013731165.1 Rhagoletis pomonella | reverse complement strand
GACGATCATAAGGAAGCAATTATACTGCTGGGAGATTAGAGACAAACAGATAGGTATATGCATAGGCAATGAGCGGGAGCAAGCGTTAAGGTATGATCAACCACTAGTACATAGCTAAATGCATACGTACATAAATACATAATACATCTCTAGAGCAAGTTCTATTGTTATATGCCGGATCGCCTGATTATACCGTTGTAGGCAAAGTTGACTTACAGCTAAGAAATTTTCCTAATGCTCGTGCATTTATGAAACAATTGCAGACCAGAAAGAAGTCAGACAACGCGGTGAACAAGTGTAGACAAATTTGTTTTAAATTAAAGCGCCTAAAAAGAGTAATTAAGTTCTGTTCAAGTGTTTAAGCGGAGTCGAGTGAAATATAATTTCATCGGGTAGCCATTTGATATAGCTTGAGAAATTGAAAAGCTACCAGCGGAAACAGGAAAAAAAAGAAACAGGTATGCCCGAATTTTTAGAGGTATTTCTCCTTCATATCATAATGGTAATGGAAACTTTCCATTGCAGTCACCTGTACGGTGCAAACCAAATCAGTCCTCCAGTCAGAACATCGAATTTTTATCAGCCAGATTTACAGTGCTGTCGCCCGTAGCTCATGGGGGTTACTGGACTTAACACCCAGTGATTGTTACAGGACCTGGAAACTGGTCACAGGGAGGCGACTTTCCCTACCCTACGGACTCCGTTGGGCGTTTGCAAACCGTCGAAACGACGGAAAAAGGCAGCTAGTGAGAAGAGGTTTTCGACACTCAGTTCAATTTAGAAAACGTGTATTTTAACCCTATACTCAACAAAAGAAAAAAAAGATATATAAAAAAAAAAAAAAAAAAAAAAAATATATTATAATAATAATAAGGTGAATGAGTTATAATCAATGCAACTAGCAGTCATGATGCGATTAATTATAATTATTTATGTTAACTTGTAAATTTCGAGATTTGTAATATTAAGTAGCGCGAGTAGAAACCATTTTGTAATAACCTAACTATATTCGGTTTCACTATGAGCATTTCTACATTTCCTTTAAATATTATAATTGAGTTTAGTCTACCTTAAGGCTGTATGCACGGTGTCGGTAGTTACGTAATTATTTTCTTTAACATAAGCGGTTTAGAAGATGTAAAAAGGTAGCATACATATATAGCCGTGGCATGAAAAGAAAAGTACATCACTAGCGACCCAACGTAAGGTACGAAACCCGTTCACGATCAATGCTAGCAGCGCGAAACAAGCAAACAGTGTATGTTATCATGTTCGATGCAACCTCAAGCAACACGTCGTCGTTGGGCCCATCGTCGCATCGGTGCTGAGCTGGATGTTGAATTCGTAAGTCTGTTATAATTTCTAATACTTATGCGCGCTTGTTTAAATACATTTAACATTTATAACTTTGAACATAACATTTTACTTTACATCAACGTGTCCATGCACTCCAGGGTGCATGTATGCCCCAGTAAAATTTCTTTTTGCGATTATTAAATGCATATGCAGATTGTATGATCCAAAGTGACTAAATTTCATGCCGGGGCTGTAAGGTAGTTTTCGTTGGATTAAGGGTCATGATACACATTTAAGGTAAATATAAGTACGTATGCTTAAAATATTCATTGTTTAATAGTGATAGAGAATAGTGCTTGTAATTTGTGAATTTTCGGTTACATATTAAAATGTTGTGTGTGAATTTGAAAATGTTCGGATAAAAGCTTTTTTTTATTATTGATGGTGAAATGTAGGGTCATGTAATGGCAAGGTAGGCAAACTTTTTATTGGGTTAATGTAACAGACTTAACTACGTTAACAGGTTGGGTGGGTGAAGACTCCGGGGGAAAATAACATCAGTCTGCCCCCTATAGCATTCGTTGTCGATATAATGTTGCGTGGTTTCGCGTTTCTTTTTTTTTGAGCAAGTATTTTTTTTTTCCTGTTTAGAATTGTGTTTTGCTGCTTCATAAGAAAATCGCTGGTTCGTTTTTGTTGTTTCTGCACATCGGTGAAAACTGCATTTAATTCCAGACATTAGCTTTTGCGTGATACGCTTACAAACTTACAGACAAACATACCAAAATTTTATATTTGGCTTCTGTTGATCTAATAAACCCCCTATTAATTTTTCTTTAACATCTATTATGTACAGATATCGGCCTGTTGCAATTTTGTTATTCTCAAATACTCTCGTTTGATACCCATATGGCAACACTTAGTTTATATTATAAATTTAACTGAATTAAAGTTTTCAAACCCGCTTCAAGAATATTTTCAAAAGTAAGCTTCCTAATCCTCTTTAGTTTAATATTCGTATTGCAATATTTCATTTATTTTACAAATTTTAATGAATACAATTTTTCAGTCAGTTGGCAAATCCCCTAGAAATATTTTTAGCATTAAAATTTCCTAGTCTCTTTAGTTTGATGCCAATATTGCAGTATTTAATTTATGCTATCAATTAAATCAAATTAAAGTTTTCAAATATGTGGCCACCTTCCACAAAAATATTTTCAGCTGTAAGCCTTTGTAAATTTCTTTCTTTTGACAGCCATATTGCAGTATTCACTTTACCGTATCAATTGACCTAAATTGAAATTTTAAACACAGGTGGCAACTCTCTAATTTTTTCTTCTATATTGGAAGTTAGATCTCTAGCGATACATCGGTGAAAACTGCATTCAATTCCATGTTTTCACCTGATGCGCGTACAAATATACAGACAGACCGACAGAATGACAAAAATTCTAAAAATGGTTAATTTGGCTTGTGGTGCTCTAATAAAGACCCCCCACATGAATTTTTCTTTAATATCTATAATGTACAGACATCGACCTGTTACAATTTTATTATATGTATAGATAACATATAAAACTATGCCAAAAATGATATGATAATTAATAAATACTCATCGGATGACAACATGCGAACAAACGAACGCTGCGTATTCCAATACAAAGTGGTGATTGAGCGGTTGTAACAAATTTGATTAAAATAAACATTTGAAAACACATTTATATGTTGTGGCTCTAGCTAACTGTGCAGAGATGTTTTCTACTATTTGTTAGCTTTCAGGAGTCCCCGGGTTTGAATACCGTTAAACCCAATGTATAATTTTTCATTTTTGTTATTGGTTTTTCTGTGGAGTACAGAGCAAAATCGTATTCAAATGAAAAAAGTTACGCATAAAAAATAAGTCCTTCTATGAGATGTTCTCCCGAAAGCAGAAAGGCAATGCTTTGCAGCTGGGCCCGTTTCATATACAAAATAATTAAGGAGTCGTGCTATTTACTCCTTTTCTCTACTGGGTCTATACCAGGGAAGCCAACTCGTGGGGAATTCGCCGATTTGCGGGGAAAATCAGTTTGCGTGGGGAATCGGGGAATGGACCTTGTTTGTGGGGAATTTAAGACGCTGTGACACAAGCAACTATGTACCTATTATTTTAATTTTTTGTTATTTTTGAATTTAATTTTATAGGTTACTAGCCAATGCCCGCTTACTTCGCGGCGCCTAATAAGAGCCAATGCAAAAGAGCGTTGAAAAACAAATTTAGTCTGTAAAGTCAAAATTTTTAATTTAAGTTGAAACCACTAAGGCGCAGTATCCTCCTCACACATAGGCCAATAATAGTAACGCTTTGATACCATATGGAAAACCAATACCTTTCGGTGTCAGGAGCTTTACCGATGGTCTTATTTCCACCTGTGAGATCTCTGCCAAGCATGCGTAATCTTTTTGTATGATCTTGCAACTACAACATTGGTGCGATGCGTATGCCAATAACAGATCTTATAGGGAAACTCAAGAGCACAGAAGTGCGTTTTCTATTATAGGAGGGCCAAGAATCCTCGGTGTCCCACAGGATGAAAAGTTTTCCGGTACATTGCTAAATGAGTCGAGCGATCTCTTAAGTATCTTTTAAATGAAGCAATTGGTATACCTACGGTGATCTTTCCTTGTTAATTCACCACTTTTACAATTCGTGGTAAAATTTATGAACTGATTTCTGGGTAGATGCAAGACCGCATGATCGTGCATGAGGGCGTCAGAAAAACTTAACCCCATCCTTCATTTAGACATCTGAAAACTAAATTCGTATAACTTAAACATAGGGCCAGAGCAGACCAACCACACGGGGTTTCTACACATTTCGGCTGCAGCGCCATCCATTGGGTTCATTTTCTGCAAAACCATTGCTTACCATAAAATGAATACGTGTTATGAATTTCAACCGTAACTCAAATTGTCCCAGATTAATTTTTTTAGATTAGAGGAAAAAATATGACTAAAACTTTGGGAGTAGTATAGTTCTTCCGATATCGGCCGTTGCCATATGGCAGCCGGTGCATATTCCAGATGGATTGTTAAAGGACAGTATTTGGTTAAAATATGAAATAATAGAAACATTGTGATGGGATGCTTTTTTCATAACATAAGACTGAAGTACTGCACATTAAAACTGGTATATCTCGAGAAAGAAAAATCTAATCACAACAAAAATTATGTCCTAATTAGAAATGAGCAAATAATTTGATGTTTTCATTATATAACCTCAAATATCGCTAAAAACCGGGGTTTTGGCACTTTGGGGTTAGGATATCTCAAAATTCTAGTGCTAGAGCAATTGAGCAAAAGAAATACCTAACTTACTTGGGTACTAGCATTTTCAACGCGAATAGAATTTAACAAGGCGGGTTTGCAACTTCAGCTTTTTATCAATCATGTTTGTATTTGAGTCCATTTAAATTTGTAGATTCTTATAAATTTAGTGCTGCCACAGCTTTAAATATTTCAAATTATTTCAGGTTTTAACTATCTCGACGTAATTTTAGTTCAGAAAAAAGCGCTAAAAAAGGCACTAGGCACTAAATAATTTTTTTTGGCGTTTTAATTTTCAAAAAGCACTAAATCTAGTGCTTAAGCATCAAGTTGAGTTCCGGAGATAAGATATATGAGAAGTTCAGTTTGTATGGAAGGAAGGAGCCACGCCGCCTTTCCCAATGCATTTGCAATATATGCATCAGTGCTAAGTTTCAGTTCCCCGGCGTAATTGGTTTTTTACGTTTTAGTCTGTATAAGAATTTTAGGAATATCCCGAGCTACATACCGAGTAAATTTTTGGTCAGAATATTTATTTTCATTATTTAGTAGTTTAGTGAAATATATTGTAAAGAGAACTGTATGAAATTGCAAAACATGACGTCTCAGATTTCTTAATTTTTTGGCAGCAACAACGAAAAGTTTTAATTTTTTTAGCGAAAAACCTTCCACACAGAAATAAAAAAAAATTAAGTTTGTGGTTATATCAAGGCGAAATTTTGAGAACGGTCCGTTGCTAACTCTAAATATAACAACGACGCACTGGAAAACGTTAATACGTTCAAATAACTAGGAATAATGATCGACTATAAACTAAAACAAAAAAAAAAATGGATTCTATATTTTCAATGGTACATCGGTGAAAACTGCATTTAATTCCATACATTAGCTTTTGCGTTATGCGCTTACAAACATACAGACAAACATACCGAAAATTTAGATTTGGCTTCTGTTGATCTAATAAACCCCCTATTAGTTTTTCTTTAACATCTATTATGTACAGATATCGGCCTTTTGCAATTTTATTATTCTCAAATACTCTCGTTTGATACCCATATGGCAACACTTAGTTTATATTATAAATTTAACTGAATTAAAGTTTTCAAATAAGTGGCAACCCGCTTCAAGAATATTTTCAAAAGTAAGCTTCCTAATCCTCTTTAGTTAAATATACGTATTGCAATATTTCATTTATTTTACAAATTTTAATGAACACAATTTTTCAATCAGTTGGCAAATCCCCTAAAATTATTTTCAGCATTAAAATTTCCTATCGTCTTTAGTTTGATGCCAATATTGCAGTATTTAAATTATGCTATCAATTAAATTACATTAAATTTTTCAAATAGGTGGCAACCTGCCACAAAAATATTTTCAGCTGTAAGCCTTTGTAAATTTCTTTCTTTT
>NW_023458559.1:4204096-4205200 GCF_013731165.1 Rhagoletis pomonella | reverse complement strand
TGCTACTATAAAACTCGCTAGGTGGTGCTGGAGTAGACTTATTTATAAAAATCTTATTTATTAACCGATTTCGTTCAAATTTTAAATGTGAGATATGTACCTGTATGATGGAAAATTCTTTTGATAAAAATTTACCCAATTAGTGCCGCTGGAGTTAAGGTTGAAATTCATAACACGTATTAATTTTATGGTAAGCAATGGTTTTGCAGAAAATGAACCCAATGGATAGCGCTGCAGCCGAAATGTATAGAAACCACGTGCGTTGGTCTGCTTTGGACCTATGTTTAAATTATACGAATTTAGTTTTCAGATGTCTAAATGAAGGATGGGGTTAAGTTTCTCTGACGCCCTCATGCACGATCATGCGGTCTTGCATCTACCCAGAAATCAGTTCATAAATTTTACCACGCATTGTAAAAGTGGTGAATTAACAAGGAAAGATTACCGTAGGTATATCAATTGCTTCATTTGAAAGATACCTAAGAGATCACACGACTCATTTAGTAATGTACCGGAAAACTTTCATCCTGTGGGACAGCGAGGATTCTTGGCCCTCCTATAAAGAAAACGCACTTCTGTGCTCTTGAGTTTCCCTATAAGAACTTTTATTGGTGTACACATCGCACCAATGTTGTAGTTGCAAGATCATACAAAAAGATTACGCATGATTGGCAGAGGTCTCACAGGTGGAAATAAGACCATCAGTAAAGCTCATGACATCAAAAGGGATTGGTATTCCATATGGTATCACAGCGTTACTATTATGGGCCTATGTGTGAGGAGGATACTGCACCTTAGTGGTTTCAACTTAAATCAAAAATTTTGACTTTACAGACTGATTTTGTTTTTAAACGCTTTTTTGCATTGGCCAACGCAAAAGCTCTTATTAGGCGCCGCGAAGTAAGCGGGCATTGGCTAGTTTATAAGATAAATTGAATATTGCAATATGGGTATCAAACTGAAGGGGTTTAGGAAATTTTATTGCCGAAAATTTTCTCGGGAGGGCTGCCACCTGTTTGAAAATTTTTATTGAATTAAATTGATAAAATAAATGAAATCCATATCTACGTCTAGATATACATATAATAAAATTGTAACAGGTCG
>NW_023458559.1:4200508-4203996 GCF_013731165.1 Rhagoletis pomonella | reverse complement strand
AGATGAAGATGAAGATGAAGATGAAGATGAAGATGAAGATGAAGATGTGGATGAAGATGAAGATGAAGAAGATCCCTCTCTCTGTTTTGGCGATATTTATACCCGAGCGCACTTGTGCACAAGGGTATTATAACTTTGTTCACATAACGGTTGTTTGTAACAGGCAAAACGAATCGAGATAGATATAGACAAATGTGTACATAAATGATCAGAATGAAAAGAGAAATCGATTAAGCGGTGACTGTCTGTCCGTCCGTCCGTCCGTCTGTCCGTCCGTCTGTGCACACGATAACTCGAGTCAAAATTAATATATCTTAACGAAAATTGGTACGTGTACTTCTTTCGGGCGTAGGACGGATGGTATTGAAAATGGGAAAAATCGGACAATAACCACGCCTACCTCCCATATAACGGTAATTTTCAGAAATATGAAAACTGCGATATTTCAGTAACTACTGAAGATTATTCACTCAAAACTCATATTTACAACAATTTTTAGACAAAAAATAAAAATATTATAAATTTTTGAAAAATGGGCGTAGCCACGCCCATTTATTGTTACATGTGTATATCTTGGCAACCGCTTCACCGATTTCTTCCAAACTTGGCACAGTTATTGGGCTTGGTACAGGATACCAAATGGCCGAAAATTTTTAAAATCGGACAATAACCACGCCCACATCCCATATAACGGTAATTTTGAGAAATACGAAATCTTCGATAAAACGGTAAATATTGAAGCTAATTTATTCAAAATTGATGCTTGCAACAATTCTTTACCAAGAAATACGCTTATGATAAAATTTTGGAAAATGGGCGTGGCACCGCCCACTCATGATCACATATATATATATCGGTAACCTTTCAACCAATTTGTACCAAACTCGGCGTTTTTCTTTTGCTTGCCACGTAAAAGCAAAACGTTGAAAATTGTTGAAATCGGACTAAAATTGCGGCCGCTTTTCATATAACGGTAAATTTCAGAAATGCTTGAAACTGCAGTATTTCGAAATTTAAGGACGCTAATTTACTCAAAATTGATACACCCCGGCTAATCATCTAGCGGTAGGTTTCGGAAAGGTGAAAAAACACTTATTTAATATTTGCGCCGGGTATTTAATGTTCGACTCCGCCCGAACTTAGACTTTCTTACTTGTTAAAGTTATATTATGAAAACAACAACTTTGGGCATCATTTAGTATTACTATTCCCCTTTAAAGTTCTTGTTATTTTTTGCGAATAATTTTTTTTTTCTCGAGGTATGTACCTATACCAGTTTGAATGTGTAGTACCTCGGTATTACCCCGTAAGCATGAGTCATCATGGCATGTGTATTCAATCGTTATGAAATCGTAAAAGTTTTGTGTATTGATTTCTACTTGTAAATATTGTTTATTTTTTTACTTTTGTTATATACAAACTGTTATGAAAAAAGCATGTTTTGATTAAAAAAAAAAATAGTGCTTTTAATGTGGAAAAACGCTTTTTTCCAAGTGTTGGTGCTTTTTGAAACTCAAAAGTTGGCAACACTGTATGTTAATATGCAGATTGATGTGTATGTAAGTATTAATAACGAACAGATGCAGATGTTTCCGCTGATCGCATTCAAGCCCGAGGCAAGAACTCCATCTAAAACCGATCGGTTGAAAGAATACAAAAGCCACCGTTTCTAAAATTTACTTTCATACATACATATGTACTTATGTAGGTGCATATATCAATATGACTTGGTTTCATACACGTGTATACATATTCGAAAGGATGCAATATGTGCCTACTGCATTGCAGATTAAACTTTGCTTTTCATATTCGCAGATAGAGCAAACGGATTGAAAAGATATACAAACCAGCAAGCCGAGATGTTTTTTATTTACATCATACTGGCATACTAGGTATGCCCATATTTTTTTATCATATATTTATACCCATAACATACTTCCATACATACATCTGCTCAACTTTACGTCCGTTATCCTACTTATGTATACAGAGTGTCCCAGAAGTAAAGTGCCAAACTTTAGGGGAAGGTAGGTGGGGGGTGAGCTCTCTGATAAACAAAAAATTTTCAGGTAAAAGTGTCACCGTTTTTGAAATATTTACATTTATTTGAATTTAAAAAAAAGTCGTGCCTTTTCATGTATTTTCTTTAACTGCATCTACAAACCAGGCTATACTTAGTAAATTTTTTATATAAAATACTTCCAGATAGTTGCTTCTCCATACTCAAATGCAATGTAGTTAAAATATATTAAGGAACCATCATAAAATTAGGACAATTTTGGGATTTATAACTTTTTGATATTTTCTTCCCCAACTTTGACTATCTCTGGTAAAAAAAATGTACTGAGCTATAACTTTATATTACATAAAAAATTGCTCATTTAATAAAGATTTCAGAAGGGTAGAGTGGCCTCTTACTGTTTCGAATAGAAAAAAAAAGTTATAGCCGCTTTTGTGGGCAAAGGACTGAGACTGAGAATGTATTTAATAGATTTAAATTTAAGTTGCTCTTGTTACCGACCAATGACATGCTAAATAGTACAAAGGTACATGATTACCTGCTCCTGACATTATTTTATGTTACTTGCCGGAATTAGTGAAAGTGGATTTTGTGAAATTGGGCCCTTCAAACATTGTCTTATTAATACTATGACAGAGAACACGCAGTATACGTCGCATGAATATGCGGATATTCACCTCATTTACGGTGAAGCTTGCTGTAATGCCAGAGCTGCTCAAAGACTCTATGCAGAGCGATACCCCAATCGTCGGCATCCGGGTCGTGAAGTATTCGCCCGGACCCATAGAGAAATATATGAAGGTAAGCGATTTTTACACCTTTTTTGTTTTCTTGCTTGTTAACTATCATTTTTCACTTTTTTAAGGTCGCATACCTGGAAGGCGTGGCGGCGAAACAGGACGTCCTGCAACGGTAGTTGTTGAAGTGATGGAAAGACGGGCTAGCATACCAAAAACTACAGTTCACAAAGCTTTAAAAGACCATCGATTTCATCCCTACCACATTCAACATGTTCAGGCTCTACAAGAAAGAGATTACCTGTCGAGGGTTAGATTTTGCAGTGAAATATTGCGAATGCATGAATCAGACCCCAACTTTTTTAATAAAATAATTTGGAGCGACGAATCATCATGCTAACGTGATGGTTATTTTAATTTACATAACCTTCACAGTTGGCAGATAGACAATCCTCACGAAATGAGAGAAGATCGTTTGCAGTACCGGTACAAAATAAATTTATGGTGCGGTATTTTTAATTGTCAGATATGCGGAACTGCCGCCAACGCTCAACTCTCACAGTTATTTAGAGTTCCTTCAGGAACGGCTTCCAACTCTTTTAAAAGATGTACCCTTAAACCTGCGGCGAAGGCTATGGCTGCAAAATGGCGGGTGCCCTGCTCACTACGGGCGTGAAGTAAGAGCATTTAGACGAAACTTATCCTCGCCGATGGATTGGACGATACGGGCC
>NW_023458559.1:4199880-4200408 GCF_013731165.1 Rhagoletis pomonella | reverse complement strand
TTTTTTATTACCTGAAAATTTGGATAAATAAGAGCCTAATACCATTAACAAAATAAAATTGCAGTATGGTAGATTTGCAAATTTTATATTTAAAAATTTAATATTGCAAGTTTTGAAACAGTAACTTTTACATCTTCTTCTTCTTCTTTTTTGGCGCTGTAACCGCCTAAGCGATTTTGGCCGAGTTCAGCAAAGCACGCCAGTCGTTTCTCCTCTGTGCCAACTGACGCCAATTGGAAACGCCAAGTGGAGCCAAGTCCTTCTCCACCTGATCTTTCCATCGCAGTGGGGGCCTCCCTCTTCCTCTGCTACCACCAGCGTGTTCCGAGTTGAATACTTTCAGAACTGGAGCGTCGGTGTCCATTCGAACGACATGACCAAGCCAGCGGAGCCGCTGTATTTTAATTCGGTGCACTATGTCCATATCGTTGTAAAGCTCATACAGCTCATCGTTCCATCGTCTGCGGTACTCGCCGTCGCGAACGCGTAAAGGCCCGTAAATCTTCCGCAAAATCTTTCTCTCAAACA
>NW_023458559.1:4196509-4199780 GCF_013731165.1 Rhagoletis pomonella | reverse complement strand
AACGCGTAAAGGCCCGTAAATCTTCCGCAAAATCTTTCTCTCAAACACTCCAAGAGCCGCCTCATCGGATGTTGTCATTGTCCATGCTTCTGCGCCATATACCAGCACGGGCATGATGAGTGACTTATAAAGGGTGGTTTTCGTACGTCGAGAGAGGACTTTACTCCTGAATTGCCTACTCAGTCCAAAGTAGCACTTGTTGCAAGAGTGATTCTACGTTGGATTTCAATGCTGACATTATTATCAGTGTTAATGCTGGTTCCCAAGTAAACGAAATTCTCTACTTTCTCGAAATTGTAACTGTCAACTGTGACGTGGGTGCCAAGGCGCGAATGTGCTGACTGTTTGTTTGATGAGAGGAGATACTTCGTCTTGTCCTCGTTTACCACCAGACCCATTCGCTTTGCTTCCCTATCCAACTTGGAAAAGGCAGAACAGACTTCGCGGTTTTTGTTACCGTTGATGTCGATGTCATCGGCATAAGCCAGCAATTGCACGCTCTTGTAGTAAATTGTTCCTGAACGGTTCAGATTTTGGAAAATGGCTGTAGTTAACTCAGTTAAATTTCCAATGCATTGTTCGAGAATATTATTATTATTTTCTACAATGGCGACATTAAAAGATCTAGACGAAAGGGGTTTATTTATCGAATCAAATAATTTATCGTCAACAATTTCTTCAGTACTTTGATTATTATATATGAATTTTTATTTGTTGCGGCAACTTCCTACTCCATAATTTAAATAAAAGTTCTTTACTGACAATTGATTTGGAACCTGCTAAAGATTCCATATGTCTATAAAGTTCTGATGGTGACCAATCTCCTAGTTCGGTATTTGAAAATAATTGTTCTAACCTCTTCTCTTCGCTAAGAGAAAATCTTTCACATAAAACTTTCTTGTTCATTGTTTCATATTTGTTAATCAAAGGAGGCGGATTGATAACATCAACAATTTTAGAAATTTACTCTCTTTGAAGAATAACTAAAACGTTTTGAAATTTGATATTATCATATCGTATATTGTTAATTTCGAATTGTCCTTCCACAAGGAGAAACCATGCTTCAGGACAATCTTCCCAACTATGAGGCAACTTAATAGATTTTGATAAAGTCGCACTCAAGTTATTTTCATTTGGAACAACATTAGGTTGTATACTTTGTGAAATGTTTAAGTCTGGGTATTCATGTTGATTTTCTGCTGTTGTTGTGTGATCATTGCATTTTGAAATAAAATTCAGAAGTGTACAAAATAAATATATGTAGTATAATTTAAATTAACACAAATAATATTTATGTATATATTTATAAACAAAACAAGTAAGAAAGTCTAAATTCGGGCGGAGCCGAATATTAAATACCCGGCGCAAGTATTAAATATATGTTTTCCACCTTTCCGAAAGCTACCGCTACATGGTAAGCCGGGGTGTACCAAATTTGAGTAAATTAGCGTCCTTAAATTTCGAAATATTGTTGTTTCAAGCATTTCTGAAATTTACCGTTATATGAAAAGCGGCCGTAATTTTAGTCCGATTTCAATAATTTTCAATGTTTTACTTTTATGTGACAAGTACAATAACCATACCGAGTTTGGTACAAATTGGTAGAACGGTTACCGGGATATATATATGTGATCATAAGTGGGCGGTGCCACGCCCATTTTCCAAAATTTTATCATAAACGTATTTCCTGGTAAAGAATTGTTGCAAGCATCAATTTTGAATAAATTAGCTTTAATATTTACTGATTTATCGAAGATTTTGTATTTCTCTAAATTACCGTTATATGAGGTGTGGGCGTGGTTCTTGTCCGATTTAAAAAATTTTCAGCCATTAGGTATGCTGTGCCAGGGCCAACAACTGTGTCAAGTTTGGAAGAAATTGGTGTAGCGGTTACCAAGATATACACATGTAACCATAAGTGGGCGTGGCTACGCCCATTTTCCAAAGTTTTTTAATATTCTTATTTTTCGTCTAAAAGTCATTGTAAATATAAATTTTGAGTGAAATATCTTCAGTAGTTACTAAAGCATCTCAGTTTTCGTATTTCTGAAAATTACCGTTATATGGGAGGTAGGCGTGGTTGCAGTCCGATTTCGATATCTCAATTTTTACTCGAGTTATCGTGTGCACAGACGGACGGACGGACGGACAGACAGTCACCGCTTAATCGATTCCTCTTTTCATTCTGATCATTTATGTATACATTTGTCTATATCTATCTCGATTCGTTTTGCCTGTTACAAACAACCGTTATGTGAACAAAGTTATAATACCCTTGTGCACAAGTGCGCTCGGGTATAAAAATTATTAAAAGTTTAAACAAAACGCTAATAAAAATTAATTAAATTAATATAAAATTATTTATATGAGTTAACGTTAATAATTTTAAATTTCTTTTCAAAATTTTGGTTTTAAAATTTAATTATGTATATTGGAAATGGTAGAATGTTAAATTTCTAATTAATTATAAATTGATTTGTTAATAAATTTTAAATTAATTTTGTCTTTTTTGTTAATAATTTTGATTGATGTTAACACGATTTTAGCCCAAGACATAAATTTTCAAACATTATTCGGGGAACAACGAAAATATCAAAGACTTTATGACATAATATATGATCAAAATTCGAACAGTAATTTAAAAGAAATTAATATTCCAGTACCTAATCTTAATATTTGGTGTGATATTTCTCAACAACCTTTTAGACCATTTGCTCCGAATTCTACGAGAAAAATCATTTTTGATAAAATTCATTCTTTATCACATCCAAGTGTCCGTACAACTAGGCGATTGATTCAATCAAAATATTTTTGGCCTAATATGCACAAAGAAATAAATAATTGGACTTTTACTTGTATACAGTGGCGTAGCCCTTCGTCATTGAACTACAATTATTTACTTTTGAATTAATAACACAATACTATTTTATCCTTCTGATTTAAAATTTTTTTTATTTCCGACGGATGACAAATTATCTTTTAATGAATATATGAGTAGTCCACTTGCAAACAGCGTTATGTAATTTTATAAAAATAAACCATAAATTTAAAAAAAAATGTCTACGACAACAAGTAACATCCGAACTGTATCTTTTTTTATTACCTGAAAATTTGGATAAATAAGAGCCTAATACCATTAAAAAAATAAAAGTGCAGTATGGTAGATTTGCAAATTTTATATTTAAAAATTTAATATTGCAAGTTTTGAAACAGTAACTTTTACATCTTCTTCTTCTTCTTTTTTGGCGCTGTAACCGCCTAAGCGATTTTG
>NW_023458559.1:4192687-4196409 GCF_013731165.1 Rhagoletis pomonella | reverse complement strand
AACTCTACTCCAGCACCACCTATCGAGTTTTATAGTAGCATGTAATTGGACCATATATGTATGTAACTCTCTATTCTGTGTTTTTTGAGTTTATTCCGAATAACGAAAACGGCTATTATTTTATGCAAATAGGATAAGACAGTTTATAGCGTTTATGTACATCGGTGAAAACTGCATTTAATTCCATACATTAGCTTTTGCGTGATGCGCTTATAAACATACCGAAAATTTAGATTTGGCTTCTGTTGATCTAATAAGCCCCCTATTAATTTTTCTTTAACATCTATTATGTACAGATATCGGCCTGTTGCAATTTTATTATTCTCAAGTACTCTCGTTTGATACCCATATGGCAACACTTAGTGTATATTATAAATTTAACTGAATTAAAGTTTTCAAATAAGTGGCAACCCGCTTCAAGAATATTTTCAAAAGTAAGCTTCCTAATCCTCTTTAGTTTAATATTCGTATTGCAATATTTCATTTATTTTACAAATTTTAATGAATACAATTTTTCAATCAGTTGGCAAATCCCCTAAAATTGTTTTCAGCATTAAAATTTACTGTCGTCTTTAGTTTGATGCCAATATTGCAGTATTTAAATTATGTTATCAATTAAATTACATTAAATTTTTCAAATAGGTGGCAACCTGCCACAAAAATATTTTCAGCTGTAAGCCTTTGTAAATTTCCTTCTTTTGACAGCCATATTGCAGTATTCACTTTACCGTATCAATTGACCTAAACTGAAATTTTAAACACTCTCTTTTCTTCTATATTGGAAGCTAGTTCTCTAGCGACACAACGGTGAAAGCTGCATTCAATTCCATGTTTTCGACTGATGCGCGTTCAAATATACGGACAGACAGTGATTCAAAAATTCTAAAAATTGTTTATTTGGCTTCTCTAGCTTTAATAAAAACCCACCATATTAATTATTCTTTAATATCTATAAGGTACAGACATCGACCTGTTACAATTTTATTATATGTATAAAATTTAAAATAAAATTTGTTAACCCCTTCAGTTTGATACCCATATTGCAATATTAAATTTATCTTATAAATTAAATTAAATGTAAATTTTCAAATAGGTGGCAACTCTAAAATTTTTGGCTGTAAGCCTTCCTCTGCCTCTTTCTTTTGACGCCCATATTGCAATATTCATTTTTTATTATCAATTTACTTAAACTCCAATTTGCAAACAGGTGGCAATTCTCTAATTTTTTTCTTCCTATATTTTAAGTTAGACCTATAGAAATACATCGGTGAAAACTGCATTCAAATCCATGCATTCGTTTTCGAGTAATGCGCGAACAAACATACAGACAGACAGACAGACATACAGACAAAAATTCTAAAAATGGTTGATTTGAATCGTTGCAAAAGTTCTGTTTTTTATTTTGTGTTTCTAGCAGTAGATGGAATTTCGCAACGTTCCGAATAAATGAAAAAAGATTTTCCGTACGTTTCCAAGGCAGTTAAAAAATGCGTATAATTCTCGTCTCAGCTTTCGTCACTCGAAAATTTTACCTCAAAGAGGTGTTTTATTTGATTTGTATACTTCGTATATAAAATTTTGAGAAAAAACATTTTAGAGGAAAAAATACATCTTTTTTAAAAAAAAATTTTTTAAACCAAAAAAATTACTAACCGATTTTTAAAGAATTGATATCTGTAAATACAATCAAACCTCCTTTTCTCTGATATGAGTATTTGTATACTTCGTATATAAAAATTTGAGAAAAAATCCCTTAAAAGGAAAATATACCTTTTTTTTATAAAAAAATATTTTAAATAAAAAAATTGGAAACCGATTTTTAAAAAACTGGTATCGTTCTTCTGGTGTGCATATTTGTATACACTGAGAAAAAGGATTAGTTTCGACAACTAAAGATATTTAGTTCCCGAATTTTGACAATATTTGGGTACTGTTACCAAGGATTGGGAACTATTACCATGGGTTGGTAATCTATACATATAATAAAATTGTACCAGGTCCATGTCTGTACATTATAGATATTAAAGAAAAATTAATATGGGGGGTCTTTATTAGAGCACCAGAAGCCAAATCAACCATTTTTAGAATTTTTGTCTGTATGTCTGTCTGTCTGTCTGTATGTATGTTTGTTCGCGCATCACTCGAAAACGAATGCATGGATTTGAATGCAGTTTTCATCGATGTATTGCAAGAGGTCAAACTTAAAATATAGGGGGAAACAAATTAGAGAGTTGCCACCTGTTTGAAAATTTGAGTTTAAGTAATTTGAAAATAAAAAATGAATATTGCAATATGGGCGTCAAAAGAAAGAGGCAAAAGAAGGCTTACAGCCAAAAATATTTTTTTAGAGTTGCCACCTATTTGAAAATTTACATTTAATTTAATTTATAAGATCAATTTAATATTGCAATATGGGTATCAAACTGAAGCGGTTTAGGAAATTTTATTGCCGAAATTATTTTTAGGGAGGGCTGCTACCTGTTTGAAAAGTTGTATTGTATTAAATTGATAAAATAAATTAAATCTATATATACATCTAGATATACATATAATAAAATTGTAACACGGCGATGTCTGTACCTTATAGATATTAAAGAAAAATTAATATGGTGGGTTTTTATTATAGCTACAGAAGCCAAATAAACAATTTTTGAATCACTGTCTGTCTGTATATTTGTACGCGCATCAGTCGAAAACATGGAATTGAATGCAGTTTTCACCGATGTATCGCTAGAGATCTAGCTTCCAATATAGAAGAAAAAATTAGAGAGTTGCCACCTGTGTTTAAAATTTCAGTTTAGGTCAATTGATACGGTAAAGTGAATACTGCAATATGGCTGTCAAAAGAAAGAAATTTACAAAGGCTTACAGCTGAAAATATTTTTGTGGCAGGTTGCCACCTATTTGAAAAATTTAATGTAATTTAATTGATAGCATAATTTAAATACTGCAATATTGGCATCAAACTAAAGGCGATAGGAAATTTTAATGCTGAAAATAATTTTAGGGGATTTGCCAACTGATTGAAAAATTGTGTTCATTAAAATTTGTAAAATAAATTAAATATTGCAATACGTATATTAAACTAAAGAGGATTAGGAAGCTTACTTTTGAAAATATTCTTGAAGCGGGTTGCCACTTATTTGAAAACTTTAATTCAGTTCAATTTATAATATACACTAAGTGTTGTCATATGGGTATCAAACAAGAGAACCTGAGAATAATAAAATTGCAACAAGCCGATATCTGTACATAATAGATGTTAAAGAAAAATTAATAGGGGGCTTAATAGATCAACAGAAGCCAAATCTAAATTTTCGGTATGTTTGTCTGTATGTTTGTAAGCGCATCACGCAAAAGCTAATGTATGGAATTAAATGCAGTTTTTACCGATGTACATATTGCTAGAGCTCTAATTGAAAATATAGAATCCATTTTTTTTTGTTTTAGTTTATCGTCGATCATTATTCCTAGGTATTTGAACGTATTAAATTTTTCCAGTTCGTCGTTGTTATATTTAGAGGTAGCAACGGACCGTTCTCAAAATTTCGCCTTGATATAACCAAAAACTTAGTTTTCTTTTTTATTTCTGTGTGGAAGGTTTTTCGCTAAAAAAATTAAAACTTTTCGTTGTTGCTGCCAAAAAATTAAGAAATCTGAGACGTCACGTTTTAAAATTTCATACAGTTCTCTTTACAATGTATTTCACTAAACTACTAAAT
>NW_023458559.1:4187951-4192587 GCF_013731165.1 Rhagoletis pomonella | reverse complement strand
TAGCATGTAATTGGACCATATATGTATGTAAGATAACCTCCGGCAATCTGACGGAACTCTATTCAGGGTTTTTTGAGTTTATTCCGAACAACGAAAACGGATATCATTTTATGCAAATAGGATAAGACAGTTTATAGCGAAACTCGTAAAAGCAAAGCTCCATTCTTTGTGAAACATTTAAAAAAATTCTTCACAATTTTCACATAAATTTTACCTTACTGAAAATTAAAGACAAATTTACAATAGTTCAATGGGATTTAGAAATCTATTAGAAAATGGTTCCCTATCGAATGATACTTGCGCGTTTACGTAAATGTATATCGATCCAGCCTTTCCAATAATTACCAATTTTCGCCATAACTACGGTATTGATAACATACGTATGCAGCTGTGTAGAATTTCAGGACGTTAGCGTAAGCAGTTCCAGAGATAAGCTATATTAGAAGTTCAGTTTGTATGGAAGGAAGGAGCCACACCCCCTTTCCCAATGCATTTGCAATATATGCATCAGTCTAAGTTTCAGTTCCCCAGCGGAATTGGTTTTAGAGATATCTTGGTTCTTTACGTTTTAGTCTGTATAAGAATTTTAGGAATATCCCGACCTACATACCGAGTAAATTTTTGGTCAGAATTATTTTCAACGTGTTGCCAAATATGAACCAATCGATGCAGCCGTTTAGTAGTTTAGTGAAATACATTGTAAAGAGAACTGTAGGAAATTGTAAAACGTGACGTCTCAGATTACTTAATTTTTTGGCAGCAACAACGAAAAGTTTTAATCTTTTTTAGCGAAAAACCTTCCACACAGAAATAAAAAAAAATTAAGTTTGTGGTTATATCAAGGCGAAATTTTGAGAACGGTCGGTTGCTAACTCTAAATATAAACAACGACGCACTGGAAAAAGTTAATACGTTCAAATGCCTAGGAATAATGATCGACGATAAACTAAAACAAAAAAAATGGATGCTATATTTTCAATTGGAGTTATAGCAATATGTGCATCGGTGAAAACTGTATTTAATTCCATACATTAGCTTTTGCGTGATACGCTTACAAACATACAGACAAACATACCAAAATTTTATATTTGGCTTCTGTTGATCTAATAAACCCCCTATTAATTTTTCTTTAATATCTATTATGTACAGATATCGGCCTGTTGCAATTTTATTATTCTCAAATACTCTCGTTTGATTCCCATATGACAACACTTAGTTTATATTATAAATTTAACTGAATTAAAGTTTTCAAACCCGCTTCAAGAATATTTTCAACAGTAAGCTTCCTAATCCTCTTTAGTTTAATATTCGTATTGCAATATTTCAATACAATTTTTCAATCAGTTGGCAAATCCCCTATAAATATTTTTAGCATTAACATTTCCTAGCCTCTTTATTTTGATGCCAATATTGCAATATCTAATTTATGCTATCAATTAAATTAAATTAAAGTTTTTAAATAGGTGGCAAACTTCCTCAAAAATATTTTCAGCTGTAAGCCTTTGTAAATTTCTTTCTTTTAGCAGCCATATTGCAGTATTCACTTTACCGTATCAATTGACCTAAACTGAAATTTTAAACACAGGTGCCAACTCTCTAATTTTTTCTTCTATATTGGAAGCTGGATCTCTAGCGATACATCGGTGAAAACTGCATTCAATTCCATGTTTTCGACTGATGCGCGTACAAATATACAGACAGACAGAGATTCAAAAATTCTAAAAATTGTTTTTTTGGCTTCTGTAGCTTTAATGAAAACCCACCATATTAATTTTTCTTTAATATCTATAAGGTACAGACATCGACCTGTTACAATTTTATTATATGTATAGATGTAGATATAGATTTCATTTATTTTATCAATTTAATACAACAAAATTTTTCAAACAGCTGGCAGCCCTCCCTAAAAATATTTTCGGCAATATAATTTCCTAAACCCTTTCAGTTTGATACCCATATTGCAATATTCAATTTATCCAATAAATTAAATTAAATGTACATCTTCAAACAGGTGGCAACTCTAAAAAAATATTTTTGGCTGTAAGCCTTCTCCAGCCTCTTTCTTTTGACATCCATATTGCAATATTCGTTTTTTCTTATCAATTTACGTAGACTCCAATTTTCAAATAGGTGGCAACTCTCTAGTTTTTTTCTTCCTATATTTTAAGCTAGACCTCCAGCAATACATAGGTGAAAACTGCATTCAAATCCATGCATTCGTTTTCGAGTGATGCGCCTACAAACACGCAGACAGACAGAAAAAAATTCTAAAAATGGTGAATTTGGCTTCTGGTGATCTAATAAAGACCCCCCACATTAATTTTTCTTTAATATCTATAATGTACCGACATCGACCTTAGATAACAAAAACCGTTTACATCTAAGTTTCAAACTTTCTGCAATATTTAAAAAACAAATTCAACAAACTTTTGTAAAAATGTCAAGCTAAAAAGTTTTTATGAAGATATTGTGTATGCAGTTTTGTAGCTCGTTTAATTCTAACATAATAAAGTGTCAAATGGCTAAAAATTACCGCTGATTTTTTTTTGATTTTCTTTGTCGCATTTGGTTTTATTTAACGAAAAAACCCAGTTTATGTTTGTATGGAAGGACACGCAACAACTTCGGCAAAAGAATTCTAAAACCGAAATTTTTAGCCACTTGAAACTTGCAATTTATTATACTAGAATTGGGTGGGCTACAAAAGTGCATACTCGAAATCTTTCCAGAAAATATAATTAAAAATCCCGAAGCTTTTACGAGCGTTTCTTGATTTTTTTTTAAATATTGCAAAAATTTTGATAATATTTTTATAAAAAATAACTGAAATTAGATAACAAAAAAAGTAAATATTTGTGAAAACTTTTCAAAACTTGGTGCGACAAAATTTTTTCGACCACTGTACCTTATGTTAATATTAAATATATGTTCTTTTTTTCTTCATTTGTTAACTAACTTTACAAAAGTTTGGTTAGGTTTATGAATATATACATAGATGAATTTAAAAATAAATAAAATAAAATAAACAGAAAACACATGCATTTTTTTTTTGAAATAAGGACATAGATACTATGGGTGGGGAGTTTTACGAAATTTCAGTCAAAATTGGGGAATTTCATTATCGAAATCGGGGAATTCTCAAAAATGAGTTGGCTACCCTGCTCTATACATATGTATATACATTTTTATATTCAGCCCTAACCGCCAAACAATTTTGGCGATATTTTTTTTAATCCTGTCTTGGATGCAGAAGTGCTCCTAGAGCAGTGATTCCTAGGGACACGAATTTCGATACGATACGATACCATATCGATATTTTTGGCATTCGATACCGATATTTTCTACTCGATAGTTTTAAAACAATATTTTTTGGAATCGAGTACCAGAACCCTAGTATCGTATCGAATGTCATAAACTCACATTCCAACACTGAGGGAAAAAAATTTTAGAAAAAAAACGTGCTAAATTGAAAAAAATACGCATATGAAAGAGCACCAACCCAACTCGTTTTAAATTTGAGTATATACGTTATAAAATATGTGGTTGGGAAGTGCACAGACGCTTTTGCGTAATTAAGAAGATAAAAAATTAATTTTATGTTCCGTCTGATGAGAATTGAACCCGGACCCTCTTGGCCGCAACTAATTGTATCAAGCGTCTTTGCACACTCAGCTATAGCCATACATGTAAAGGTGTTTTCAAATGTTGAGTTTGAATCAACATTACAGCGCGCGATTAGTGCATTATTTCATACCATGTATGTGTGTATGTGTTGTCACCGCTGTGCATGCTTTGTATACATATACTTTCTTAATTACATATGACAAGTAATTTTTAGCAAAAAAAAAACCGACTTCAACTCCCATATAAAAAAAATATATATATATATATCTCATGATCGACTGATCGGATCTCAACCAGATTAGTATGGGACCACCTATGAGACACTACCTTTCCGATGCAAAAAGAATTATCGAAATCGGTTGACGTGGTCCAAAGTTATGCGGTAACATACATAAAAAAAAAAAACAACAAAAAAAAAAAAATAACAAAATATTCCGACGAACTGATAACCTCCTCCTTTTTTGGAAGTCGGTTAAAAAAGCATCCGAGACGTGCAAAACGCCATCCGTGTAGTGAAAAATGCTTCATTTTAATACGGGAGTATTTGAATTGAATATTTCCATTATATGTATGTAGTGTATGTATAATGGAAAAATCCATTTTGTTAAGACTTTTTCACTTGATTTAAATACGAACATTTTTAAACGGAAATAAAAATTTTTTTTTCATACAACGCGATTTTTTTCTCAGTGAAGGATAATGTTATTAACAGCTCAATCTAATATTACCGGTGAGAGTTTTTCTACGCCCGCACGCAAGTTTTTCTCATTTGATAAATCCAAATCAATTTGCGTGCGTGATTTCTCAGAGTTGCATTCCTGTCAAATTTACAGAAGTTTGCTGACAAAAATTTTGAATTTGGCGCCAAAATGCCAATTGAGCATAAATGTCAAATCGAAAGTCACGCAAGACAAATCTTGGAATTTGAGTTAGCTTTTTACGCACGCGTATAAGGTTGGCCTGTAACAATTCTTCCCGATATAAATTGGGCTTTAAAGTGCAGAAATTTGTA
>NW_023458559.1:4171167-4187941 GCF_013731165.1 Rhagoletis pomonella | reverse complement strand
TACTTTGGCTTGTTGGTTGATAATTAAAATTAATCAAATAATTATATTAATTTTTAATTTAAAAGAGTATAAAATAATTGAAAATGATCAAAAATAACAAAATAATGATGTAATTAAAATTAACGAATTAATTAAAAAATTTTGTTTAAGTAATTATTAATCATAAAAAGGTGCTAATATCGGTATTTAACCATTAAACGGTTATTCAAAAAAACATGCTTTAATTAATAATCATTATGAATATTAATCATTATTTAACAAGTATGGTATAATTACGAGTACGTACTCGCTTTAACGGTTTACAATATTCCCAAATAAAAGTTATAATATTTTGTGTACTCTATTGTATTCAACTGTCGAAGTCAAATAAAACAGGGCATGAATACATAAATCGTTTTGTACTTGGTACAAGTCTGGTCATTTACGAACTAGTTCGGTTTCAGTCAGGAGATTCTAGTTGCAAACTAGTTTGGCGTTTCACTGCATGGGTACTATCGCCAAAGTGAACTTAGCCGTTTTGTTTTCGTATTGTACCGAACTGTTGAAGTAATAAACGAAACGAAATAGTAACGTACAATATAGTTTATTTTCGTACACTGTTTGTTTTAGATTGGTCCAAAAAAATCATAATAAAGAAAGAAACCAATGCAGGTATTTAAAGCACAGAAACAAAAATACTATTAAAAGGAGTATGTACTCTTTGACGTACGTCAAATGTTAAGTAGAAGTGGGAACTTGTATGAGTGCCCATTGGTAGAGTGGTTATATAGCTTAAGAAATAATATGTTTAAAGACACTTTTATCAAAGTATATAAATAGGACATTTGATCAGTTTTGTTAGAAAAATACTCCCACGACCACAGGCAAAAATATTGGTTACAATTTGTCATTTTGTTTGCCATATATACGTTTATCGGTGCACTTGCAAATTTTTCGCATTCGCAAAAGCTCCGCATTGATTATTGCAAATGCGAAAGCGAATGCGAATGTTAAAATTAATGCAGAAGCTCCGCGGTTGCGAATGCGAATATTCGCAACAACCCTGCTTTGTATGGAAGAAAATGCGTGAACAAAAAATTGCCAAAAATCAGCTGTAAGCTCTAGCTACTTCAAACTTACCCCACAGTATACTAAAATTTAATGGGGTACGATATTGTATACCAAAAAAAAATTATTAAAAAGTTTCGAATTTTGGTCAACATTTGTTAAATTTCGTCCAAATTTTGTAATTGTTCACATAGTTGGAAATTTCGATTTTCATGACAGTTTCAGATGGTAAGCTATATTTTCATAAAAAAAAAAATAATAAACATATTTTAAGCAAAGAAATATAGCCAAAACTTGCTAAAATGTCTTTTCCCTACTTATATTTCCGCCACCGTAGGCACAATGCGTGTACTATTTACGCATGTTACCTAATTAATTGTTTCCTTAGGGGACGCTTAAGCCGATAACTGTGAAGTTGCATTACAAGTGCAAAACTGTGCACTGTGGAAACATTAACATTGCTCTTTTCTGAATATATGACCGTATGTATGTACATATCTGTGTTCATATGGAAAAGTAGCTTATGTCGAAAGGCTGGCTTTAGTATAAATCGGCATTCGCAGCATACGATTGCGAATTACTCACTGGCGCTAAGCCGTTGAACAACTTTCGGCAAATAAAAGTGGAAGAAATAGTTCCGATACTAGCAAGTCAATATTCTTATTAGGTCTCATCAAAAAATTCCTTGCCGTTTAAAAAATAAAGGGATTGCCGCATTATACTAAAGCCAGCATTTCGACATAAGCTACTTTTGTATACGAACACAGATATATACTACATAGACATACTATGTGCGCCCGCGCATTACAATCGCTTTAAATCTTGATATACATACTAGGGATGTTTCGAATGTCATATTTTTCACATTCGCGAATGCGAATGCGAATTTTCGGAATGCAAATGTGCGAATGCGAATGTTAGGAATAACATTAAAAAGCTGTAATCAACTTAAGTCTTTATGTACATAAATAATACGCGAAGGGATTTTTGTCAATTTCGATTTTCAAAAGTGAGGTGTAAAATTAAGGGGCTTAGGGTGTGGATGTTAAATAAAGTTCTACTTTTTTGAATGAGTTGCTACCTGTTAAGAAATTTAGCTGAAATTATTTAAAAAGTTAAATCAATTGTTACAATACGGGTATCAACCGAAATGGTTCTGAAAAGGCTTTATATCTTAACCACGTTTAAAAAATATAATTAAATTTTAATTAAAGGAATATGATAAGTTAATGCGGTATTACTATATGGGTGTCAGACAAAAGAGGTTTAAGAAGGTAGTAGTGTGGAAATATTTTGAAGAGGGTTGCCACATATTTGAGAAGTCGAATTAAATTATTTTGTGCCCAAGTTATATGAAATATTAAAAATGGATGTCAAATGAAATAGTTTTAAGAAATCTTTAGTTTGACAACTTAGAATATTTTTGAGGTGTTTGAGGTGTGCCCTAGTTTAAATGGTTAAATCAAAATTATTGAATAAATTAAATGATTTACTAAACGATGGTTATCAATGGAAATGGGTTTAAAAGCCTTTATTTCAGAACTATATTTAGGAGGGTTGCCAAGAATTCAAAAAAATAAATTCAACTTAATTCATCAGTTACTTGAAATAGTTATTTATAACAATTTCAGACGAAAGATATTTAAGGCGATTTTAGTTAGGAAAAAATTTGAAAGAGGGTTGCCGCCTGTTTTGAAAGTCGAACTTAGCTTAATTATACACAAGTTACGTACATGAAATTTTAAAACATGGGTATCAAATGATCGAGTGTTCAGAAATTTTTGTATGGGTAACAATCTAAATGAAATATTGAAATATTAATGTTAAATGATTTTGAAAAACTTTAGGCAGATAATATTTTTAATTAGAGTTTCCACCTATTTTTTTAAGGTCATCAGATCTGCGCCGTTATTTCGACTTCTCAAAATTAGAGGTCGAATTAAAGAACTGGGATTGTACATAGATGTGCAATAAGGGTACTTTTTTTTTAAGTTAAAACCCGTTTTAGCGGTACAGAGTTATTTGAAATTGGATTTATTGAAAACCGACACCATGCGTAACCTCTCATCACTTAGAAATGGTTTAGGTAAATCATTGGAGATATTTTTTGAGGTTTTTAAATACGGTTTCACCTTTTTAAAAAGTTCAGCTTAATTTTGGCGTTTTAACGCCATGCGGGTTCACTAGTCGTTTTTATTACTTAATCATTTTGTAAATATTAGAACATTGAACGAGTGCTTAAGCTATACATTGTTTTAATCTAGTAGTCAAAGTTCAAAAGGCTCATATTATATTTCAAAAAAAGTAATTTTGCTGCCTTTTCTCCCATGAGGCATGTCAGTTACAAAAATACATCGATGTTTTTCTTTGATTCGATGCATCGAAATGTACATCGATATTTGTGGAATAACGGTTCAATGTACTACAGATGTCAATTTTGAAAAAACATCGATGCATCGGTACATCGACTATTTATACATCGAGTGGAAAAATGTCGATGCACGGAACCAAAACATCGATATTTTCGATGCATCAATGTTGTTCCGACATCCCTAATATAAGGCTGACTTCACTGAACAATTGCTCACTTGGAACGCTGGCGGGTGGAGCGCTCAAATATTTGCGGACCAGATCTGTCAATTTGTCGTACTTTAGTTTAGTTTTCCACCATTCGAGAGGATTTTCACCGAGATGAATTCATTTTTCTTTAAGATAGGCCTTCCGTTAAGCTTTAATTTCAAGACTATTTCTAGGTTGCTTATAGAACTTTTAGCAGTAGATACTTGTTGAAGGCCCATCAATGTTGCTTAATATACTACTTAACCGTTTAGCGCCTGAAGCTAAAAGGCGGTTATTGTCCGCAGCCTGGTTCGCCAGACTTAGAACCGTTCAACAATATTATAGATGACTCTCTGCCCATGTACACATTCGCAAAACATTGGTATCACTTGATGCGAATGCGAATGTCGAATGCGAATTGTAATGTAATATGAATTCAAATATTCGCAACATTCCTGATACATTCATACAGCTGTACGTGGGTTTTTGCTTCAAACGAGGCAGATGCGTTACCTAAAATGTTAAACGCACTTTATCGGCGAATCAGGATACACAGTTTTAAAAATCACTTTACTTAGAGAGAAAGAAATATGCCCGGAAATAGTAATCGACGTTTCCGGAGATAAACAAGTTGGTAAAGATGTAAGTTTGTACGCATATTTTGCAACAGAATGTGGGCATTTCTACAATAAGCTTCGGCGGTAGCGAAAAATAATTTGCTTATGACGGGCTGCTTTTAGCTAACTTAATATTCATGGGGCTGCTTTCTCCAATAAGACTTATGCTTAATCTTATTTATAACTTAAGTTAGGTTCGAGTTTGTGATAAGCCTTTTTCCAATTTCTCCAACTGAGCGACTTAATAGTTTTGCACACGGTAACCCTGTCAGCTGTTTCTTTCTTTAAATAGTAGTCTTTTTCCCACGTTTTTGGCTGGGTTGTCTAGCGTGTATATTTCAAATACTTATGTTTAGTTGTGTGATTCGTTACACGTTGTAATATTTTACTAAGAATTTGGAAATATGTCGCGAAAATCTACATTAAAAGCGTCCGAGACAAACAAATTGTTTGAAATTTGTGGCAAATACAGTAGCTTAATTGAATGCAAAAAAAATTACTGCAACAGCACAAAGGAAAAAGAAGTTGCATGGGAAAAGATTGCGCAAAAATTCAACGCCACAAAGGAAATTTTACGCGAATCCAAGGAACTGAAAAAATATATAAAAACATAAAATATGCTACAAAAGCCAAGACAGCTGAAGAGCGAAGAGGCATCTATGGCACTGGAGGTGGTCCTGCAACACCTTCAACCCCTTTGACAGGTGTAGAGGAGAGGATGTTGTCAATGTTAAATGACAACGAGATGGAGCGTACTGCGAATACTTGCGATTCAGATATTATGCTGGCGGACGTTCATCGTAAGTTCTTAAAATTCCTACGTTGTTGAAATTCTGGTGCTGTATACTTCCAGTCGTTGAAAACGATACCAGAACTTCACCCGCATTGGAAACACCGCTTCATGCTCCTGCCACACTAAGGAAGAATATGAGTGCCCCACTGTGAACACCTCGAAGACTGTGTGACAAAAACCCGAAGACCTCGTCCTGGGAGAATCTGGCTTCTATCAAAAGCAAATGGACAGAGTATAAATAAAGGCAGACGTTGCTTTGGCAAATAAGGAAGAGAAGAGAGTGGAGGTACAAATGAAGCTCATGCGCGAAAGGCACGAGTTGGAGGTTCTCCAACATAAGGAACGTCAGGCCATAGAAATAGAAATACTCAGCGGTCGATTAGAAAAAGAAAAATTGTAATTAAAAAAGTTATATAACTGTAAATATTATTATACCGGCAGGTTCTACAATTCACTTCCGAGTGAATTTCAACCCCTGCCAATTTGAATTCAAAGTGAATTGTAGAACCTCCTGATAAATTCATATTTGGATAGCGTCTGCTGAGTGGAATATCGGTCTATCTTAGCAAATGGACGAAGAACGCCCGATTTTATAATGTATTTCAAAAACGCCCTATCAGCTGAGAATATGTAGAGATGGTGCGTTTTTGAAGCGGCAGTTGAGATAGAGCGTTTTTGAAACCAATTATAAAATAGGGCCTTCTTCGGCCATTTGCTACGATAGGGCGATCTTCCAATCAGCAGACGATATACACTGGCCATCAAAACTGAGTGCATGGTTTTTTTTTATCATATTTACAATGATTTTGAAGTTTATAAAGAAGTTGGAAAATTTTAAAATATCAAATTTCGAACTCCTTAGACTGGTGTCCGGCTCCACCAATAAATTTTAAAACTTATCAGACTGAACTAATTTGTCATTTTAAATTTTAAAAGGCTGATAAATCTAAAATTTATTGCTGCAACCGGGCATGAGTTTATATAAAAGTTTTGGGTATGTAGTTAGATCTCATGGAATTTTAGTAAAATAAGTGCAAGTTTTAAGAGGCTAGAAAATCCCGTTAATTTTTAATAATTTTCTTCTGACGGCATTTGCGGTTTTTCCATATAAACAAGAATTTCTTGTGTAGAACATGCGTTTGCAAAAAAAGTTAGCTCCAGTTTTTATAAATCGCACTTGTTATATGAAAAAAAAACGAAAAAGCCATAAGAAGAAAATTATTAGAAATCAACGCGATCTTCTAGTCCCTTAAAATTTGCACTTATTTTAATAAAATTTCATGAGATCTAACTACATACCCACAAATTGCAGAGATAGGTCGATCTTCCACTCAGTCATTCATTAATATATCTGTGGCCATAAGCAATAACCGCCTAAGTTGAAAAACCTAATTTCGAGAAAAAACGTTTTAAACATTTGGATTGTAATATTAACCTTAGGGGGAAACCAAAATATGTTCGTCTATAACAGTGATTCCCAAAGTGGTCCAGGTGGACCCCCAAGGGTCCACGAGGGACTCGAGGGGGTCTACGTTGGCGTGAAAAAAATATGGGGGTCCACGAGTTGTAAGTGGGGGTTCACGAAAATTTTTCGATAGTAAAGAACCAAAATGGTGCTTGACATCCTCTTTATTTAACTTTAATTTTTTTGAGTGTAGTGCTCTTGAGGAACTGCTGCAGTTGCCGTCACTTTGTGTCTTAATACGTGGGGAACCTTGAAGGCCACCTACAGACTAAAAATAAACGGATATTCTTATAACACTGATTGGGGCGAGGCGTATATTGCTGGCGGCAGAGGTTTGAGCACTTGTGTCTTATCAGTGATATAGGATATACGCTACCATGATGTAGAGAACAAAGGTGGCGCCCATCTCGATACCGCTATTCCGCTCTCAGTAAATTTGACAAAGTTCCCCGACGTTGAATGCTGGTTTAATTCCCGCACTGAGCCCGGACTCACACATTGTCGAATCTTCACTGATGACTCCATAGCTGACTCTGTGTCAGGATCTGGGGTCTTTTTCGAATCTAATGGGGAGATAAGCTTCACTTTTTCTATTGGGGAATATGCCCCAGTCTTCCAGGCTGAGGTATTTGCAATCCTCACAGTCATGGACTACATGGTGCAAAATAGGTAGAGGGGAAGAAGTTTACATATCTAAAGTGACAACCAGGCTGCACGTAAGGCATTGGCCAGCCCTCTATCTAAGTACTTCCAAACTAGTTCGGCAATGAAAGTCTCGACTTATGTTATTATTAAAAAATATAACTCCTTAGAGCGAGAGAGTACTTTGATCGCTTTACGAACTCTGTTTTTTAAAACTTGCAAGTGTGTAATCACATTATTTTAATAAATAGAACACAAGAACATATTTTGTTTTTACTTTGGCCACTCCGAATTTAGTTTTTGAACTCACCCGCGATGCAAATTTATATCGTTAGATCAGATCTTCACAATTTTTTAATGAGCTTTGGGAATATGTTAGAAATGTAGCAGCTGGGGGTCCACCGAAACCAGTAAGCTATTGAAAGGGGTCTACGGGGGAAAAAAGTTTGGGAACATCTATAACCTTTTTAATAGCCTGGCTGGCGATATGGGCATTTCACATACTTATGGAATAGTAGTTAGCATATATAACTCAATTCTTTCTTAAGTCTACTTAGGCGGTTACTGCTTATGACCACAGATATTGTATGTTTTACATTTTCCCGATAAATAATAATAATAAAGTTACATTTGAGCAAAATATGTATCTATTATTGTTTTTCTTGTTTGGTAATTTCGAGAACGTCCTTCATTTGAGCGGTTTTGTGGAACTGTTAAAACATTAGATACGGTTTTCTACTATTTGGAAATGCAGGGCTGTGCATATTTCGATTGCTTTCATATATACGTTGGTTAAACACATCTACTTATTTATACATTCTTTCTTCTCTACTTCATACAAACTTCTACTAGATTTGTGTTCCATTACAAGGCTGGCTATTCCGATTTCTGGGAAAAATTTTTTTTAGTTTCACTTTTATTTCAACATATTTTGATTAAAAGAAAAATAATGATAAAAATAAAATCTTTTATAAAACAGTGTTGAAATCTTGAAATTCCTGCCCGTATTTTGTTTGTAAGTTAAATACGAATGGCATTGTGCTACTATGTACATTAGTCGAAAAAATTATAGCCGCACCAAATTTT
This sequence comes from Rhagoletis pomonella, assembly GCF_013731165.1. NCBI lineage: Eukaryota > Metazoa > Arthropoda > Insecta > Diptera > Tephritidae > Rhagoletis > Rhagoletis pomonella. Next base: position 4,179,732 of record NW_023458559.1, on the reverse strand, counting down.
GACAAGTTTCAAAATATTATTTTTGTTGTTATTTAATTTCGGTTAGTTTTTTATAGTGCGTTCTTTACCAACATCCGTATAAATACAAGTTTAAAGGCAGTGTCACACGATTGGGTATATGCCGAAATTCGGTGCAAATCGTATCCCAATTGTTTGAACACCCAAATTATTTTATACTATCCCAATCACGTAAATTAATTGATTGAAATTTTCAATAGGGCTATTCGCGATCCGGTGCAAATGGCCTAGCATCATTGCAATGCAAATTTGTATTGCAAATTATTTGCAATACACAAACAAAATACACGCATTTGCATTTGCCATGGCTTGACAAATTTGCAATACCTAAAATCCATAGCATAAAAATGCTATGCATTGCATTCATAAACAAAACCAAAGCTGATGCACAAAAATTGTTTTGCAAAAGCTTTACCATGACAGTTTAATAAAGGTCGCTCACAATTCATGGCATATTTCTGCAATTGCATAAATTTGTCAGCTCTTATGCACCGAATCGCGAATAGCCCTAATAGAACATCGCTGTATTGTACCAATCCTTTGACTACAAAAAAAAATTGTCCAATTTTTTTTACCAATAGCCTAATATAAAAATTTACAAATCTGTACAAATGTACCAATCGAGTGACTCTGCCTTAAAAATTTATGCAATTTAAAAAAAAATCTACAAATTATCGTTAAAATTTCGAGTTTTTTAATTAAATTCAGAGTATGCAGTTTTGTAGCCCATTGAATTCTAGTAGAATAAAGTACACGTTTCAAATGGCGGAAAATGTCGATTGATTTTTTAGAATTTTTCAAGGTTCGAAATTTGTACGAAAGTTTGTTGATTTTTTTCTTAATATTGCACAAATGAGTTGTGATTTTAAAATAGTGAGCCACAAGTTAAAAAAAACGTCTACAACAACAAGTAACATCCAAATTGTATATTTCTCTTTATTATCTGAAAATTTGGATAAACAAGAGCCTAATAACATTAAAAAATACTAAGCGTGGTAGTTTTTGCAAATTTTATATATAAAAGTTGAATATAGCGAGTTTTGAAACAGTAACTTTTACATAGCTATCTTTTTTTAGCTTTTCGTGTTCGCTCTTCCATGAAGATTGGTCTGCTTCTTTTTTCCGACGCCTTCCACTAGGCACCGAAACTACCACGTTTTCTTGCAGTTTTCTAAGTTCATCAGAAGATGGAGACTTTTGAAAGTGTATACATACATACATAAGTATTATAGCGATTTTTGCAATAGTAGTTAACATTTGAGCTATTTGTTCATAAAATATAAGGATTTTGCACTGTATTGTTAGTGGACATGAAACTGCTTTAAATCCTGGTATGCTACTCACCAAAAACTAAAAATCTAAAAAAGGGGGTTGTCAGAACACCTACATCCCCCCCTAAATAGGGCCTTGCATACGTATATGTATATTTTTACAAGATATTTATTTAAAAGGCGTTAAATAAATGTGTATTTGTTTTAAACATTCGTTGTTTCTTTGAAGCGTTTAAAATTTTTTGTTGGTACATTTTTATTTGATTTGGTACACTTTTTCCGACGTTTGATACAGTTTCGAAAATTTCATTTATAACCCCTGTTACATAAATTAATATTTGAAAACATTACCAAAGATTTTTTACGATTAAAATTCCGATGGTTAAATTTTTGGAAGTCTTGCAGGTAAAAATTTACCAGAGATCTTTCACATTTAGACAATTTAAATTAAATAATACCTACTGTAAGGTATCCTGTTTTCCTTTTTTCACTGTTATTAAAAATGGATTTTTAAATATTGCTGTGAAATTTCAAATATTTTTTTAGTGAGAAAAAAAATTAATTTTAATCTAATTTTAAAATTTCAAAATTACATTTTTCGACTGAAAAATAAGATATTCAAGCTAACTCGACGGCAAACAGTGTGATTTTTTAACACTTCATGCCAATTAATCGTAGTGCTTTCCACAGAAGCAATATTTTGATATGAAAGAAGATAGCTTTGAAAGCTAATGTGGTTGCCTTTCAAGGAAAAATATTGCCATTGAGCCACAATCACTTCTTGACCTTAAAAAAATGGTCAAAATTAGTGTTCTTCGAAAAAAATCATGCAGAATCCAACAGATATATTAAAAAAAAAACATTTTTTTTTATTTTTTCTTATACATATGTTATAGATCTTGAGACGAGAAACACGAGTCCACTGATTAAAATACGAAAAAAAATATTCAACCCCTCAATTTGAGAAATGCATTATATATTGTTTTTTTTTTTGCATATATTTAGCTGTGCATCCTTCACACGAGTTTATATCCCTCGAACAACAAGTCAGGTTTAGTGATATTCAAGACTTTTAATTTAAGCCAAGGTAGAAGTCTCTAGGCCCTTTGAGAGCTAAATTATTACGATTCGGAAGTTAAACTTCGAAATTTCATTCGACATTTTACGCAATTTTTTTTCTAATTTCGGAGTAAAGACTAGTATCTACAGCAGTTTCGATGTTTGGTTTAAAATTGTTATAAGTTGGCTCTCAGAGGGCCTTGACTCAAATTAAAGGTCTTGAATTGCACTTATCGTTCGAGGGGTATAAAATTGAGTGAAGGATGCACAGCTGCATGGAAATAGAAACAAATGCAATAAATATGCATTTTTTAAATGAAGGTGCTAAATTTTTTTTTGAATTTTGAAAAGTGGAATCGTGTTGCTCGTCTCAAAATCTATAATAATAGTGTAATAAAAAATACATACATTTTTTGTTTTGGAATAAATTCCGTGGATTTCGCATGTTTTTTTCGAAGAACACTACTTTTGACCAATTTTTTTAAGGTCAAGGGGTAATTTTGGCTCGGTGGCCACAATTGAAAGGGTTTTATAAGCTTTCAAAACCATTTTGTTTCATATCAAAATGCTGCTTCTGTCGAAAGCGCTCCGATGGAATTTCCACCACCACCAGTTTGCAAACCTAAATTAAAAAAAACTCCTAGGGCTCATTCCATGGTGACGGGTGTGACATTTCAACTTACATTTTAATGCTTAATTCTTAAACTATAATATAAAATTCTTTAAAATGAGTATTTTCTGTTGGGCTCCAAGGTACACACAATCCCTAAAAAAAATTCAAAAACAATTTATGAATTTTAGTCACTGTGACAGTGTGATGAGTACACAAACCAAATTAATCAAGAGGCTCCCCAGAAGCTTTTTTGTATGGACCGTCATCAATTGAAGGGCTTCTTCTTTCGCTACCCATAGAAGGCCTTCCAGAAGGGCTTTTATAGAAAGTACTTCAGAAGGCCTTTTGGGGGAGTTCATTGAGTTTCGCAATGTGTTTTGAGGTTAGAAGCAAATCCTGACGTGATGGAGCAAAAAAACAACAAGAGAGTCACACTTTTATTTGTGAAAATATCTCAATGTTGTTCCTGAATTATATGCATATTTGTACCGTGGTCCTTTTTTTTGAATTTGCATAATCTACACAACATATGTACCCTGATGTTTGTAAAAAAAGCAGCGAAAATGATGTGTAAGAATAAAAACTGTCGAGTCATGCGAAAGTTCGAACTATTTTAGAATCGCCCATATGTCTACGTATATGTATAGTCAAAAACCCCTTGTTTTTAATCCTTTCTATAAAAAATAAAATAAAATACTTAGAACCATAGTAAATACAATACGATCACTTTGTGTTGCGTAAATACCTGAACCAGGAGGTTCCATTGCAGTTTTTGATTTATCTCTGAAGAAAACTTAGAAAAAGCTTGGAAATATGAAATATTAAATCCCGTTTATCACTTCGCGCACATAAAAAGGAAAAAGCGACGACTTTAAGAGTATATTTCAAAAAAACGGTAGATTTTTGGGCAAATATTTCACTACGTAGTGATGTAGAATTTTATCGACTTTCATTTGGTACTAAAAGCTTCTTTGTACTTTGAAATTAATTTTTTGAATTAATCTCCAATATCGACATCAATTACCAGACTGTGCGCCGCGTAATTTAAGGACATTTCATACAAATTGTCAGGGTTGCCATTTTAGCCATTTTCCGGCTAGATTTAGCCAGTTGCGATAGAAAACAGCCGGAGTAAATTCGGTTTAGTCGGCAGCCATTTTGTTAGCCGCTTTGCCAAAAATAGTTAGCCGATTTTGCTATTTGCCTTATTTTCTTAAAATTCAGATATTTAGGTTTCCATTTTTGCAACTTTGGCGACCAAAATTCTTTTAGAAATGGCTAGCTCGGAGAAAATTATCATGTAGAACTGTGTTATATAAAATTGAAAGACAATTTTTTCTAATCCGAAAAGTCTTAAAACACTGGGCCGATTTCAATAATTTTTATTTTAAGCCAAAATATACTGTGACCCAAACATAAACAGGGACGCGACATTTTATCAAGCTTTGGCTATTTTTCTTTAGTTCATTTAATGCTTATTATTATTTTTTTTATGATAGTATAGCTGACTAGTTACTTAACAAACACCATTTAAATCCAAATTTCATACGTTCTGCAAAACTTATGAAAATTTTAACCAAAATTTTGTAAATTCTTATTGAGCTTTGTACCACGACAAGCAACAAAGTCTAAGCGGTAGAAGTTATAGCAGCTATTTCGGAGATCACCACATCTCCTCATCAGACTTCTTTTTTCTAGACTTTCAGCAGGGATCGAAGCCGCGTCTTCGATTTGCAAATTCAAAAGCGTTAACCACTGAGCAATGCATTCCCCATTGTGGCAATAAGCCACAATAACATTAACTACATTTTTAACTTTTTAATCAGCATGTTTAAAAATTTTAGATCTACAACTTACCGTTGATTTTTGGCAATTTTTTGCATTTTTTCCATATAAAAACTTGTCGAACATACTGTGTATTGAAAAAGTGCTTCATAAATCAACGGTAGGTCCTAGCTAGTTCAAATTTGCGCCGTACCAAATTTCAAAGAATTTTAAATGGGAAATAATACCATAATCTGAATTTTGCTTTATTTCCAACAAAGGTTGGAAATAAAACAAATTTTGCCTTTTTTCCATTACTTATTTATACATACTATTTGTAACAAAAACAGGTTAATTGCAGAAGAAAAAGAACTTTGTTTATTCCAAAAATACAATTAAACTAAAAATGTGATATAATTTATATGAAGAAAGTAATATTCACAAAATATTTTTACTTATGAAAAGTCTAACAAAACAGGAAAAGAGTCGTCTTTAATAACTCCTCAACAAATTGGACATAGCGCTTTTGTGTGAATTTTATCTGCATGCTTTTTAATATGTTGAAAACATAGCTGGAAAACCGCTATAAACAGGTGAAGTATTAAAACAGCTTTCTCGCTTTATTTTCTGTCATTCGGCTGCCTTATAGTCAGATTTTAAAGGCAATTTTCCAAATAAGGCAGTGTCAAAATCCTTTTCTCGCTCTAATTACTTCACCTGGTATAATTCCGCCATGGTATGGAACAAACAAAAGTTATCGTTCCTGTTCGCAGCATATAACACAGATAATATTGTTTTGAGTTTTATCTTCAGTTAACATTTCTGCATTATCATCACTAGTTTCACCATATCTGAAATATGGATTTCGTTTACGAAGACGAAGCGAATATGTGGTCGATGTATTGATTTAAAAATATGTACAATTTTACCTACTCGCAGACTTCTAAATTTGAACGTATACTCGGTACAAGCAGGTGGGATGAATGGCGCAATAAACATCTGTTTTCTTTAAAATATTTTATTTATAAAATAAAGGTATGTTTTTGATTTTAAGTGTTTTTTCTCTAATTTTTATGTACGAAGTATACAAATATGCACACCAGAAGACGGGAGGTTTAATCACTTTTACAACGATACTAGTTTTTTAAAATTCGGTTTTTTGTTTTTTTTTTGTTAAATATTGTTTTATAAAAAAAATATTTTTTTTCCTTTAAGTGCTTTTATCTCAAATTTTAATATACGAAATAACAAATACGCATATCAGAAGGAAGGAGGTTTGATTGCGTTTACAACGATACCCTCTAATTACTTCACCTGGTATAATTCCGCCATGGTATAGAACAAACAAAAGTTGCCGTTCCTGTTCGCAGCATATAACACAGAGAATATTGTTCTGAGTTTTATCTTCAGTTAACATTTCTGCATTATCATCACTAGTTTCACCATATCCGAAATATGGATTTCGTTTACGAAGACGAAGCGAATATGTGGTCGAAGTATTGATGTAAAAATATGTACAATTTTACTTACTCTCAGACTTCTAAATTTGAACGTATACTCGGTACAAGCAGCTGGGATGAATGGCGGAATAAACAGGCGAGGTAATAAAACAGCTTTCTCTCTTTATTTTCTGACATTCGACTGTCTTATAGTCACATTTTATAGGCATGTTTTCAAATAAGGCAGCGTCAAAATATTTCTTCTCACTGTATCACAGCGCACGGCAGTGTGCGCGAGTGACGGAAGCAGCCACAGTAGCATGCTGAAATGACTCGCTTATATATACACGAGATTTGGAAGTTTTTATCCAGGGGTCCAATTGACATGTTTGAGATATCGTTGGAAAAATATTGCAGAGTGTTTCCAGAAAATGTATTTAGGCTTCATAAAAGATTAACCAGATTCTTAAAAATTAGGCTAAAGTGTTGCGAACCAAAAACACGTTTTTTTGCTTTTGCCGGTTTAAGGGGACATGTGGGTACACCCAACATATTTAGTGTTATTCTGTAGGCCAATACCTTTCAAACGATACCTCATATATTAAGTTCCGGCTACTTGTTGGAAAGATATAGAGGTAAATGTGTTTGGTTCGTGTCTCCACTACGAGATGCTTTGGTATGTATGCGGCGTCTGTACGTACCATCATTTAATTTTGTTAAAACTTTCAGGAATTAAAGTACAAAAAAAACTAAGAAGGTTTTGTTCCAGGATGTCTTGATTCGTATGCCTATGTGGGCGTGGCTGGTGCCTGAAATTCGAAAAAAGGCAATTTTTTAAACTACCACTGAGCCCCACACTACTCAGTCCATGTCATTGATGTGGATATCAGTAGAAGGGTCTTAAAACAAGCTATCTAACGCTGTCTTTTGCATTTATAAAATATAAATATGTCATAACGTTATCGCCTGAAAACTAAAAATCGGGCTCCTGAAAATATACATTTCGGGAATTTTCTCAAAAACTGGTCAGTCTATTTTATTCCATAAGTCTTGCCCAAAACCTTATCTTTCATTTGGTATATAGCTTATATCTGGGAAAACTCTTGTTGTGGAGATATTGCGATTCAAATTGAAGAAATGTCGCTCCAAAAAGGGTCAAATGGTTAAAAATTAACAAATCCGTCTAATTTGGTTACTTTAAGATATAAAAATAACATACCCAGTTTCCCGAAAAAAATTGTCCATTCCCCGACTGCCACTTAAACCGAAATTCCCTGCAAACAGGGGAACTTCCCGCGAGTTGACAAGTTGAAGGATGCAGCTGTGCTAATCACTTAGTACATGTCGTGGAAATCACAATTTGTTTGTATTTTAAAGTTTTTTCCAGTCACATGCCGAAATTGTAACATTTTCCCCCATTTTAATTGCAGGTATTTACACAGCATTTAACTATGCTACATGGGTTTATCATCCGCACTTAGCCTACCTGGGAAGACGCATACAATATTACCTACAGTTGTACATAAATATGTATGTATGAATGCATTTAATTCACCCAATGTGCCGCTACTACTTACATAAAATTTATAAATTGCCACTGAGCAAAACTACTTGAGAAAAAATCATTAGTTTAATAGCACGAGTGCAACACCGTACACGTGATAGTAGTAAAACTTAAAAAAAAGCACAGGTGTGCGCCCCACACCCGGTAGAAATCTTAACAACAATTAAACTACGAGGAAATAAGACGAATACAGTTGCCTATTGTATCCAAAGTTGGTACCAAGTTGATACGTTTTTATCATTTCTTATATATATATATTTTTTTTTAATTCTTTCGAATACAAAGGATATGATTATTCTTCGATCAGTATTCGAAAATTTATGTGTTTCAATGGACACATCGATTTGAATACATAATTTGGATTTAGATAACATTTTATTGAGAAAAATAAAACATTTAGATTATTGTTTGTATTTTGTTCGATTTAAAATTTGCTACCCCAAAGTAATTGATATCAAATAAAACACCTCTTTGAAGTAAAATTTTCACAAAATTTATGATATCAATTTCGTGACGAGAATTATACGCATTTTTTAACTGCCTTGGAAACGTACGGAAAATCTTTTTTTATTTATTCGGAACGTTGCGAAATTCCATCTACTGCTAGAAACACAAAATAAAAAACAGAACTTTTGCAACAATTCGTATGAATAAAAAAGATTTTCCGTACGTTTCCAAGGCAGTTAAAAAACGCGAATAATTCTCGTCACGAAATTGATATCATAAATTTTGTGTTTCTAGCTCAGCTTTCGTCACTCGAAAATTTTACCTCAAAGAGGTGTTTTATTTTTTCGTCACTCGAAAATTTTACCTCAAAGAGGTGTTTTATTTGATATT
>NW_023458559.1:4154827-4166167 GCF_013731165.1 Rhagoletis pomonella | reverse complement strand
AATATCAAATAAAACACCTCTTTGAGGTAAAATTTTCGAGTGACGAAGCTGAGCTAGAAACACAAAATTTATGATATCGATTTCGTGACGAGAATTATTCGAATTTTTTAACTGCCTTGGAAACGTACGGAAAATCTTTTTTATTCATACGAATCGTTGCAAAAATTCTGGAATTTCGCGACGTTCCGAATAAATAAAAAAAGATTTTCCGTACGTTTCCAAGGCAGTTAAAAAATGCGTATAATTCTCGTCACGAAATTGATATCATAAATTTTGTGTTTCTAGCTCAGCTTTCGTCGCTCGAAAATTTTACCTCAAAGAGGTAATGGAAACCTAGAATAAAATCGACTGACCAGTTTTTGAGAACATTCCCGAAATGTATATTTCCAGCAGCCCGATTTTTAGTTTTCAGGCGATAACGTTATGACATATTTATATTTTATAAATGCAAAAGACAGCGTTAGAAAGCTTGTTTTTAATACCCTTCTACTGATATCCACATCAATGACATGGACTGAGTAGTGTGGGGCTCAGTGGTAGTTTAAAAAATTGCCTTATTTCGAATTTCAGGCAGCAGCCACGCCCACATAGGCATACGAATCAAGACATCCTGGAACAAAACCTTCTTAGTTTTTTTGTGTACTTTAATTCCTGAAAGTTTTAACAAAATTAAATGAGCATCTCGTAGTGGAGACACGAACCAAAACACATTTACCTCTGTATCTTTCCAACAAGTAGCCGGAACTTAATATCTGAGGTATCGTTTAAAAGGTATTGGCCTACAGAATAACACTAAATATGTTGGGTATACCCACATGTTCCCTTAAACCGGCAAAAGCAAAAAAACTTTTTTTTGGGTTCGCAACACTTTAGCCTAATTTTTAAGAATCTGGTTAATCGTTTATCTTAAGCTTAAATTTCTGGACACACTCTGCAAGATCTTTCAAACGATAGCTCAAACATGTCAATTGGACCCCTGGATAAAAACTTCCAAATCTCGTGTATATATAAGCGAGTCATTTCAGCATGCTACTGTGGCTGCTTTCGTCACTCGCGCACACTGCCGTGCGCTGTGATATGCATATAAGAAGAAAGGGGGTTTCAACACGTTTACAACGATACCCATTTTTTTTTTAATTTGTCAAAAATGATTTGAAATATGAGGTTTTTAATTTTTCGAAGAGCCGACCTTACAGCACCTGTAATATAAGTTTGCCCAAAATAAGGTTATATACCATTTAAAGAAGAGCAATAGGCGGACAACGTCTATATTTTTGGTTTTTTAGTTATTTACATATAATAATAAAAAATATTTTTTTAACAAAGGCCCTATTTCGAACTTCGAAGACCCATATCTCGATTTCGGAGGCTAACTTCGTAAAGCGGAGAAATTACTTTTTTACCTATGACTCAATCTCTTCAAAAAAAAAATGGTTTGGTCCAGTACCCAGCCGAGTGCTGTGCAGTGTAATGATTCAAGTATCTTCATTTATGTATATTGTAACTATCAATATCTTATAAGAGAAGTGTAATTTTTTTGTATATAAAACTAACAAAGGACAACATTCGAGGAAGTGGTAGTTTACATATTAGTCCTTGATATATATTTTTTTCAAAAATAAATATTGGAAATTTTCAAGGATAAAATTTTAAAACGACATCTTCAACACTTATTCGTCCTAGTTCACCAAAAACATTTTTTTTTATTCTACAGAATTTTTCCTTTTAATTGATACCCATGTTGTTACTCTACAATGCACCAAATCTTTTAAATAATTTTTTTATTCAATCATATTCCAGAAATTTCAAAGTCCTTTAAAAAAAATCCTGACGTCGGAGAGAAAAATTAAAAAGGCCGTTATACTATATTTGGCCCGTAGTTTTGTGTATACATTGATTTGTGTTTTAAAAATTTTTGGTTTTTGTCGCACGGTGTAACAACAACCATATAAGTCCAAATTTCAAACTTTGTACGAAAATTAGAAGAAATATACAAACTTCAATAAGATTTCATTATAAATAGTTTCAAACTTTTTAATCAGAACTAAAAAAAAATCCGGGTATGCAGTTTTAAAGCTCAGTCAACTTTAAAATGATATATGATAAGTGCCAGTTTAAATAGCATATCTTTCTTTTTATAGATTTTTGATTTTTTTTTTTATGGCGGTGCTATGCAGATTCTTTCATATAAAAACATTTCAAGCATTTTATGTATATGGACGAAATTGTAACTCACAGACATGCCATTGAACTCAAAAATGTTTGCGGTTTTTTTATAGGGGTGCATTTTTAGACAAAGTTGTGTATGTATAACAAAACTTGAAAAATGCATTGGAGGATTTTGAACCGAACCGAATCTTTTTTTGTGGTTTTCGGTTCGATTTTGGCATTTTAAAATAAAAATGGTTCGGTTCGAATCCCGAAAAAAGCGACGGTTCGGTTCAAAAGCCGGTTCAGTTCGAAACCGGTTTGCAGCCCTGATAGGAAGGCAAAGTTTTTTAATAGAAAAGCGCCAACAGTTTGTAATTGATCTCTTTTTTATATTTAAGTAATACAAACATGACTTCTGATGTAAAGCTTAGCAGTTTTCTTTGTTAAACAAAAATAATTTGTTAAGAATTTACCAGTATGCGTTTTTGTGATTTATTTAACAAGCGGTGTAAAGCTTAGCTACATATAACCTCTGTTAACCACATATAATTTAATGAATTGACTTTGTACTTGTGATTTATTTAAATAAAACACGTTAATTTTAGTTGAAGCATTTTAGCCGTTTTTTGCCAATTTAGCCGGTCGGCCCAAAAAGTTCTGGCAACACTGCAAATTGTATGGGCATTCGACTGTGTCAAATAAAACGAATGTTTTTTTTTCTTTCGGTCCCATATCAAAATTTCATTGTCGGTTACAAAAATGTAATATCGGCGAAATTTCTGCCCTCTATCTTGATTTTTCAGTTAGCGCTCATAAGAATTCTCAATGAAGAAAAATGTTGTTCCGCATCTTTTCTTTTTATAAACAATTAAATGCAATAAACAAAAGAAAAATCTTAATGCATTCTTGTAGGGAACTAAATTCTGTACAAAGGTAGTCTTACATCAAATTTAAAAAACAAACTCCATGTTTTTCAGAGCTAACAAAAAGACCAGTTTTTAACCAAGTACAAAACGATTTATTCATGCCCTGTTCTATTTGACTTCGGCAGATTAATACAATAGAGCACACAAAATATTATAACTTTCATTTGGGTATATTGTAAACGTTAAAGCAAGTACGTACTCGCAATTATACCATACCTGTTAAATAATGATTAATATTCATAATGATTATTAATTAAATCATGTTTTTTTGAATAACCGTTTAATGATTAAATACCGATATTAGTACCTTTTTAACGATTAATAATTAGTTACTTAAACAAAATTTTTTAATTATCTCGTTAATTTTAATTACATCATGTTATTTTTGATCATTTTCAATTATTCTGGGCAATTTTTAATTACACAATTAATATACAGTGAAAGCAGTCCTATAAGCGGACACATTCTTGGGAACGAACAATTTTTTGGTTTTTTTCTATACAAAATGCTCTCCCATACACGGACTTTCCGATAAACGGACGCGGACACTCAGAAATGTCCAGTTATGAAAAAAAATCTCCCATAAGCGGACGCGAAACTTTAACAAGCGGTCTTTTTTTCAGTCAGATGTTGACTCTGGCGCTTCTACATTTGTATATGTACAAAAGAACATAGTCCATAGTCAAAGATATTTTCTTTTCTAGAAAAAGTGTTGCCTTTTCGTTGCCCTCTTCTTGCTGCTTGAGCGAAGTGGCAATGAGATTTGTCGGTAGGAAAGAAAACGCCATAAATTAGAATTTATTCTTAATTCATCCTGTTTTTGTCTATTGAAGAATAAATTTTATTTTAATTTAGAAACTCGCAATATAAATTTTTTATGTTTTATGTTTTAATTTTGATTTTATTTTTTACGAAATTCCCATAACCGGACATCTCTCATAGGCGGATAAAAAGTAGGTGACCATCGGTGTCCGCTTATGGGAGCTTTTACTCTAATTATTTGAATAATTTTATTTATCAATCAACAAGCCAAAGTATAGACAAAACTTAAGAATATTTAATAACTAATTGAATTATTTATTTATTTTATTTTTATCCAAATCTCAAATTGTAATTTTAATTAATACTCACAAAATTTAACACTGATTATTGGCAAATCTAAGACTGTTAAATAAAAAGGTGTAATGTATTAAAGTGTACTTAATCAAAAGTTTTTTATTGTATATTCATGAATTAATTTAATTTTTTGACTTCAAAAGTAGTGGTTTTGGTCCTTAATTGGACTAGTAATTTTCTGTATATTTTGAACTAGTATGAGACTGGTGTATTTCAGACCGAAATCTGACAATTGCCATCGCGTAGGACATCCCCATGCTAAAAATACCAGTTGATTGCGTGGAAGAAAGATAGTTCGCTAACTAGTTGGGCATGCGTTACAACTAGTACATTTGACTACAGGGGTAGTTCTAAGTATTTCATTTTATTTTTTATAGAAAGGATTAAAAACAAGGGTTTTATGACTATATACGTAGACATATAGTTGTGAAGTAGGTGGGATCAAGCAAAAGTGTTCTTATTTATATATACCTTGAGCATTATAGTTTCATTCTGTGAAAAAAGTTGCGGCATGTCTGCGCTCTTTTTCAGTAGTTTTTCGAAGTAGAAGAAAACCAAACATAACAAGTGCAAACTAGGTACAAAACAAACAAGAAAGTAATTAGTCTGTGCCTTTGAACTTCGGACTAAAACCTGTGGAACTGTCAAACTACAATTTTACTCTCTCAAGTGAGAGTAAAAGGCGAACAGATCCAGAAGTGCACGGAAACGCAAAAAGCAGTCGGTTTGTTTACATGTCATTTGAACAACACTGATTTAGCTGAAATATCACTAACTAATTATTAAAATCTATACATATTCAAATATTTCGTTGTTTACTTCCATTTGCTTTCACCGCTTTCTGTTTTTGTTTGCACATGCAAATCAGCTGATCGTTTGACACTTTTCATGAACTTACAGGAAAAAAAACTCCGGACTAAATCCTGTAACTTCTTACTAGGAACAGTTGCTCAGTTACTCTCTCAAATGTGTTCCCACTTACAGGTTTTATGTCAATAGGATCGACTTCCTGTAAGTTCTGACTAAATTCTGTAAACCGGACTGCTATTGTCTTCATTGCTTGCTCAGTTATTATCTATCACAGCGCACGGCAGTGCGCGCGAGTGACGAAAGCAGCCACAATAGCATGCTGAAATGACTCGCTTATGTATATACACGAGATTTGTAAGTTTTTATCCAGACGTCCAATCGACATGTATGATATATCGTTGGAAAGGTCTTGCAAAGTGTGTCCAGAAAATGTATTCAAGCTTCATAAACGATTAACCGGATTCTTAAAAATTAGGCTAAAGTGTTGCAAAGCAAAAAACGCGTTTTTGCTTTTGCCCGTTTAAGGGGGCATGTGGGTACAACCAACATATTTACTGTTTATACCTTTCAAACGATACCTTATTTATTAAGTTCCGGCTACTAGTTGGAAAGATATAGAGGTAAATGTGTTTTGGATTGTGTCTCCACTACGAGATGCTTTGGTATGTATGTGGCGTCTGTACGTACCTTCATTTAAATTTTTTCAAACTTCCAGGAATTAAAGTACAAAAAAAAACTAAGAATGTTTTGATCCAGGATATTTTGATTCGTATGCCTTTGTGTGCCTGAAATTCGTAAAAAGGCAATTTTTTAAACTACCACTGAGGCCGCACTACTCAGTCCATGACATTGATGTGGATATCAGTGGAAGGGTCTTCAAACAAGATATCTAACGCTATCTTTTGTGTTTATAAAATGTAAATATGTCTGTAGGGTTTGTATTTGTGTTACTGTCTTTTATTGTACTGTGTTAATTTCAACTTTGTAATTTTAGAAATTTTATATTTAAGTGATTTCAAATATTTTTCTTGAGCTGTAAACAACATAATTTCATTTGGAATTTTAAATTAAACATTTTTTAAATAAATTAATATATTGTTAACTACAATTGGCGATCCTGCCAGGAGATATTACGTACTGCAAGCAAGCAATAAGCAACAAAAATATTTCACTAGGAGTTACCCGTGTGTTAACAGGATTATCGTATCAGCTTGTGAAATTCCATCCTATTGTTTTACTGGTGCAAGGAGTTCAACTGTTGAAACTGCAACAAAACTATCACTCTCAATAGCTTCAAGCATCAACCACAACATGTGCAATAACTGATTTTCTCACTGTCCTCATCACAGCCAATGCAATCGAGTTCACCGGCCTACGATAAGTGAATTATGAACATTAAGAACCTACGATATTTACTGCTGCTGCTGCATTACCTAGTGCCGATGGTTTCTTTGGCTATTTCGACAAGACATAGTCCAACTTCTTTTCGACCTCGCCGACTCGCCAACAGCTAGGAGAATTCCCACAATTACCATCACAGCTTGGTATTGCAATACTCCACATCATTATTATCACTATCAGCCGACGACGTCAAAGCAATTGAGTAGCGAAAGTGACGGCAGCACCTGGCACAGTAACCAAAGGAAGATACAAAGCAGCCGCAGCAATAAGCAACGTCCGGTAGCTGTTAATAGCAGCAATTTCAGTACACAGTGGTGAGCTGTATCTTTTTGTCAAATATTTTTGAAAATTTGTTTTCCCTTTAAATTAGATATATATAATATATTTTTATTATACCTATTTAAACTTGTTTCGGATCAGTTGTAAACACTCCTTTTAGAGATTATTTGTGTGAAGTTATCATAATGTTTCGTTCACCCCCACATGATACACACATATCTACACGGACTAATAATTTAAATGACTCGCTTATAGATTTGCAAAACAACTGTTTTCAAGAGGAGTTGGCAAATCCTTATGCTAGTCAAAATAATAATGAGGTGTATGCAACCTCAGTCAAGCTTCCACAGTTTTGGACAAGTTGTCCAGAAGCTTGGTTTGTACATACAGAAATGCAATTTAACATGAAAAACATTACACAAGATACTACAAAATATGAACACACAATCACAGCGCTTCCGCAAGAAGTAATAGTTACAATATTAGATTTCATTCAAAATCCTCCGAATAACAAGTTTTCAGAGTTAAAGAAAGTCTTAATTTAAAGGCATTCTTTAAGCGAAAATAAGAAATTAGGTAAAATTTTGTCAGATTCAGAGATAGGTGATCGTACACCCTCTGAATTTTATCGGTTGTTGTTGTTGTTGTAGCGGCTACAACAACCCCGCCCAGGACGGTTGGTATCTCAGTCGTTGTCGTCAAGTTCCACTAACGGCAGCCCTAGGAAGCGTGCAGCTTCTGTAGGGTTGGCCCACAGGGACAAGGCCGTTAGGGTTGTCGGGTTTTCCGGGCATGCGAAGAGATGTTTCGAGTCATGTGGGGTCTCTCCGCATGCCGGACACTCACTTGGCACATCCTCATTCAATCTACTCAGGTAGGAGTTTAACCTGCTGCAGTAGCCGGAGCGAAGTTGTGCTAGTGTCGTTCGTGTCTCCTGAGGCAGATGAAGCTCCGTCTCGTCTGTGTCCGGGGGCGGTATGCCTAGAACGGCATTCACAGGTCTGGAGTCTACATAACTCGAGACTCACTCCCTGTGAATGCCGTTCAGGGCCAGTCGGTAAGCTGACGGGTCCAGAGGTTGCTTGATAAACCTCTGGACTTCGTCCGTCAGTTCATATAGATGCCTCCTGACGTGCCTAGGCGAGGGCTCCTCTGCAAGCAGCCGTCTGTTTGGGTGGCCACTTCTGTGGCTCCCGATCAGGAACTGCTTGCAGAGCATTATGTTGTGCTCCTTTACGGGGAGCATTTGTGCCTCGCCGTGGAGATGGTGTTCGGGCGACATCAGGAGGCATCCTGTCGCTGTCCTGAGTGCGGTGTTCTGTACAGTCTGTAGCTTCGTCCACTGCGTCCTACTAGTCCCCGGCGACCACACTGGTGCTGCGTAGTTCAAAACCGGCGGGCCCATTGCCTTGTATGTTGCCAGCAACGTTTCTTTGTCTTTGCTCCAAGTACTGCCGGCTAGCGACTTGAGGACCTTGTTGCGGCTCTGTACTTTATTGACAATAGCGGTTGCGTGCGCAGAGAAGGAGAGCAGGCTGTCGAATGTTACTCCGAGTATTTTGGGGTTATTCACCGTCGGAATTGGTGTGTCATCGACTTGAATTCCCAACGGTAGCCTGAACTCCTTCGTCCAGGTTGTGAACAGGGTCGCAGAGGATTTCGTAGAGGAGAGGGCTAGACACTTTGCAGTGAAGAAGGGAGAAAGTTCGGAGAGATACCCCTTTACTTTCGAACACAGGTCATCAATTCCATTCCCAGTCGCCCTGATCGAGCAATCGTCGGCGTAAGAGACAATCGAGACTCCCTCTGGTGGTTGAGGGAGCTTTGAAATGTAAAAGTTAAACAGTAGCGGGGAAAGGACACCACCGTGTGGAACCCCCTGTTTTATTTTCCTGACTTTACTCGTTTTGTCTCTAAACATTACCGACGAGTGTCGACCACTCAGATAATTTGCCGACCACCGTTTGAGCCTCTGTGGGAGAGAGGGGGCCTCTCTATCTTCTAGTAGCGTGGAATGGCAGACGGTGTTAAACGCCTTTGACAAGTCCAACGCTACTAGAATCGTTCTCCCACAGGGACGGTTTCGGTTAAGGCCACGAGTTATCTGAGTGTTTATGGCGTTAAGTGCTGTTGTTGTACTGTGCACTTTACGGAAACCATGGTGATGCTTCGCTGGGGTCAAGTGGTTTGTGAAATACGGGAGTAGCAACGCCTCGAGTTTCTTCGCTACCAGGGAAAGAATCTCCTTTGTTGGCAGATTTCCCCGGTTTGAGCAGTGGGACCACTCTCCTCACCTTCCAGATGTCTGGGATGACGAGAGTGGCCATAGACAAATTGTGGACCTCCGTTAGGTACGCTACCCCCGCAGGACCCAAATTTTTCAGCATCAGCATGCATATTCCGTCGGGACCCATGGCTTTGGAGGCTTTCGCCTTCCCGATGGCCACCTGAACTTCACCGCAAGTGAAAGCAAGGGGGTGCAGGTTGTTGGCTGTTTGTGCAGCCTTCTGGTCACTCGACGCTTGGCTTTGTCCACCGGAGGATGCAGTATGAAATGCCGGCTAAAATAGCTCGCGCATCGCTCCGGGTCCGACGAAGCATGGTCGCCGAAGGAAATTTCGACTCTGTCGTCGTGCTTCGTCGGATTGGACAGCGACCTCACGGTTGACCAAAGCTTGCTCACACCAGAGGTGAAGTTACAGGTCTTCAGATGCTCCTCCCACTTTTTCTGCTTATGTACGTTTACTAGTTGCCGAATCTCCGCGTTGAGATCCCCGATACGGGGATCTCCGGGATCGGCCTGACGAAGGCTATCACGCTCATCGGCTAGAACATCCGCTTCGGCAGGGAACGTGGGGCCGTTATACATCCTGCCGGTATGAAGCGAGCTGCAGCAGCAGTGACAGCCCTGCGGAACTTACGTTCACCGAGAAGGACGTCGGTTGGTGTGGGAAGCGCTGTGAAAGTGTTTTCGGTAACCTCCGCGTAACCTTTCCAATCAGCTTTAGAAAAGTTGATATATGGGTTCGGTGTTTGGCGGAGGCAAAGTCGGTTGGTTTATCTATCGAGATGACTATGGGTAGGTGGTCTGATGCTAAAGTCAGCATAGGCTGACTATGGTGATGTCTGGCGAGCTACTGCAGTTACCCATAATCCTGGTGGGTGCGTCGTCGTTCATTGTGCAGAATATCGAGTCGTCTATCTGCTCAGCCCAGTCTTGACAGGCTTGAGTGCCAAAGATCGTGGTACGTATTAAAGTCACCTACTACCATACGGTTTTCACCTCTGAGGAGCGCACCTATATCAGGGTGATATCCTGCCGGGCAGCAGGTGACAGGGGTATGTATATGTTAAATATTTCGAGCTCAACATCGCCTGACCGGATAGCAATACCTTGACATTCTAGGGTGGTATCCCTGCGGTCGATGTCTGCTTCGATAAGACGATACTGCACGGTGTGGTGCGTGATGAACGCTAAGCCACCACCATTATCTCGCTCGCGATTTCGACGGTGCACGTTGTACCCGGCGCAATTCAACAAAGTTGAATTGCTGTGCAACTTCGTCTCTTGGACCGCAGCTATCAATATACCATGCCGACACATGAAGACGGTTATCTCCTCAATCTTGCTCTGTAGCCCGTTGCAGTTAAATTGAAGGAGATTCATGTAGTTCGGGAGACGTGTCGGGATGTGGGGTGTAGGGATGTGTGTGTTCTTACCGTCGTTGGCTGTGTGCGCTGCTGTAATGGTTGCCGCCCTGTGGTGGTGGCGGAAGGCGTCGCAGTTGAGGTCTGCGACCGAGCAGCGCAACACGGGCCCTCGAAGTTCCCAGTCCAATCTCGCGTGGTACGCAGACCTGAGCATGCCCTAAAGTGGCACCAGTCAAGGCAGGTGTTGCACTTGACTGATGTCACATTACGGAATATCCTGGCCTGACATAGCGTGCAGATTGTAGGGGGAACCAGGAGTTGTTGGCGGCGGCGTGTGGATGGTGGTGCGGTTGTGTTTTATGTGGTCTGACGTCGCTGTGGTATGGTCTGTGGTGTTATTATGTTGTTGTGTTGTGGTGACTGTGTGAGGCTGCTCGGGTGGACTGAGGTTAGCCGTGGAGGCTGCTCTGTTTAAGCAACAGGGGGCCACGTACGACGTGTTCCACTGTCGATGTGTCCGTAGTCCTGAGCAGACTCTAAGGTGACTCCACCCCTCGCAGGCATTACACTTGACTGAGGTGGAGTTGTGGTGTAGTCGTCTCTGGCATACACAGCAGGTGTAGATTTCTGGCCCTGGGTTTGACTCGATGCCAGCCCTGAGTAGAAGAATACGTAGTGAATGTAGCCCTATGGACGAACAACTTCTGAGATACTTCGCCGACCTAAACGGGGTTAGATCGCCGAAACAACAGCCCTTGGTCGGGTAAAACCCGAGTCGTTCCGGTACGTAGAACCGGCTGTAGTGGGAATTTTATCGGTCGCTCATGTTGCTTGCAGGTTCCAATTTTAGTCAAGATATTTTAAAGAAACTTTGGCTGAGAAAATTGCCCAAAAATCTTAGTGCGATATTAGCTAGTTCAAGTACCAATTGTATCGAATTAAACAATTCATTTAGGCTTTAATTGTATTGAATTTATTTTACTGAGCAACTCAATGTCGCTTTGTA
>NW_023458559.1:4138033-4154817 GCF_013731165.1 Rhagoletis pomonella | reverse complement strand
ATTGCTGCATAAGCATAAATAATATTATAAATAAATTGAAGCTTAAAATTAGTTTGTTTGACGGTTTGGCACATGTGCCTGACAATGCGTGAGTTCTATATTCAAAATATTCAGACAACTGAAATATGAAACCCTTGTTGTTATGAATAAATTAAACGTTAAGCATGGTCGACTTTCAGTTACACTACACAATGATATTAATGAATTGGTGAAGCTAGCTGATAATATTTGGGAAGCGGTTAATAAAACCGATATTTCAGCTATGAATAGTTTTCAAAATTCTAAATCACAAGACACAATTATTCAGAATTTAGTTAAAACGACAAATCTTATATGAGAAAATTTTCAAAAACTTTCCTTTGAATTAGATTCTATTAAGCAACGAATTAATAAAAATTCTAGATATAGATCATTTAATAGGAATTGTTTTAGAAGTCCATACAGAAGTAGATCAAAATCTCGTGATAGTCAAAATTGGTTATGTAGATACCATTACAAATTTGGTGATAAGGCTCAGAAATGTCAACAGCCTTGTGCTTTTTCTAAAAACAAAAATTCGTTAAACTAGAGTCATCCGTTGTTGTGGCGGCAAACAATGGAAATTTAGATATTACCACACGTCGCCTATTTATTTTTGATAAAACAAACAAACTAAATTTTTTGATTGATAGTGAGTAGAAATTTCTATACTTCCGGTAAAAAAATTCCGTCATACAAAACGTTCTTCAGATATAATACTTACTGCAGCCAATGGTTCAACGATTTCAACGTATGGTAAAAAGATTTTAAATATAAATTTAGGTTTAAGACGCGAGTTCCCATTTACGTTTCTCATAGCTGATATTGCGAAACCTATTATTGGTGCAGATTTTCTTTGCAAATACGGTCTCTTAATTGACATGAAATGCAAACGTTTAGTTGATCCAGTAACAAGTCTTTCGGTTAACACCGTTTCATGTGTTTGTAACATTTCGCTTCCAAAAATGTTCGTAATAGAGACCAAGTATACAAGATTGTTGAAGGAGTTTCCTTCTTTGATTGCTGAACCATATTATTCGAAACCGGTTAAACATTCTACCGTTCACAGACTTTTTACTGAAGGAAATCTGCCATTCTCCAAGCCTAGGCGCTTGGATCCGAATAAATTTAAAGTAGCCAAAACTGAATTCGATTTTTTAGTGAGGACAGGGATTTGTAGACCTTCAAATTCTTGTGTAGCATCTGCACTTCATCTTGTACCTAAAAAAGAACTGAATGACTGGCATCCTTGTGGTGATTTTCGGAGACTTAACGTTGTGACTATACCGGACCGTTATCCTTTACCTCATATTCAAGATTTTAACATGAATCTCAGAAATAAGTATATATTTTCGAAATTAGATTTGGTGAGAGCCTACCACCAAATTCCAATGGCAGAAGAGGATATCTATAAAACTGTAATAACGACACCTTTCGGTATGTTTGAATTTATAGGAATGCCTTTCGGGCAAAGAAATACAGCGCGAACTTTTCAAAGATTTATTAATGAAGTAGTTAGTGGTTTAGATTTTGTTTTTACATATATTGATGATCTATTGGTTGCAAGTGAAAATGAACAACAGCATTCTAACGATCTCCGTATACTTTTCCAACGCCTAACAGAGTACGGGTTAAATATCAAACCAAGTAAATGTACTTTTGGTGTTACAAGTGTTGAATTTTTAGGACATCATATTTCTGGGGCAGGAATTAGACCCTCTGATGAAAAAGTGATAGCTATTCGTAGTTTTGAACGTCCTAAATCTATTAAACAGGCACAGAAATTTATAGGCATGGTTAACTACTACCATCGATATGTACCAAAATTAGCTGAGTTTACGGCAGTTATCTACGATTTAATCAATCGAACAAACTAAGAAAGATAACAAATCAGAGCCATTAGGTTTCTTTTCTAAGAAACTTTCTCCATCCGAAGTTAAGTACAGTGCATTTGACAGGGAGTTGGTAGCTATTTATTTGAACATTAAACATTTTCGCTATCTTTTAGAAGGACGACAATTTACAGTTTTTAGAGATCACAAGCCTTTGATATATGCTTTGAGTTCAAAAACCGAACGTAGTCCGAGACAAACTTGACATATGGAATTCATTTCACAATTTACTAATGACATGTGATATATTAAAGGACAGGAAAACATTATAGCTGACACATTATCTCGAGCTTTCGAAGTTGATGCAATTAAGGGTACAGAACTGAATTTCAAAGTTTTACAAAATGAACAAGAACAGGACGAGGAACTAAACACATAAAATCTGGAGACACATCACATAACCTTAAATTAATTCAAATTCCACTTTTAAATTTTAATATTTGGTGTGAAATGACAGGTGAGAATCCTAGGCCATTTGTCCCAAATAGTTTACTCAAGACAGTGTTTAATATGTTACATGACATTACACATCCTGGTACAAAAGCTACACGTCGTCTAATTATTAAAAAGTACTATTGGCCAAAACTACACAAAGATTTTAATATTTGGTCAAAAGAATGTATAAATTGTCAAAAATCGAAGGTTAATCGTCACACTAAATCTCCAGTAATTAAAATTCCGATTCCCAAAAGTAGATTTGATCATATTCATTTAGATAT
The DNA here is from genome assembly GCF_013731165.1 of Rhagoletis pomonella. Lineage (NCBI taxonomy): Eukaryota > Metazoa > Arthropoda > Insecta > Diptera > Tephritidae > Rhagoletis > Rhagoletis pomonella. The sequence continues at coordinate 4,152,188 of NW_023458559.1, read as the reverse complement.
TGTTGGACCTCTTCCTGTATCGAAAGGACATCGTTACATTTTTATAATAGTTGACAGGTTCACTCGTTGGCCCGAGGCATACGCATTAAAGGACATTTCAGCGGCAGTAGTTGCAAATAATTTTTTTAGAGAATATGTTTCACGTTTTGGGGTACCGTTAAAAATAACTACAGATCAGGGTACTCAGTTTATGTCAAAATTGTTTTCGGAACTAACAAAATTGCTTGGTAGTCATCACGTTACAACTTCTGCTTATCATCCTCAAGGGAATGGTATGGTAGAACGGTTTCACAGGCAGTTAAAAGCTACGATAATGGCTAGAAATGGAACCAACAATTGGTATGATGAGCTTCCGATAATACTTCTGGGTTTACGATCGATGTATAAATAAAGTATTTCAGGCACATCATCTGAGATGGTTTTTGGGCAAAATTTACGCCTACCCGGTGAACTTGTGGTTCCATGTGAAGAAAATTTTTCCCCAACTGAAGTATTAGGCAATTTACGGGAACATTTTAAAAATGTTAAATCAAATTTAAAACATAATCAAAATTCTGATACTGACGTATATATACCAAAGGATTCGGAGACTTGTAAATTTGTTTTTTATGCGTGTTATTTATAAAAGATCATTGCAACAACCATACGAAAGACCTTATAAGGTTGTTGAAAAAAACAAAAAATATTTCAAACTTGAAGTATTTAGATAATGAGGTTAAAACACTTCCGATAGACAGACTAAAACCAGCAATCATTGAAACAGAACTAATACCTGAAACAAACACTAATACAATGAATAACACAACATCAAATAAGAAACGAGTTACTTTTAATTTATATAACATTAATTCTCTAGAAGGGGGAGTATTGTATGGTTTGTATATGTGTTACTGTCTTTTATTGTACTGTGTTAATTTCAACTTTGTAATTTTAGAAATTCTATATTTAAGTGATTTTGTAGTTCAAACCATGATAAAAAATATAGTAAGGTAGAACCGCTGAGAGTCGTTTTTAAAATTCTTGACGTTTCCAAACAATTTAATTTTTAAATTTACTCACAAACTCACACACACATTTTCATTTTCAATCTCAAGCAACAACAATTTCGAACAATTTCAATTTTTTATTTTCACTTTTATATGATTTTAAAATGTTGGCAAACTTCAAAAAAAAAATCATGGCCGACAAATTGAGAGAACGGTTCTACCTTGCTATGTTTTTATCATGGTTCAAACATCAAAGAGAAAATTAGATTACTTCAAATATTTTTCTTGAGCTGTAAACAACATAATTTCATTTGGAATTTAAAATTAAACATTTTTTAAATAAATTAATATATTGTTAACTACAATGTCATAACGTTATCGCCTGAAAACTAAAAATCGGGCTGCTGAAAATATACATTTCGGGCATTTTCTCAAAAACTGGTCAGTCGATTTTATTCTAAGTTTCCACAAATCTAGCCCAAGATCTTAGCTTTCATCCGGTTTATAGCTTGTATCTGGGAAAGCTCTTGTTGTTGAGATATTACGATTCAAATTGAAAAAAATGTCGCTCCAAAAAGGGTCTTGGTTTTTGTACAATGTACGAAACTTTCGTTCATAACACGAACACGTTTTTCACTACGAAACAAGATTTTATGAACCATACGTAAACATAACGAAAAGACTTTCGTAAGGTATTTTTTCAGTACAATTTACGAAATCTTACGTTTATTTTACGAAACACATTCGTAAAGCACTGAACAAATCTCTGTACGAATAATTTTGTATATTGTAGAAAGGCATTCGTAATATTTACGTATGGTTTTAAAATTTACGAAATCTACAATTCTGTTTTCGTACAATTTAGTTAATACTTTCGTACAAAGTACTAATGCAGAAACAAGTTTTTTAAATTCATACAATATACGAATATTTGCGTACAATATACTAAATTACCGCAATCACAGCGAACGGCAGTGCGCGCGAGTGACGAAAGCAGTGGCAGTAGCATGCTGAAATGACTCGCTTATATATACACGAGATTTGAACGTTTTTATCCAGACGTCCAATCGACATGTTTGAGATATCGTTGGAAAGGTCTTGCAGAGTGTGTCCAGAAAATGTATTCAAGCTTCATAAACGATTAACCGGATTGTTAAAAATTAGGCTAAAGTATTGCGAAACAAAAAAAGGTTTTTGAGCTTTTGCCGGTTAAAGGAGGCATGTGGGTACACCCAACATACTTAGTGTTATTCTATAGGCCAATACCTTTCAAACGATACCTTATATGCTGAGTTTCGGCTACTAGTTGGAAAGATATAGAGCTAAATGTGTTTTGGTTCGTGTCTCTACGACGAGATGCTTTGGTATGTATGTGGCGCCTGTACGTAACATCATTTAATTTTGTTAAAACTTCCAGGAGTTAAAGAACAAAAAATACTAAGAAGGTTTTGTTCCAGGATGTTTTGATTCGTAAAAATCAGTAGAAGGGTCTTAAAACAAGCTATCTAACTCTGTCTTTTGCATTTATGAAATATAAATATGTTATAACGTTATCGCCTGAAAACTAAAAATCGGGCTGCTGAAAATATACATTTCGGGCATTTTCTCAAAAACTGGTCAGTCGACTTTATTCTATGTTTCCACAAAACTAGCCCAAAACCTTAGCTTTCATCTGGAATATAGCTTATATCTGGGAAAGCTCTTGTTGTGGAGATATTGCTATTCAAATTGAAAAAATGTCGCTCCAAAAAGAGTCAAATGGTTAAAAATTAACATATCCGTCTAATTTGGTTACTTTAAGATATAAAAATAACATACCCAGTTCCCCGAAAAAAAATCGCCCATTCCCCTATTGCCACTTAAACCGAAATTCCCTGCAAATCGGGGAATTTCCCGCGAGTTGACTTCGTCTTGGAACCACAATTTATGTGTATTTTAGTTTTTTTTTTCAGTCACATGTCGAAATTGTAACATTTTCCCCCATTTTAATTGCAGGTATGTACACAGTATTTAACTATGCTACATAGGTTTATCACCCGCACTTAACCAACCTGTGAAGACGCGTATAATATTAGCTACAGTTGTACATAAATATGTATGTATAAATGCGTTTAGTTCCCCCAATGTGCCGCTACTACTTACATACCTATGTATAAATTGCCACTGCGCAAAACTACTTGAGAAAAAAGCATTAGTTTAATAGCACGAGTGCAACACACACCGTACACGTGATAGAAGTAAAACTTCTCAAAAAAAGCACATGTGTGCGCCCCACACCCGGTAGAAATCTTAACAAAAATAAACTACGAGACTATCAGACGAATACAGTTCTCTATTGTATGCAAAGTTGGTACCTAGTTGATAAGTATTTATCATTTCTCATATTTTTTTAATTTTTAATTTTTTCGATACATATCATCCTTGATATCATCATATCCTTGATCATCCATTTTCGCTTTATTCGGTATTCGAAAAACTATGTGTTTCAATGGACACATCGATTTGAATACATAATTTAGATTTAAAGAATATTTTTAGCAATTTATTTGAGTAAAATAAAACATTTAGTTTATTGTTTGTATTTTCATCGATTTTAAATTCACTACCCCAAAGTAATTGATATTAAATAAAACACCTCTTTGAGGCAAAATTTTTGAGTAACGAAAGCTGAACTAGAAACATAAAATTTATGATATCAATTTCGTGACGAAAATTTTACGCATTTTTTAACTGCCTTTGAAACGTACGGAAAATCTTTTTTTATTTATTCGGAACGTTGCGAAATTCCGTTTACTGCTAGAAACACAAAACAAAAACAGAACTTTTGCAACGATTCGTATGAATAAAAAAGATTTTCCCTACGTTTCAAAGGCAGTTGAAAAATGCGTACAATTTTCGTCACGAAATTGATATCATAAATTTCATGTTTCTAGTTCAGCTTTCGTTACTCGAAAATTTTACATCAAAGAGGTGTTTTATTTGATTTAATATTTCATAATATTTTTGTGTAATGCGTGTCATTGCGGAATTACTTGTTGGCTGCTGTGAGACGTATAATACAATTTTAAACGTTTTAAAAAGGGATACAATACAAAATTAAATATACTATGTGGATATAATATGCTTTTAAGCATACAATAGTGGTATTCACAAAAGTGAGCAAGAGGCCCGGCAGTCTGACAAAAGAGCAGATGAGCTCAAGCAACGAATGTTGACAATGTTGTTTTTAACATCGCCTACGCCGCGCCTTGCGATGCAATGTTGGACTTGATAAAGTTTTGTCGAGTCTCAGAGTTTAACCCTTTGCATCAATATACTTTATTGAATGAAGCCTAAGCAATAAAAAAAATATGTAGTATAGAGCCTACTCGTATGCATATAAATAAAAGACTTAAGTTTTATTACAGGCAAAATAACCTTTTTTATTAATTTAAAACTACAGTGTAGTAAAAAAATTTTGGTAAAACTTATTATTTACGACAGTTATACTTGTAATATCTGAACTTCTTTCGTAGAATGTATGATTGCTTTTATTATTAACACTATAAAAAACATGAATCAAATTATAGCACAACACTTTCATTGTATTTTAATCATTAATGTTTAGCATTTTTGCAAAACATTTTGTTAAACAACAACGCTTAAAATTAACGATAAAAACAAAAAAAAGTGTCGTGTAATATGTTTTTTTACAGAGTGGAGAATGAAAGCAATCGCACGAAACAAACGCAGATTTTACAAAAATAATTTCGTTAAATATACGAATTATTTCTGTGCATTTTACAAAAATTTCGTAAAAAACTAAGAAATAGTTCGAAATTCCTTAGTAAACAGTACTAAATTCGTTAGTAAATAGTACGAATACATTCGTAAAATATGTATACTAAAGATCTGATGTCTCATATTTTCGTAGTATGTACGAAAACGGTTTTGTACAATCAACGAAAACTTTCGTGGCTCAAAATGACGAAAAATTTCGTAAGATGTACGCAAGTTTTCGTGATATTTACGCAGATTTTATTTTCAGTATACCCATTTCCTCGGAATAAAGCGCCCATTCCTCGATTGCAACTTAAACCGAAATTCCCTGCAAGTCGGGGAATTTCCCGCGAGCTGGCAAGTTGAAGGATGCTGCTGTGCTAATCACTTCGTACATGTCTTGGAAACCACAATTTGTGTGTACTTTAATGTTTGTTTCAGTCACATGCCGAAATTATAATATTTTCCTCATTTTAATTTGGGTATGTACTAGAGATGGGCACGGCCGGGCTTTTGGCAGGGGCCCGGCGGGCCCCTGTGTAAGACCGCGGGTACGAGCCGGAATATTTGCTGTCAGCACGAACTCGTGCGTGCATGGGCGTTCAGTAAAATTTCATAAAAGCACGAATAAGCACGAAAAAGCCCGTTGCTAATACTACAAATTTAGATAAGCTTTTGTTTTTATACAAAAAAAAGAGTATGTACATATTAAAACTCTTTTAATAAGAGAAAAGCAAAATAAAAAATATTCGGAAACCGATAGAAAAAAATAAGATACTTAGTAGTTTTGCTTACATATCTGTACACAAAATACCTTCCACTTTCTACTTCCCAGAAAATATATTATAAAAATTGTTGATGTAAAAAACTGATTCGCTTAAGTAAATATACAGATGTACATAAACACAAAACTAACAAGTAAGGAAGTCTAAGTTCGGGCGGAGGCGAACATTAAATACCCGCCACAAGTATTAAGCACATGTTTTTTCAACTTTCCGAAAGCTACTGCTACATGGTAAACCGGGGTGTATCAATTTTGAGTAAATTAGCGTCTTTAAATTTCGAAATATTGAAGTTTCAAACATTTCTGAAATATACCGTTATATGAAAAGCGGCCGCAATTTTGGTCAGATTTCAATAATTTTGAACGTTTTGCTTTTATGTGGCAAGCACAATAACCATACCGAGCTTGGTACAAATTGGTGTAATGGTTACCAAGATACATATATGTTATCATAAGTGGGCGGTGCTACGCCCACTTTCCAAAATTTTATCATAGACGTATTTCTTGGTAAAGAATTGTTGCAAGCATCAATTTTGAATAAATTAGCTTTAATATTTAGTGATTTATCGAAGATTTTGTATTTCTCTAAATTACCGTTATATGGGATGTGGGCGTGGTTATTGTCCGATTTTAAAAATTTTCGGCCATTTGGTATGCTGTACCAAGGCCAACAACTGTGCCAAATTTGGAAGAAATTGGTGCAGCGGTTACCAAGATATACACATGTAAACATAAGTGGGCGTGGCTACGCCCATTTTCAGTACCAACCTACCTTGGATAAATGGAAACCTACATACCAAATTTCGTTGAGATATCTCAATTTTTGCTCAAGTTATCGTGTACACGGACGGACGGACAGACGGACGGGCAGACAGACATGGCTTAATCGTAGGGTTCGAACGATACTATCGATATTGAGTACGTATCGATACTGAGGGTATAAAAATGAGTACTTTAATGCTCGATAACTTATTTGGTACTTTTACTCGATACTTTGCAAAGTACTCGTAGTATCGAATACACACTTTTTAAATTTTTTCTTCCATTAGCAACCCAATTTTCTTTGCTTATATGGATTACTATCATTCAATTTTGTCCATCACTTAAAATAAACTGATACTGCGTGTCTGTTGCTTAACATAAACCAAATAAGTTGAAGTTTAATGGCCTTATTCATAAAAAATAAAGTAGGTTTAAAGAGCTTAATAAAATGCCATTTTCATATATTTTTCAGTTTATAAACCTTTTTTATATTTATGAATAAGGTCATAAAACTTTACGCAAGTTCACGAAAATGCAGAATTTTTAGAAATTTTTTGGGTATGCACTTTTGTAACCTATTCAAATTTACGTCTAGCCTACTACCGTTGTCTTTTAATTCAAACTTGCACATTAGCTCTGATCCAGTACTCCATGAACTTACAGAATTTTACACGTACTTGCAGGAAGTTGCAGGAAAAATGTTCCCGTACTCCAAAATCCTGTAAATGAGAGCGACTTTGGAAGAGTTGTGTAGAGAATGAAGCTGCAAGATTTTACCCGAACTTTTTCTTCTGGTAAAATCATGAAAAGTGTCAAGCAATCACTGGTTGACGTTTTTACAGGAAAAAAGGTTTTTTTGTTCCCGTACTTTTTGTTGTTACTCACGTTTTACTCTCACTTCAGAGAGTAATTTGGCATTTTACAGGATTTTTCAGGAAAAGTATTGGATCAGAGCTAATATTATACTAAAATTGAATAGGCTACACAAATGCATACCCAAAAAGGTTACACAAATTTCTTAACAAAATTTGAAATTCGTGAAAGTATATATATATATATGTATGTATGTCCATTTAACGTTAAAATTACATCTAACGTGAAAGTAAGTTCTGCAATGAAATAAAAATCATATATTTTAAATTTCTACTGTTTTAATTGCAGGAAATAACTAGATATACGATTGAAAAATTAAATAATTTTAGTATCCCAAAAAACGTTTTTTTAATGAGTCCGATACTGAGTAGTATCTATACTTTTTCCCTGATACTTTTAGAGTATCGATACCATGTGCTCGATGCCAGAATGAGTACTCAGTATCGATACCAAAGTCTGAAATTTCGGACCCTACCTAATCGACTTCTCTTTTCATTCTGATCATTTATGTATACATTTGTCTATATCTATCTCGATTCGTTTTGCCTGTTACAAACAACCGTTATGTGAACAAAGTTATAATACCCTTGTGCACAAGTGCGCTCGGGTATAAAAATAGAACATTTGCAACGATTCGTATGAATAAAAGAGATTTTCCGTTTCAAAGGCAGTTAAAAAATGCGTACAATTTTCGTCACGAAATTGATATTATAAATTTTGTGTTTCTAGTTCAGTTTTCGTCACTCGAAAATTTTACCTCAAAGAGGTGTTTTATTTGATATACATATCTGCACAGATTTATAAAATTAAATTTTGGTTTATTAAATTTTATAATAACAGCTTAGTTTTGCAGTGCCAGTTTAAACTTAGAACAAATTGAACAGCTGGCTGATATTTGATTGGCTAATCTTAGTTTAAACCAGCCAGCTCAAGCGTTTGAACTAAGTTTAGACCACAGCCGTGTACTGAAAAACTGGCCCTTAGAATGGCATAATTTATTTTTCAATGATTTTTAGGGTGTATGTGAAACCGTGAAGATTGATATTGCATATTTTTAGTGTTAATTTTAATTCTTGTTATTGTTTATAGCGTTGTTATTTCTATGCATGAATGACACAGTTACAGGTAGATGGAGAATGGCTTAATGTTGTAAGAAGTAAGTAATTATTCGTTTAGTCAGTGAATTGTGTCAGGATATGACTTCGGGATTTGTTTTCTTATGTTTTCAATTTTATACTTGTGAATATAAACATATATATCAGCTGTTCGTTCGGAATTTTGCTGTTGAACATATTTTACTGAAGATTTAAACGAACGTACCTATTGACAAACCAACATTTAACAGAACTGTTACGAACGGCTTTAACTAACGTAAATCCAGATTTAAAAAATTTGGCCAAAGGGATCTTTTGAATTTTCTTTAATATCTACCTTACGTACATTAGAATAAGAAAAAATTAATGGTTTTCATTTCTAATAAAAATTTTATTTAAAAATAAAATTTTTGTTCTTTGTAGCATTTAGAATTTACATGTGGCTCTTATCGGCCTCGGCCTTTCCCACCCCTATTTTAAAGAATATATTGCTTTAACGCCATTTTCAAATATCAAACGGTAAAACAGTTACGCCGAAAAACAGGAAAACTTAGGTAAATTTGAATAATACAGAACCACTGATGTTTTAGGTAATTTTGGGAATGCAGCGAGCGAGTATTATTTCAGATCGGATAAAACACTATAGTAACTCATATTACGATATATTTTCTTCTGAAAAATACACAACATATATAGCGATTTTGACCATATTCCTGCGAATCTATGCATAATCACCAAAATGAGAAATTGTGCAATAAAATAAGGTCGAATTTAAAAGATGAAACTTTAAAGAGTTTCACCTAAGTCCTGTAATCCGATGTTCTCGTTATCGGATTTAAATCCGACAACTTTTTTCGCTAGGTGTCGCGCACTCAGATATTATCGATTGTTATGTTCGAAATTAAATTTTGCGGGTTTAGGTGTTGCAGAATCCAAGTTTGTCGGGTTTGTTATCGGAATCAAAAACATGCTTACAAACATGGCTTACGACCATGCAGAGGTGGTAAACGAACTTTACCATTGGCCACAGTGCCTACCCACCATTTTTAAACCAATAAATATTTTTTTTTTATATAAATACATACATGCATACTGGTCTCCCCTCTCTCTGAGTTATTCAGCCATTTTATTTTAAAAAAGTATTAAGAAGTGCTCATCTTCTTTAGAATAGTATCTAGTTTATCATGTACGAATTGCAAATCAATCGATACATAAACGTCGCAGTGAAAAATCCGATTTTCTGGCTTTTTCGACATAAATGCATGAGTAAGAATTTGGTTAAAATTAACTGTAATTGTATTTTTGAATAAGCTATCCAAGCTTCACTAAACTTTACTTTTATATTTTTTTACGCTTCTTGTTGTTTCCGCTGCGCTGTTGTTTTGCGAGAAAAGAATAACGGACCTGCGCATTGCGCAACCTCTTATATATAAACCTTGATTGTAAGGGATTATGTAAGTCTTATTTTATTTGACCTACTAGCCAATGCCCGCCTACTTCGCGGCGCCTAATAAGAGCTTTTGCATTGGCCAATGCAAAAGAGCGTTGAAAAACAAAATTAGTCTGTAAAGTCAAAATTGTTGATTTAAGTTGAAACCACTAAGACGCAGTATCCTCCTCACATATAGGCCAATAATAGTAACGCTGTGATACCATATGGAATACCAATCCCTTTCGGTGCCATGAGCTTCACCGATGGTCTTATTTCCACCTGTGAGATCTCTGCCAAGCATGCGTGATCTTTTTGTATGATCTTGCAACTACAACATTGGTGCGATGCGTATGCCAATAACAGTTCTTATAGGGAAACTCAAGAGCACAGAAGTGCGTTTTCTGTTATAGGAGGGCCAAGAATCCTCGGTGTCCCACAGGATGAAAAGTTTTCCCGTACATAGCTAAATGAGTCGAGCGATCTCTTAAGTATCTTTTAAATGAAGCAATTGTTATACCTACGGTGATCTTTCCTTGTTAATTCACCACTTTTACAATTCGTGGTAAAATTTATGAACTGATTTCTGGGTAGATGCAAGACCGCATGATCGTGCATGGGGCGTCAGAAAACTTAACCTCATTCTTCATTTAGACATCTGAAAACTCGTATAACTTAAACATAGGGCCAAGGCAGACCAACCACACGGGGTTTCTATATATTTCGGCTGCAGCGGCATACATTGGGTTCATTTTCTGCAAAACCATTGCTTACCATAAAATGAATACGTGTTATGAATTTCAACCTTAACTCCAGCGGCACTAATCGGGTAAATTTTTATCAGAAGAATTTTCCATCATACAGGTACATAGCTCACATTTAAAATTTGAACGAAATCGGTTAATAAATACGATTTTTATAAATAACTCTACTCCAGCACCACCTAGCGAGTTTTTTAGTAGCTAGTAATTTGACCATATATGTATGTAAGATAACCTCCGACAATCTGACGGAACTCTATTCAGTGGTTTTTGAGTTTATTCCGAACAACGAAAACGCCATATTTTTCGTCTATCGAGCAACCCACACTTTTTCACAATAATACTAGTATTTTTTGTTCATTATTATTTTCAACTTATATTAAGAATTATTTTTTACTTTTTAGTTTGATATTCTTTGAAAGCGTGTTTTTTAGTTTTTTAAACTATATTTATTTTTAATTTTTTAGTTTTATTTATTTTTACAAGATACTCGATCATCCTTTTTCCGTGATTACTATTACTAACGACAGCGAGGTGCAGACACGAGTAATCTTCTAAGTCATTAATAGTACAAGTTATATTAACAGTGGCTCCCCGATTTAGAAGATATTCAAAGATTTCTATTTTGCCAATATAACCAGCGAGACTCAGTGGTGTAACATTTAAATTATTTTTCACAATCGGCTCCGCGATTGAATAATGCTCGTACAGCATCGAAATGATTATTTTCTACTGCTAAAAGAAGTGGCGTATTGCCAAATTCATCTTTGCAATTAATATCAGTACCGCGATGAAGCAGTGGAAGATAGCGTTACATCATTTATTTTCAGCCATAGACGGGATTTGAAATCATGTCTGGTAAGTTCGTTGTCGCGCGCCTACGACTTGCGCCTTATCCCGCTTGGCCAACTGTACAACAGATAGGGATAGAATGTATTAACACTAATAAGCCGAGTGCTCGAGTCGGAAAGTAAGTAGACGGTATGCATGCGCAGACAGCGTAGTTGTCTCACTTGCTCTCACACAGAGGCTGTGTGAGGAAATTATTTAATCCTGGCGATCCTAATCAGGATAATGTGATAAATTTATGAAATTATTATATTGTCGCTGATTCTTGATAAGTGTACAAAGTTTGAATTAAATCTGTCCGTTTAAATTGGGTCAAAATTGAGTCCAAAGGAGTCGGCTACAAACATACATACATACAAACATACATGTGAAGCTAATAAAAGGGTGTTAAAAAGAAGCAAACCAATCTTCCTAGAAGAGAGAACGCGAAAAGCTAAAAAAGCTAGCTATGTAAAAGTTGGAGTGCAATGGGGTATAGTCATTGCGCTGGGTATGCAGTTACAGTTGCATGGCTATACTCAACCCCGACTCTTGCGTCCTCGTTCGCGCACTCTGGGCAACGTGAGCAACCCATGTGCGAGATGCGGTAACGAATCCGAGTGGAGCCTTGGGTCACGGCAGAAAGAGAGGGAGATTCGGTGGGGCCACTCTGACTTATTCGGTTTAAGGGCTCACTGAAGTCTGCAGCGTCTGTTCACCAGTAGGTGCGGCTGCAAGCGGGTGTCTGCTTGGAGCAAGCGGCTCGCTATATAAACGTGTATTTGGTTGCGAAACCACCCCCGTCCCAGCAATGGGTTGTGCGCTGGGCTTGGGACCCGCCACGTAAAAACCACTTCCAGTGAAGAGGCAAGGCAAAGCCTCGGATGAACCGCCGAAGAAGTAGTCGGATTTCAGCGAGCCCGAAAGAACAACTGGTACGATGAGGAGTGTCAGGAAGCTGCAGAGAAAAAAGATGCCGCCTACAGGGCCACGCTGCGATCGGGCGCTATGTGGGACCCCTATAAGGATCTGAAGAGGGAAGCGAGACGTATATGCCGCAACAAGAAGAGAGAGGCCGAAATACGTGAGTGCGAAGAGCTTGAAATGCTGGCCGACAGGAGGAATGCCCGAAAATTTTACCAGAGAGTTAGGCGACTTACGGAAGGTTTAAAGACCAGGGCGCACTCCTGTAATAACAATAAAACAATAATGGCGACCTACTAACCGATGTCCAGAGCGTACTTAAATTATGGAGGGAACACTTTTCCGCCCTACTAAATGGTAGCAGCACGGAAAGTTGTGGAGAAGAAGAACCCGAGCCCGCAGTCGTTGATGACGGAGTCGACGTTCCACCGCCTGACTATGACGAGGTACGTATAGCAATAACGCGGCTGAAAACCAACAAAGCCGCTGGAGCTGATAGCCTGCCAGCTGAGCTATTCAAGTGCGGCGGCGAGGAGTTGATAAAGTGCATGCATCAAATCTTGTGCAGAATATGTTCAGATGAACGCATGCCCGACGACTGGAATTTAAGTGTGCTCTGCCCAATCCACAAGAAAGGCGACCCCGCCATACGTGCCAACTACCGCGGAATCAGCCTTCTAAGCATAGGTTACAAGTTCTTATCGAGCGTATTGTGTGAAAGACTGAAGCCCACCGTCAATGAACTGATTGGTCCTTATCAGTGTATCTTTGGACCTGGCAAATCCACCATAGACCATTAGTGCGATTCCCATTTTTCCTAACGACCGATATTCGTTATTGATAATGAACGACGTTTGTAGCTTGCAGTAGCGAATAGGCTATTCTCAAAAACATACTTACAATATGAAAAAAAAAACAGAAGCGCAAAAGCTACTACGGAGCAGTACCATAGGATGCTGGACTTTTTATTTTGCAATAAGGGCCTCGTGCAAGGCGAATTTAATAAGTATAGTAATAATAATAAGCACATCTATATGTGATAAATGTTTATTTATTAGTTATTTTTGATGAATTTTGCCTAATTTTTCTCAATAAAAACTTAAACTAATTTTATCGTTAGGCTTTTCAACGACAAAATATTCGTAGTTAAGCTATCGACAAAATTCGTTAGACAACTGTCAAAGCTACCGACAATATTCGCTAAAAGTGTGCTTGAGAATTGCAATTAACGAAACTTGTCGGAATCGTTAGCTAACGATACGAATATTGTCGTTAAGAAAAATGGGAATCGCACTACAGGTATTCACAATACGCCAAATCTTGGAAAAGACCCGCGAGAAAAGGATCGACACTCACCACCTATTTGTCGACTTTAAAGCCGCTTTTGACAGCACTAAAAGGAGTTGCCTATAGGGATGTTCCGATATAAGTTATTCTGGAATAGGGTGCTTTTGAAAAGTTTTCTCAGATAGGGCGCTTTCAATCTGGCTGCCAAGATAGGTCGCTCTCACTCAGGTGTCGCAAAAGGTATGTCACAGATAACGGCTGAAAATAACTTTCGCTTTGTTGCATATAAAAGGATGAAAAGTTATCGATATAAGTAGGTATCGATACATTCGGTTCACTCATATAAGTAGTATCGAAATATGGATTTGAGTAAACTCATTTGAATAGGTATCGGAACGTCCCTAGTTGCCTATACGCCGCTATGTCTGAATTTGGCATAACCTCAAAACCAGTGATGGGCAAAATTGTATTTACTAAGTATTAAGTACTAAGTACAAAAGTATTTAGGTATTTTGTGTTGTTGTAAATACCAAAGTACTATTTACTTAGGTATTTAGGAGCTGCTAAATACCCAAGTACTATTTACTTAGGTATTTAGGAGCTGCTAAATACTCAAGTACTATTTACTTAGGTATTTAGGAGCTGCTAAATACCCAAGTACTATTTAC
>NW_023458559.1:4030120-4118033 GCF_013731165.1 Rhagoletis pomonella | reverse complement strand
AATGTCGGACCACATGCATATAGAATTCGACATGGGTCTCTTTCCTGAACACGAACTAGTTTTCAGAAATCCCAGGAAAACGAACTGGGAACTCTTCCGCTTTACTATAGAAGAGGGCGGAAACAGCCCCAAACACCCCATTACAACCAAACAGGAGCTTGAGAATGAAGCTGAACAGCTTCACTCAGATATTGTAATAGCTTTCAACAGCAGTTGCCCCCAAGGAAAGGTAAAATCCAAACGAGATGTGCCTTGGTGGAGTAAGAAGCTTGAGCAAATGAGATACCAGGCCAGAAGACTATTCAATAGAGCAAAAAATACGGGTGATTGGAATCCGTATAAACTTGCGGTAACTTCCTACAACAAGGAGCTAAGGAAATCCAAACGAGCTAGCTGGCGAAACCACTGTGAGGAAATAAATAGCCTTCCAGAGGCAGTACGCCTCCAAAAAGCTCTAACAAGGGATTACAGGAATACAATTGGCACCCTCAAGAGACCAGATGGGAGCTACACTCAGCATCCGGGTGAGACCAGCAGACTCTTGCTGGATACTCACTTCCCGCGCTGTATATCAGGCTACTGTCGACCAGAATTGGGTGCTCCAACATCCACCTCTGGAAGAGAACAAAGCCTTGCTACGAAGCTGACCACTGTCGAGCGGGTGCAATGGGCTTTATCAACATTCAGCCCATACAAATCACCAGGACCGGATGGAATCTATCCATGTCTCCTGCAGCATGGAATTAGACACATAGCGCCGGTCCTTTCTAAACTCTATAGAGCTTCGCTCTTGTTGGGTCACATTCCCAGCATATGGTCTGAGGTTAAGGTCGTGTTTCTACCCAAAATGGGTAAGCCGGAACAATTACCGTCATCCTACCGACCAATTAGCCTCAGTTCCTTTCTTCTAAAAGGCATGGAGAAAATACTGGATCAGTACATCAGAGAAGTCAACCTAAGGGAACGACCTCTGAATAAGAACCAATTTGCCTATCAACCAGGAAAATCCACTGAGACTGCCATTCATAGCCTTACTTCAAAAATTGAGAAGGCTCTGGAGTCAAAAAATATAGCCCTTTGCGCCTTTATTGATATTTCAGGGGCTTTTGATAACACATCATATAAGGCAATAAAAGATGCCTTGTTAAGAAAGGGTGTAAGCCCAATCATAAATCAATGGGTGTTATCAATGTTAAGAACACAAAACATCAGGTTGGAATTAGGAGGCACGATAGAATCGATAACAGCCACAAGAGGATGCCCTCAGGGGGGTGTACTCTCTCCTCTTTTGTGGACTATGGTTGTAGACGAACTCCTTTTCACACTGAACAGCCAAGGCTTTAATACGCAAGGCTACGCAGATGATCTGGTAATCTGCATAACAGGGCTTCATGACGAAACTATCACCAACCGCATGCAACAAGCCCTACGTATCACACACAAATGGTGTGAGGATAAAGGCCTAACCATCAATCCTACAAAGACTATTATTGTTCCATTCACTCGAAGGAGGAAATTATCTACTACTAAACTTACTTTGAGCGGCACAGAAATAGAATTTTCCAGTGAAGCTAAATATCTGGGAGTAACTCTTGATAAAACACTTAACTGGAATGCACATTTGGACACTGTTATCAACAAGGCGATGAAGGCCTTCTTTGCCTGTTCACGACTTTTTGGTAAAACATGGGGCCTTACCCCCAAAATGACCTACTGGTCATTCAACACTGTCGTTAAGCCAATAGTAACCTATGTTTCCTTAGCATGGTGGACTAAGGCTACACAAAGAGGTGCAAGCACTAAGCTAAGTAAATTGCACAGAATAGTCTGCATTGGCATAACAGGAGCTATGAAGACCTGCCCGGCCGATGCACTCAGCGCCCTGGTTGGAATACCTCCCTTTCCTATTTTAATAGAAAGGGAGGCTACCACAGCGGCACTGAGAATCCTGAACACCTCCGACCTGAAAATCGGAGATATGACGGGTCACATGAAGGTCCTAATGAAATTCGCTAATGACCCCATACTACAAATGCGCGATGCACTAGAAATCTCTAGGAAATTTGAGGTACACATTGCAGATCGAGCTCTCTGGAATACAGGGAACCCATACACCAAACCCAATGGGGAGGTTTAGTATACTGATGGATCTAAGCTTGAAAATGGTAGAACGGGGGCTGGCATTTTTGGGCCGAACTTTAAAAAAAATGATACCAATGGGTAGCTACCCCACCATCTTTCAGGCGGAGATTCATGCAATAGAAATTTGTGGCAGAGAATGTCTCAGAAGGGGAACGTCATCGAAATATATCTGCATTATGTCGGACAGTCAGGCAGCCCTACTGGCCCTGAAGTCCCACAAAATAAGTTCTCAGCTAGTACATGATTGCCGCAATGTCCTAAATGCTCTTGGTGACAAGAATACAGTCTTATTAGGATGGGTACCAGGGCATGAGGGACATGATGGCAATGAGGAGGCTGACTGCCTAGCGAAACAGGGAGCTGCCGCAGTATTTTATGGTCCGGAACCCTTTTGTGGGCTCACCAAAGCACATATAAAGGGGACCATGAATAACTGGGTAGACAAAATGTTCAACAGGCATTGGATGGAATGTCCAGGGCAAAGACAAGCCAAACGATTTATCTGCCCTTCAAACGAAGTTTCAAAGAAACTAATCAATTTAGGCAGAGAGGACCTCAAAACTCTTACTGGGTACTACACGGGACACTGTTCTCTTCGTTACCACCTCAGTAAAATCAATCTTTCAGAAACAAGCGTCTGTCGCTTCTGTGAGCTGGACGAAGAAACGCCAGAACACATTCTCTGTGAATGTGATGCTCTCGCTAGGCGCAGACTAGCCCACTTTGGTGGCGCTACCCTTAATCCATTTGAAATTTGGAACAAAACGCCCTTGGAGGTGCTAGGCTACATTAAGAGCCTTCCCTTATAGGCCGGGGGCCACGCACAATAGACCACTTTAGAGGTCGCGGTGCATATGGCCCATAATAATAATAATAATAATAATGTGTGTATTAAAAAGTATTTCGCAGGATACGTATCAAACGGGAGCTATTGGGAAATGTTTCAGTCAAGACCAATTACCGTATAGAGTGTACACATGTATACTTGCATTGAAAACCATCGACGGAGTAGAATATATAAACGTACAGAGAATCGTGCTTTAAACTGGCCTTACTTGAGAATGATCAGAATTGGAATACAACTCTGACCGAAGCATCACTCAAGTGCCATCCAAAGCAAAATGCGAACTTTGTTTGCGATAATTTTAACAACATGTGCACCATCGAATCCTCGACAACTGTGGGAAATGCGTCGTAAAAGCCTCAGTGAAGATATTGTAAGACAAGCACGTGCAAGCGATCCACATCAGGAATATTCGGATAACATTTTCAATGAAGCTTTAATATTAATGGAGGACTTATGCATGTCAATCAACAACAAAGCTCTTTGTCAACGTGGTATGCCAGCAGCGACACGAGATAGAAATGCTGTACAAGTTAGAGACTTGATGCGAGAACAGCAGTTCGATGCAAATCAGCTTGAACGATTTGTGCAAACACAAAAATAGTTTTAGTTGCTGGTCAGAAAAAAAGCTTATGACAAAATCATGCAACGTGTAACCAAAAGAGATGGCGGAATTATCTTCCTAGATGCTCCAGGAGGTACCGGGAAAACTTTCCTCATCAAATTAATATCGGCGACAGTTCGAGTGCGAAATCGGATTGCAGTAGCAATACCATCATCGGGGACTGCATCAACACTACTTGATGGCGGACGTACAGCGCATTCAGCACTTAAGCTTCCATTGAATTTGAACCAGACCGAAACTACATGCAACATCAGCAAAAGCTTTGGTATGGCCATAGTCCTTAAAACGTGCAAAATTATAATTTGGGACGAATGCACCATGGCACATAAGAAATCGCTCGAAGCACTTGACCGAACCCTTTGAGATTTTCGTGGAAACGACCAACCGAGAGGAGGCGCTCTTGAACTCCTTGTAGGTGATTTTCGTCAAAGATTACCCGTTATACCACGATCAATGCCTGCAGACGAGCTGAACACGTGCTTAAAGGCATCGCGTCTGTAGAACCATGTCGAAAAAATTACGCTCACAACAAATATGCGAGAGCGTTTGCTGCAAGATACGTCTGCCCAAATATTTTCGAAGTAACTTTTTGATATCGGTAACGGTGAGGTTCCTACTGATCGCACAACAAATGAGATATCATTTCCTTCCAACTTTTGTCAAATGCAGCAGAGCATTGAAGACGTCATCGACTGAGTATTTCCGAACTTTGCGATCAACTACCGAAATACGGAATGGATCCGCGAACGTGGAATTTTAGCTCCGAAGAACGATAATGTTGTAAATTAAACAGGCAAATTCAATTGAAAATTCCAGGAGAAGCAGTCGAATATAAATCGATTGATACAGTAATGGACAAAGATCAAGCTGTTAATTACCCAACTGAATTTCTTAATTCTACTATAATTCTGATACTTATTCGGAACTTGAACGCGCCAAAACTGTGCAACGGAACCAGAGTGATAACAAAAATATTAACACCGAATTGGATCGATGTGCTGATTCCACGTAAACCGATGATTTCCAACGATTTACCGTTCGAATTCAAGCGGCTTTAATTCCCTTTGTGTCTTGCGCTTTGCAATAACTATAAATAAAGCACAAGGGTAATCATTAACTATCGCGGGTTTGGATTTGAAAAATTTGTGCTTTTCACATGGCCAATTATACGTCGCCTGTTCACGAGTTGGGACACCACAAAATTTATATATTTACACAACTTGTATCTTTCTTTGGGGTAGCAACGCGCGCCGGGATTTGCTAGTGTATATATATTACAAGTAGGAAGGATTTCGTAAACAAATTGACGTGATGTCTCCGTCACCGTCAACGTAACAGCTTTCGCGCTTAGCTGTTTTCGTATTCTGATGAAAACGAGCAATTTTGTATGTATCGTTTATTGCTGAGGTGACCAGAATTTTTTAACATTCCAGCAGGACAAATTCTCCACATTGAAAACACAAAAAAAATTGTACATTTATTTTAACACATAAATAACGAATAAATTAACGATTCAAAATTTTTCTAAACACAATCCAAACAATTTAATAGTACACCGTGTTGTATAATTATAAGACCGCCACATGTTAACAAGTTTTGACTATTTCTTTTTAAATTATTTAATTGACATTGTATTACTTGCAAAGTAAATTGCTTGTTCTTCGTATTTTGTCAAAGTTTGACTATAATTTTGTATCAACGCTATATCTCGTTCAGTTATATCATAAATTCTGAAATTATAATTTACATGGTACGTTTTAAGTAATCAGCTATATTTTCATAAAACAAATAATAAACTAAAATAGCCAAACCTTGCGTAATTTTGCGTCCCAGTCTATATTTGGGTCACTTATTTTTTCCAAAGAACGTACACTGAAAATAAAATTTCGTAAAAGTGCTCCGAAAAATTTTCGTAGTGTTGGTTTTTGTACTATGTATGAAACTTATGTTCATAATACGAACAAATTGTTCACAACGAAACAAGATTTTACGAACCATTCGTAAATATAACGAAGGGCTTTCGTAAAGCCTTTTTTCAGTACAATTTACGAAATCTTTCGTTTATTTTACGAAACACATTCGTAAATTACTGAACAAATCTCTGGACGAATAATTTTGTATATTGTACGAAGGTATTCGTAATATTTACATATGGTTTTAAAATTTACCAAATCTACAATTCTGTATTCGTACAATTTACTTAATACTTTCGAACAAATGCAGAAACATTTTTTTTTTAATTCGTACAACAGACGAATATTTTCGTACAATATACTAAATTACCGTCAGTTTAATACTTCATCATATTTTTATGTACTGCGTGTCATTGCGAAAATACTGGTTGGCTACTGTGAGACGTACAATATACTTTTAAAAGTTTAAGAAGCTTTTGCTGGATAAAAATACGATATAAAATTAAATGCTAAAGCTGTGGATAAATGCTTTTAAGCATACAATGTTTTTAACCTCGCCCTCGCTGAGCCTTGCTCTGCAATGTGGGACTTCATAAATAGGCAATTTAATCAGTTAACTAGCAACGGCAAGCCCAAGCCAGGAACAGACGCACTACTTAATGAAATTTTAAGTAAGTATATGTACGATTTTTCACTGAAACTTGCCTTATAATTTTCCTTTAATTTGTAGTCGAGAAAGGAAACAAACATCGAAGAAGCTACGAACCTGCCAAGTACCTCCACATAAAAACATTGCAAACATTTTGTTAAAGAAAAACGCTTAAAATTAGGAACAAAAGCAAAATAAAAGTGTTGTTTTATAATTCGTCTTATGTTTTTTACAGTGTGGTGAATGAAAGCAATCGGAAGTTCTACGAAACAACCGCAGTTTTTAGGAAAATAATTTCTTTAAATATACGAACTATTTTGTGCATTTTACAAAAATTTCGTAAAAAAAACAAAGAAATAGTACGAAATTCTTTAGTAAGTAGTAAGAAATTCGTTCGTAAATAGTACGAATACGTTCGTAAAATGTACTAAGATCTGATGCTCATATTTACGTAGTATGTACGAAAACGGTTTTGTACAATAAACGAAAACTTTCGTGGCTCAAAATTACGAAAACTTTCGTAAAATGTACGCAAGTTTTCGTTATATTTACGCAGATTTTATTTTCAGTGTAGCGGGGATTTTTTTAATACAATTTTTGTTATGAATGTCTTAAATTTAAGTGCGCAGTTTTATTCGCAATACTTAGAAAATAACGAATGAGAATAAAAGAGCAGGAATTTCGATGTGGAGCAAAACTCTCTGGTAAGACAAATCCTGTGAATAATTTAATCACGGTGCCAACATACTTTATTGTTGCTTATTACTGCTCTCTGACAGCCATGTGCAAAGAGTGACCGGGTCTTGAAAAACTGGAACGTTTCTAATATTAGGATATCAAAATAAAATTAAATAGTTTAATTGTTAAAAACTTAAAAAGCGACCGGCTTATTCGATATAAACAAAGAACACAAACGGCAATAACGCAAAATTTGCTTTATTTCACTTTTAAATAGGATATAATACCAAAATCTGAGTTTTGCTTTATTTCCAACAAAGGTTGGAAATAAAACAAATTTTGCCTTATTTCCCATTGCTTATTTATACTATTTGTAACAAAAACACTTTACTGATTGAAGGAAAAAGAACTTTGTTTATTCCAAAAATGCAATCAAAGAAAAAATGTGATATAATTCATGAGTAAAGTAATATTCATAAAAATTTTTACTTATGAAAAGTCTAACAAAATCAGTCGCTGAAATCCGACTACTTCTCCGGCGGCGGTACTTAATGAGCGGGAAATGTGGTTCTACTGCTCGCATATGTCGGTTTGTTGAAGAGTGCTCTCTGAGGGCAGATGTAAGTGTCGAGTAGCGAAAGCGCTGGCTGTATGTTGTGATTGCATCTTTTCGACGTTAAGCTTTCCTTGCATATTTGGGCGCACATTTTTTGCTGCACAGAGGCGGGAGCGTATCTTGGCTGCAACAAGATAGTGGTCCGAGTCGATGTTTGGGCCTCGGAGTGTCTAAAACACTGGAAGCGTGCCTTCCGTCTAGTCGGCTCAGCTCGATGTTCTGGTCACATATATACAAATATCGGACCTAAGTTATAATACCATTTCGTGCTCATGAAAGGTATAGTTTTCAGATTTCAAATCGGTGAAGTAGGTAACAAAATATAAATTTAAACATTTTCTTAACTTCTTCCCAGCTTATCTATTAAAATTTCATTTTCAAAAATTTCATGCATACTGTTATAGCATGTCATTGCTTCTTAGCTCAGCTGTTGTTTGTTGTTGTGTTTCTGCAGCATATTTTTAATACTGTTTAATTCTGCCTTGTATGAAAATGTATATAGCAGGGGTGGGCAAGGCCGAGGGCGAAAAGAGCCACATCTAAGTTCTAAATGCTACAAAGAGCCATAAAAAAAGGACAAGAAAAACAAAAATTTTATTTTTAAATAAAAATTAATATTAGAAATGAAAAACATTAATTTTATTATTATTCTATTGTACGTAAGATAGATATAAAAGAAAATTCAAAAGACCCCTTTGGCGAGATTTTCAAAATCTGGTTTTAGGTCAGTTAAAGCCGTTCGTAACAATTCTGTTAAATGTTAGATAGTCAATAGGTACGTTGGAGATTTTACTCCAGTAAAAAAATGTCCAACAGCGAAATTCCGGCGAAATGTCATCTGTTATCTCACAAGAGAAATATATCCAAACAGAAAATTTGCAGAAACTTGCAAATTAGACGAACAGCTGATAGAAATATTGTTTACATTCAAAAAAACTTTAAAACGTAAGAAAACAAATCTCGAAGTCTTATCCTGACACAGTTCACAGACTAAACGAATAATTACTTACTTCTTATAAGTTTAACTAGTCGCATTTGACTATTTTAACTTCCAAACCATCAAAGTCAATTAAGGGATTCGCGTAAATTCCAACCAATTGCAAATTGCTGTTGGCAATAATTTTTCCAGCAGGAACTAGCAGATTTCGCTCAAATGAAATGTCATTTTGCTCTCTCAATGTCCCTACTTTGCAAGTTTTTTGCGTACGCGAACACAAAAAGCTGATCATTTTTATAACTTTCAATAATCAACAGGTACGCGAAAGCAACTAATTGTGAACGGTATTTTTACTTTACGAATTTCATCGTAGAGTACAAAGACTCACAGTTATACGTTGTACCAAAAATTGAAAATGTACGGCACGCAGCTGTTTTCTACAGCGGATATTTTAAATCTGGTACTTGTAGCCGGAATTCAAGCAATGGCAAAGCTTTATGTTGCATTTCCAGTGCCTTATCTTCCTTTAACTCTTTCGATGCGAAAAGCAGAGATATCTCGGGTTTAGTTATTTTTTTAACTTTGGGATATCATCAGTGTTGCCGTTTTCATCCAAATGGATCAAAATGATACGTTTTACATCGAATTTTTAAAAGATACTTTTATTTTTAGCTTAGTATAAATTGTGATACATCTTAATTCACAAGTCGAGGGTAACTCTTCCCATCTTAAAACTTTTATGATTTTGTGGCCACACATTAAGTTTGTTTCCTTTCATTGAAC
Organism: Rhagoletis pomonella; assembly: GCF_013731165.1. Taxonomy (NCBI): domain Eukaryota; kingdom Metazoa; phylum Arthropoda; class Insecta; order Diptera; family Tephritidae; genus Rhagoletis; species Rhagoletis pomonella. Next base: position 4,108,846 of record NW_023458559.1, on the reverse strand, counting down.
ATACCACCTTTAACCTGCATATGACCGATGACCGAAAGCACAAAAGCTGAAAATTTTACATAAGCTTGGTTTTGCATTCCACAACAAGGAATGAACCTTCAGCTTGCACACCTACGGGGGGTATGGCTTCGGCAGCCTCCCACACATGTAATAAAATGATACTGAAAAACGAACACAACAAAAGCTGAAACTTTTCCGACTTTTTTATGATATTAAAAAATACCCAAAGAATATAATCAGCTGCCCTTAGTGCGGGGGATTATGCGTCAGCTTTCCACGTAAACAGTGCATAATTTTTACTTAGTAAACTGATACCGCAAATGCTAAAATTTAGTATAGTATCAGCTAATTGAGTAAGTTACACGAAAACAAGTAAGAGCAGCGCTGTCTTCGGCTATGCCGAAGGCTTCATACCTTTCATGAACATCTGCAAATTTTACTTTGACAGATTACTGCTTTTGAATACATCTGCATACATCGATAGAGGAGTTACGTACTTATATAAAAAATCGCATCTAAACAATCAGAAGTATGGAAGATATACTTTATATGGCACCAATCTAAGTGATTTTCACTGCTATGTGATCGGTATGTAAACCGGTAACACAATTTATTGGGTTTAGTTTCCTACATAAAGGAGATATATGGCAAAAACTGGTATCTGAACAATCAGTGCTATAGGAGATAAAGCTTATACAGCATAGATTTTGATGATTTTCTCAGTAGACTTTGTATTATTATTTATAAAATATCTTACGAAATTTATCGGTTTCAGCTGTTCAAATAAAGAAGTTTTACAGTAAAATCCCATATCTGAACAATCAGATGTATGGAAGATATATGTTGTAGTCATCCGATCCTTGTTATTTTCACTGTAATTATTCTGTTCATCATGAGTGAAAATGGTGCGAAATTTCATGTTCCTAGCTGCATAAATGGAGAAGTTATGATAAAAGACCTCATATCTGAACAATCAGTTGTATGGGGTCTGCAGGTTATAGTGACCCGATCTTTGTTATTTTCACTGTAAGTCTTCTGTTGATAATGAGTGAAAACAGCGCGAAATTTCATGGTCCTAGCTACAAAAATGGATGAATTATAACGAAAAATCTCATATCTGAACAATCAGTTGCATGGGAGCTATAGGTTATAGTTACCCGATCTTTTTAATTTTCACTGTAAGTTTTCTGTTGATAATTAGTGAAAACAGTGCGGAATTTCATGCTCCTAGCTATATAAATGGAGGAGTTATAACGAAAAATTTTATATCTGAACAATCAGTTGTATGGGAGCTATAGGTTATAGTGACCCGATTCTTCCGGTTCCGACAAATGATTAATACATTATAAAAATACGCCCACCTACCAAATTTGATACGGATATCTCGAAAACTGAGAGACTAGATTGCATACAAACAGACGGACAGACAGACAGACGGACATGGCTAAATCAACTCAGCTCGACGTTCTGATCATAGTATACATTTTAATGTGTCTATCTCTTTTTGTTCTGGTACTTACAAACATCGGACCAAAGTTATAATACCATTTCATGCTCATGAAAGGTATAAAAATATTCCGCTTCATATAAAGCGGGGGAAAAGTGCTCAGCTGACGAGCTAAAGGCTGGTTATACGCGTGGGAGCGTCATATCTAATCGCATCAGCTGAGTACTTTTCCCTCGCTTTATATGAAGCGGAATATTTTTTTCAGCTAAGTTATCAACTTACCTGTTGAATTGCAAAATTTCAGCTTTTGCGGTATTAGATATATATAGGTTTTTTATCCTTAAACGCAGCGCGTTATCCGATCAATAATTAGAATTGATTATCGAGAACTGTAATTATTATATGTAATAAATATTTATTATAAATTAATTAATGTTTAAATATCTTCGTTTTTTGTGGCAGGCTGTATGCATGTATTTGTTAGAGCATTGGTGCTTTCGCTTAAGTGCATTTGTGTGGTTGCTGGCCTAAATGACACTGTGTACACCCAAGAAGTGTACGGTATTTTCATTGCACTCTTCACACAATTGTCTTTATTCTACAGTGCACACTGGTTTTGTACACTGCTGTTTCTTGATTCTCTGTATTCGTTGTAGACTCAACTACGATTACAACGACAGTCAAAATTCGCGTGTGAGAATAATGCAATACTGCGCACTTCTAAGCCTAATGCGTAATTGTTTAGTATACATTTGTAAAAGCCTTGATAGTACAAGCACTGAGTTAATACCGAGTGGAGCGAAAATGTCTAACGTTTATCCTTTTTGTGTATTTTGTTTAAAAAAAGTGGAAATTTAATTGGTTTTGATAGGGACAAGTTAAACAAATGCACAGCTGTGTTGAATATACGGAAAGACGGCGGATTGAGTTCGGCAACCGTTACATTATCGGAAACAATAAACAATTTTCAAAAGTATCATAGTGCTTCACGATTGAGAGAAATAGAGATTGCGCCAATCGCGGTACCGCTAATCCGCTCTTTGTGATTTTGACAGAATGAGCTGTGTGCGTGACGTCATCTTGGTGCAATTTTTGAATGTGAGCATACGAAAAAACCAAATAACAATTTTAATATATATGCGTTAATATTTCTGCGTGGCTTTAAACAATTATTGAGACATTAAAAAGCAAAATGAAGTGTGCAGTGGCAAAGTGTAATAGTGAAAACAAAAGGAAAGCGTGCTATATAAGTTTTTTTTCGTTTCCTACGGACGCAAACCTGGCGAAAAAGTGGAAGCAGTTCTGCCGGGGAGGACATGCATTAAACACCAAATCGAGCTTTGTGCTATGTGTGTGAGCTATGAGCTTCTACATTGAACTATGTTGGCCTTTCCTTGGTGAATTGTCGTAGGTGGAAATATTGGTGAATGTAGACAGTTGCTGGTTTAGTTTGCTGGCAATGGCATACATACAAAAGCAGTGTCTACAGTAAATAGATACATGAACTTCACTACCTACTCATTTTTGTTAGTACCTGATTCTTTTAGTGCTGGTATGAGGTAATGCACCAGTGGATAAGGTCGCCAGGCGCTAATTCAAGCGGCATCTTACCGCGCTGTTTCGTACCTAATACAAAACAGTGCCCAAATTTTGATACATTCAAAAGTTCAGTTTAAATTATGTTTTGCTGACATAGAATATTTGCTTCCAAAAAAGCCACACTCATGCATCCTCTGGGAAATGGTACAAAAGTCATCAAATAAAACCTGTGGAGTCAACAGCTGTGGAGTTTATGGCGGTTGGCTACCGTCCACAAATATAAATATGCACTCTGCATGGCTTTTTAAAATGGCAAGTCCAAAAATTCACTTTGCTGCACACCTTTTGGTCTACATGAAATTGCAAACACTGTTAATACATCCATTTTTTCATGTGCTAAAAATCGTACTTATCTAAAGGGCTACATGTCCAAAATTATTGCTACGTGTTCCTAATTAATCAATCTATGTATATTTATTGATTCCTGCAAAATTGGGCCATGTAGTATTAAAATTAACACATTTTTCTGCATTGTTTACATATTTTTATATGCGTTTTGGCATTTCTCTCTCGCAATTGCACCAAGATGACGTCACGCAAAAATTACGCTCAAAAATCCTCTCTCATTGGCGCAATCTTGTATTCTATCATTCTTGATAGTGCTTGCTATGCCCGATTTACAGCTTTGCCACCAAAGCAGAGAGGATATGATGCTACAAAACTTTTAAGGAGAGAGCAAGTAATTTACATATAGTGCCATATAAGTTAGTATGCATTATTTAAAAATGAATACTAATTCGTTGTATTGAAAAAATGAAAGCTCGCGCAAGTGAAAAACAAAACGTATCTCGGGCCGTATTGGTCCAAATTAGAGATGGGCGCGTGAGTGATTTTGGTTCATGTTCTCGCACGATCATGTTGATGGTTTTTTTAAATCACGCACACTCACGTTCTGTTAAATTGTTTCAATCCCGTGCGTGCGTAAGCACGCTCACGACGCCTAGTTTTTTAATCACGCACGCTCACGCACTCTTTCACGGACTTTTTTTTCAAATTCAAACTTTATTTATATAAAAAGAATTTTATAAATATTGTTACAAAAGCTTGGCCAAACGCATTGCCTGTGATAAACCCACTACTATTTTTTTTACAAATGTCAGATATACGTACATATGTATGTATGTGTTACGAATATAGAAAATAATTCACATAAATATTCATTCAACGTAATTTTAAAATGACTAGCTCATATTTTTGTTTAAAAATAATATTTTGTTGAGGTTATCACCAAGCAGTCTTTCTTTTAGAATTCTGCCTGACACAGAAAAAACTCTTTCATTAGTTGCTGAGCTACCTTCTATGTGTAAAATTTGCCTTGAAAAGCTTCTAAGAAGTGGATAATCTTTAGTTTTCACCCAAAATTAAAAAAGTCACAACCTTTGTTTTCTGATTTTTTCAAATAAACCTGTATTTCCGCATTAATGTCTGGAAAAACTGTTTCTGCAGATTCATCGTTTGAACCTTTGAATTCGTCAGAAGTGTATACAGCAAATAAGTGAACCCTCTAGTAGGCCAATTTTTGTATGAGTTGAAAAAATCAGGAATGGGTGATTTTAGCACGAGAAATCCAAAAATGATGTCCATTTCGTTCTGTGACAGTAACTTTTTCCTACAGGGGAGAAAAACCAAGACCGTCTGGAGACGGGCTCGCCGATATACTTTGACGTATTTTCAGCTTTCTCTTACACAATGTTGACCTACGAACCGGCAATCCCGTCTGCAGACGGTCAAAAATGCAAACTGGGATTTTATATGTCGGCAAGCCGGTCTGTAGACGGCCTGTGTTTGAAAGCAATTTTCTCCATTTCGAATGGTGACATAATTATAAAACTTATATCAAAATTCTGTGCTTTTAACAACGAAACCCACTAAATTTGTTTGTATCAAAAAATGTTTCAGAAGATAAAATTTCTTTAATTACGAAATTACTTAATAGCAAGAAATAATTAATTTTAACCGAGTCTTTCACAATCTGTGATTAAACTGCCGATTAAACTAAAACGGATTGACATAACGGATTAAAATTTACATCGTCGTAAAGATACGTTTTTTTTCTAAAGATCGTGCTTTACGAATATATTATTATAGGTGCACTAAATTCGTGTTTAGTTAACGACCGTCTGGAAGCGGTTCAGCCTACTAGAGGGTTAAAGAGTAGTCGTTTACGATTTTATTTTGGTTGAAAATACATATATGTATATATATACACACATACATCATACGAGCACTAAACGCCTAAAAGATGTAAGCGACATTTTTTTTAAATTTTTAATTTTGACGTAGAAATGCATCTAGAAGCTCTAGGAACATTTCTGCATCAAAAATAAATTTTTTAAACAAATTTCGCTTACATCTTTTTTGCGGTTAGGGCTCGATATGTGAAAATTACGTGATTGACGGAAAATCTAACTCACGCCAGCCAAAGTTTCAGTCACGCACGATCACGGAAAAGCGTAACACGACGTGTCGCGTAGAAAATCACGTGTTTTGCCCATCTCTAGTCCAAATAAAAAAATCTTTTTCAAGACTTTTTATTAAATATTTTTTAGTCGAAGCAACAGTGCTGATGAAAACGAGTATGCTGTTGAAGGCGTGGATGGTAGCGTTGAAGGCGTGGGTGGCGGCCGAGATGAGTCTGCTATTAAAGGTTCTCTCCTTCTCAATCGCAGTGACTATCCTGATAGTGAAAGCGAGAACGGCGATCGAGGTGACGATGTTGCTGGAAGTGAGGATGCGGATCTACGCGACGATGTTGCTGTCGACGAAAGCCAACGAGACGAAAATCCAAATTGTTTATTTTGCAATAAAAGTCGAAAGAAACATCAACGCCGGGCGCTGCGATTGCATGTTTTAGAGAATGAAAAGGCCTTAACGAGCATACAGCAATTGCAATTAGTTTAAATAATACGGTGTTCCTTTCAAAATTAGATAGCGCTCAATCACAAAATAACTTAATGTTTTATCACGACTTATGTTCGTAAAAAATACGAAAATTCTGCTATATCGAAGAAAATTAAAGAAGAAGGAAAGACAAACTGGCATGCAGCTCGTAATTTATGTACATTTAAAAGCCTATGAAGAAGTGTGCAAATTTGTATCGGAGAATATCATACTAAACAAGTAAGAAAGTCTAAGTTCGGGCGGAGCCGAACATTAAATACCCGGCGCAAGTATTAAATATATGTTTTTTCACCTTTCCGAAACCTTCCGCTAGATGGTAAGCCGGGGTGTATCAATTTTGAGTAAATTGGCGTCCTTCAATTTCGAAATATTGAAGTTTCAAGCATTTCTGAAATTTACCGTTATATGAGAAGCGGCCGTTATTTTAGTCCGATTTCAATAATTTTCAACGTTTTGCTTATATATGGCAAGCACAATAACCACACCGAGTTTGGTACAAATTGGTAGAACGGTTACCGATATACTTATATGTGATCATAAGTGGGCGGTGCCACGCCCATTTTCCAAAATTTTACCATAAACGTATTTCTTGGTAAAGAATTGTTGCAAGCATCAATTTTGAATAAATTAGCTTCAATATTTACTGATTATCGAAGATTTTGTATTTCTCTAAATAACCGTTATACGGGATGTGGGCGTGGTTATAGTCCGATTTTAAAAAGTTTCGGCGATTTTTTATGCTGTACTAAGGCCAACAACTGTGCCAAGTTTGGAAGAAATTGGTGCAGCGGTTACCAAGATATACACATGTAACCATAAGTGGGCGTGGCTACGCCCATTTTCCAAAAATTTATAATATTCTTATTTTTTGTCTAAAAGTTATTGTAAATATCAATTTTGAGTGAATTATCTTCAGTAGTTACTAAAACATCGCAGTTTTCGTATTTCTGGAAATTACCGTTATATGGGAAGTGGGCGGGGTTAAAGTCCGATTTCGCCCATTTTCAATACCAACCTACCTTGGATTAAGATTAAACCTACATACCAAATTTCGTTGAGATATCTCAATTTTTGCTCGAGTTATCGTGTACACGGACGGACGGACAGACGGGCGGACAGACAGACATGGCTAAATCGATTTCTTTTTTCATCCTGATCATTTATGTATACATTTGTCTATATCTATCTCGATTCGTTTTGGCTGTTACAAACACCCGTTATGTGAACAAAGTTATAATACCCTTGTGCACAAGTGCGCTCGGGTATAAAAATCAGTCATTCTTCCTCTCGTCTCTGAATACAATATTTATTGATTATTTAGAAAGACATATGGAAGGTACAGAAGCGTATACGTCAAAACCGTATCACTTAGAAAATCGACTGCTATGTACCTTTCATAAAAAAATTAATATTGTCACGTTTGATTAAAAAAAACTCGTGAAACCATATAATGGTGTTTTAGTACAACAGCAATTCAATGATACTGAAAAGATATATTGTTGCATGCACGAATCTATGCACTGGTTTAGCATTCGATAATTTTGATCGATTCGTCGATACGACATCTGGCAATGCAACACTGCTCGATACGGTAGGAATTATTTTTCAAAATATAAATGATTCTATGGAGCTTGTGAACGTGGACAATAGTGACGATATAAGTGCCGGAACATCAGGCCTTTCCAAGAACAGCAAGAAACGAAGGCGGACTTTTGACGCTATTACACACGAATTACAACCGCACACGAAAACACCAAAACTTCACGAACATTTACAGCCGACACATGAAAAAAAAATTCCATCGATAACTTAAATTTATGACACACAATAGCTAGAGGCGTCGCCTGAGTGCATTCTTTCATATATTTATGTATGTGCCAGTTTTACCGTTATATATTTTTTATCTACTCGTTTATTCCAAGGGGGATTTATGCTTTGTTTAAATTTAAAAAATTAAATTACTACACCGTCTTAAAAATCTTATTCTCTTTTTGTCTTCGCCTTCTCGTTTTTGCCTTTATAAGTTTTGAAAAAAGGTTTTGAACGAACCATTATATCACATTCCTAGGCAAGTTTTGAAAGAATATTTTCGATACTAAATTTTACTAAAACAAAATGTTGAAATCAGCTTCATATAGAAAAAGTGTAATCGTTAATTAAGAAAGAGATGTTCTTAAATATCATAACTTTACGACACTCGCATTGAGTAGATTTGACTATTTATTTTATTATATTTTAATATGAATTATTTGTTTATAAAAATATAGTTTATTCCTCAACAAACACTAAATGAAATTAAGTTTTATCTTTGAACAACATTAAAAAAAATCGACAAACTTTCTATTTCAATTTGATCTCTTAATATTTTGCAGTTTTTTAGCTCATTCAATTTCAGTCTAATAAAGTGCAAATTTAAAGTAGCTGTGATTTACAGTTGATGTATGGCATATTTTTGACGATGTCGGTAATTTTCTTCTATATTATCTAAGTATGTTTGACGATTTTTTTAATGAAGCAAATGAGCAACGCCTTCATCAAAAAAAAATAAATATTAAAAATCAACGATAAGCCGCAGCTATGTATTTTAAACTTGCGCTTTATTTGAATTGATCGGGCTACAAAACTGCATACTCAAAATGTGTATTTATAGGAAATCTAATTAAAAAGCTTCGCGCGAATAGTAAACCGGCATTTAAATATCTGCATACATACATATACATACATACCTAACCAATTATGCATGTACGCTGAATTCGCCGACAAGCTTTTTTAAAAACGAAGTAAATTAGTACAAATTGTTAATAATTTGTATTAGAGTTTGAATAGCTCCTTTCACTAAATGGCTTTTAGTAACTTTAACGCGACCTTAACTTATTTTATTTTATTCATTTTAGTGCAGTTTTGACAAAATTTTCTTGCTAAAAAATCTTTTGTTACACAACTTCATTTTATTCCTTTGATTGTACAGGTTAAATAAAAGCTTGTTTTTAAAAAATGTTTTTTTTACAGTATTTTATTTTCAAATTTTTAGTCCATTTATAAAAGCGTTGTATATTAAAAGGAGTTATTTTATTTTATGTACAAAATTTTGCAATAGATATTAAAATAATTCAACTTGTAATGAAAGAGAACAGAAGACTATGCAAGGAAAATGTTGTTTGTTTACGTTTTGTATAAATATACATATGAACATATAGCAGCAGTTAATTTTATTTAAAGAAATGGCGTGTCGTCCATTCCGCTGTAGCATGGCATATATTCAGGCGCATTATTTAACTTCTTCTGGCGGGGCGACATCTGGAGTCTTCTAATTGTATCTCCTTGATATGATGCCTACAACGTGGTTCATATCTAGACTAGGAATAGCTTTGCTACACTACCGCCGCGGCGCGCCGGCATCTTTAACAATTTTATAGTGGTTTTACGTTCTTTGGCAAAATACGCTCTGTTAGCCCTAAATCTTACTATTTTTTGACCGCCTTTGAATCAAGACCCCTGGACCATATGGGGAATTCATTTGCGTTTTAAATTGCACTGTCATCGTGATTGGAACTATGCTGAAAATTTCAAGTCTCTACCTTGTCGGGAAGTCAGTTTAAAATCGATTGGAAATTTCAGCGATTTGCGCGGGATGACAAAATTAAATAAAAGCTTATAAAAAAAATATAGCTATGTAAAAGTTACTGTTTCAAAATTCGCTATATTCAATTTTTATATATAAAATTTGCAAAAACTACCACATCGCCATTTTGTTTTTTAATGTTATTAGGCTCTTGTTTATCCAAATTTTCAGATAATAAAGAGAAATATACAATTTGGATGTTACTTGTTGTTGCAGACGTTTTTTTAAATTATGGCTCACTATTATAAAATCACATAACTCTGTTTGCAAGTGGACTACTCATTTGTGCAATATTAAAAAAAATTCAACAAACTTTCGTACAAATTTCGAACTTTTAAAAATTCTAAAAAATCAATCGACATTTTTAGCCATTTGAAACGTGTACTTTATTGTACTAGAATTCAATGGGCTACAAAATTCCATACTCAGAATTTAATTAAAAAACTCGATATTTTAACGAAAATTTGTAATTTTTTTTTTAATTCCATAAATTTTTAAGGCAGTGTCACTCGATTGGTACATTTGTACAGATTTGTAAATTTCTATATTGGGCTATTGGTAAAAAAAGTGGGAAATTTTTTTTTTTGCATTCAAAAGATTGGTACAATACAGCGATGTTCTATTGATAAATTTCAATAAATTAATTTTCGTGATTGGGATAGTGAAAAATATTTTGGGTGTTCAAACAATTGGGATACGATTTACACCAAATCGTGTGACACTGCCTTTAAACTTGTATTTATACGGATGTTGGTTAAGAATGAACTATAAAAAACTAACCGAAATTAAATAACAACAAAAATAATATTTTAAAACTTGTCAAAATTTGGTGCGGCTATAATTTTTTCGACTACTGTACATAAGTTGGCTATGATTACTCGGCCGTGCTATCATAGTAGCACAATGCCACTCATATTTGACTTACAAACTACGGGCAGGAATTTCAAGATTTCAACCCTGTTTTTATGAAAAATTTTATTTTTATCAGCATTTTTCTTTTAATCAAAATATGTTGAAATAAAAGTGAAACTAAAAAAAATTTTGCCAGAATAACAGTCATAATCAGTCTGAAATAAAATATTATAAATCGGAAGGGTAAAATAGTATTGGGTTATTCAAAAATAAAAAGTTTAATTTCACTGACGAAGGAGGGGGGGGGGGGGGGGTCGGAATCTATCCCTCTAAATCCGCCCCCTGGCTACGCCACTATTTAACACTAAGTGTAAGTATACGAACCGGGAATTTTTCGCTATTTACATCTGTTTTGCCAAAATTAGCCAACTTGTTTTTTGTTTTTAATCAACAAAACTACTCACGTTATCTTGTGAAATATCACGATAATCTGGTTAAAGTTGATCAAACTCAACCAGTATTGAAGGAGCGACTACAAAAGGGATCATTTTGTGTGAAGAGAACTGATAAACCAATTTAAAGACAACCGATCGATTTGACACTAGGGACGTTCCGATACCATCAAAGTATCGACACCTACTCAAATGAGTTTACTCAAATCCCTATTTCGATACTACTTATATGAGTGAACCGAATGTATCGATACCTACTTATATCGATAACTTTTCATCCTTTTATATGCAACAAAGCGAAAGTAATTTTCAGGCGTTATCTGTGACATACCTTTTGCGACACCTGAGTGAGATCGACCTATCTTGGCAGCCAGATTGAAAGCGCCCTACCTGAGAAAACTTTTCAAAAGCACCCTATTCCAGAATTTGGTTGAAAAACGCCTTATATCAGACAACTTTTCAAGACCACCCTCTTTCAGAACTCGGTACAAAAACGCCATATCTCAGGTGCCGATTCAAAGCGCCCTATCTCAAATATTTTCAATATATTTTCAGTTGAGGTATCGATATGTTTATTTGATCATTAGTAACATTAGAAGTAATACGATTACTTAGACAAAAAATTAAACCTTTGAAAGGTTCCCACAAAACGTTACGGCTACAAGGCATTGCTTGAACTTTGTAAAAATATATCCCCTCTTTAGATTTTGGCGGTGCCATTGCTTAGATCAATTATTTTTCATAAAAGCGAAGCAATTATTTTCCATAGAAAGTATATGACCGAAAGATATGGCACTTCCTCAAATCGATTCGATACAAGTACTTTTATTTCGATACTAAGTAGGTATCGATGAAACGATTCAAGTAAAAAAAGTAGTTGGTATTGAAACAAAAGTATCGGGTACATACTCGTATTTACTTATATCGGAACATCCCTATTTGACACTTGAACAAACAATCAACGCTGATGCGGCCAACAAGCTAACAGGCCTTAGTCCCACGACAAATTCGATTTCTGCTAGACAGCGATGGTGCAAAAGTCATACTTTAAGATCGACAATCATTACTCATGTAATGGAGCAGGCAGGGCTGCGAAAAGGTTAGGATATTACTGCTGATCTGCAGCACAGCAGAATTACTAAAAATTCTCAGCAGCTTCAGAATTGTATTGCTAATATGAAGCAAAACATTAATTAATTAAAATTGTATGCTGATTTGGATAAGAATTATTTGTTTATTATTTCGACCGGCTAAGCAGTGCAAGAAAATATCGATAGGTTTTTGCTTAATGTCGAAAAATTGGGTAACGAGCAACGACATAAATTCATCTCAGAATGCAGCGTAGATGAAAAGAGATTCGAAAAGCCCATAAAAAAAATAGAGTATTTAATTTCACTGACAACATTGAAAAGAGGAAAATGTCAGTCGCAGGAAAAATTGTTGAACTACGTATGCAACGAGACTTATTCGGGCAATTTTTATGCATATCATTAAAAAAGTCTATAGATCTTGATAAAGTGCTAACATATCCTCTAACGCCGGTACCATTATCAATGTGTCACATGGATGGGTCTATTTGTAAAACAAATAAGGCTGCTTTATTAAAACTACTCCAGCGGCAAATCGAGTCGCATACACCACCGCGCACCGACGTCAAGGTATTCGATGGATTTTTTGTGCTGCATTTAATGAAAGATATTTCAGCTACTTACGGAAATATATCGACAAAAATTTTCAGCATGGTTTGTTCAAATGGCGCCGAAGTTATCATAATCGTTTTCGATCGGTACATCTTTCCGTCCATCAAGGACAACGAACATTCTTTGAGAGGAATGCAAGTTACCCAATTCCACATCGAAGGACCTCGTATTTGATACGTTCCTCTGATTTTCATAGTGACTTAAAAAATGCCAATTTTAAATATGCATTTATTAATTTTATCATACAGCAGTGGACGCTCGATCACATAGTGCCTTTAATTGGCAATGAAACCATTTATGTAAATTATGATAACTGCTATAAATATGTTGTTAATAATAACCACGTAGAGAGGACGCTCGAGCACTATTTGAGCTGCCCAGCTCATGAAGAAGCAGACACAAAGATAGTTTTCCACGTATGCAAAATTGATTACGGCGCGCACGTCACGATACGATGCTATTAAAGTTTCAGTGGAAACCGGAGTTGGGAATAATCAACGTTTTATTGACATTAGCCAACTATACGAAACTCTAGGCCCTCAATTAAGCGCAGCGCTACTGGCTTTTCATGCCTTCACGGGTTGTGACTACAATCCATCATTTTTCAAAAGAGTAAAACCCAGCCATATGAAATTTTACGCAACTCGACAGCATATATCTATAGTTTTATTAAATTAAGCAACGTACCTGACGAAGACTTTCAGATTTCATGTGATGTAATCGAAGAATATGTTTGCCGTATGTATGGATTCAAGAAAATTGATAAAGTAAACGAAGCACGAGTTGCTGCATTTTTGAAAACTTACAACGTACTACAACACGAGGACATATTCCGTTTACCCAAAAATAATATCGACGGATCTGCTCTACCGCCCTGTAAAACTGAGCTGTACGAACATTTAATGCGAACAACATATATTGCAAACATTTGGGCACACGCGCATCTTCACATTCCGCCGGACTTAAATCCGAGAAATCACGGCTGGGAAGAGAAGGACGATAAATTTATTTTCAAGTGGTTCGAAGGTGAACAGCTGCCCTCTACCCTTGGAGATATAACCATCGAGGATGAGCAAAAAAGCAATGCAGGTTAGAACTATAATAATGTAATGCTCTTTATATTAACACTTAATTTTTTAAGGGCAAAATATTGAATCATTAATTTTTAATTTTAATTACATAACTTTCAATTAAAACCTGAACTTTAAAAATATTTCAAGCGATTTCGAACTGCAGCGTGTGAACTTTTTAATAATTCATATTCTCAATTTTGTAAAAATCTTGCGTAGTTACATACTAAAAACATAAAACGTTTTTTATAAATTATTTTATGAAACCAATTAATAGATATATTGTTATGTATGTTTACAGATAACGAGGAAGATATCTCGAGGAGAGACAACGATTGCAGCGATCATGAGAGCGATAATGACTTAGAAGAAGATGCTGGCTCAGAAGACGAAAGCGAAAATTTTTTTTAATGACTTGTTTGAGCTAGTGGTTTACTGTGAAAAAAATTACGGAATAAATTATTTGTCAAAAAATATTCTTAGCCTTGCATAATCCAAAAACTGCATGTGCACGATGCTTCTAGTAATTACAAAATAATATATATATGGGTATTTTACAATTAGCGATAAAAACCCAATATATATCTAATACCGCAAAATGTGAAATTTTGCAATTCAACATGCAAGTTGATAACTTAACTGAAAAAAATAATCCGCTTCGTATAAATCGAGGGAAAAGTGCTCAGCTGATGCGATCAGATATGAGGCTACCACGCTTATTACCCGTCTTTAGCTCGTCGGCTGAGCACTTTTCCCCCGCTTTATATGAAGCGGAATATTTTTTTTGTGTAACTTACTCAATTAGCTGATACTATACCAAATTTTAGCTTTTGCGGTATCAGTTTACTCAGTGCAAATTTTGCACTGTTTACGTGGAAAGCTGACGCATAATCCCCCGCACTAAGGGCAGCTGATTATATTCTTTGGATATTATTTAAAAGTTTCAGATTTTGTTGTATTAGTTTTTCTGTATCATTTTATTACATGTGTGGGAGGCAGCCGAAGCCATACTCCCGCATGTGCGCAAGCTGAAGGTCCATTTCTTTTTGTGGAATGCAAAACAAAGCGTATGTGAAATTTTCAGCTTTTGCGAAATGACTAACTCGAAACTGTCGCTGGCTCCCGGACTATTACTGTTAGCTACAGAAAACTAGCCTGTTCCCGTACTCCAGGTTTTGGTCCGAAATAGTCCGAATTCGTTTCCTTTCACACATTTATTATATATTTTGCGAACAATTTCTCACTAAATCATCGAATGTGGGAACAGGCTAATATTGTCATTCCTTTTCCTTTTTGATTTTGAAGCTGTCGGATCTGGTACTGGGCTAAAGACAGTGTCACACGATTAGTACATTTGTACAAATTTGTATATTTTGGCAGTCACAGAGTGGTGTGCTTTAGAAATTTGTGTTCAGCTCAATAAAAGAATTTGCAAACAACACTACTGTGTAACTGCCAAAATGTAAAAATCTGTACAAATGTACCAATCGTGTAACACTGCCTTAAGAATTTCATCTAGAGTAATCCAGTAAGTATTGTGAAAATTACTTTTATGTGTTTACAGTGTAAAACACCAATTTGATATGTGATTTTAGTTGAGTATGCAAATGAATTCAACTTTTACCGAGTATAAAAGCTTTATTTCCCTCACTATTTTATACAAGAACCAAAAAATATTAATAAAAACTGTCAACGATCACAATTAAAACTTAAAACTACCATTTTAATTTAAGAATTAGAAGTTTTATTGAAGATTGATACTTTAATACTTAAATTTTTTTTTCATGATACTTTTGATCCATTTTAGGAAATTTTGGTGATATGTACATTTCTTCTGAACGCCGCGGCAACACTGGATATCATTGCCAGAAAACCCCACACACATCACACTCCATTCGCTGGGCTAATATTTCTTCTTGTGTGTGACATATATGTATTTTTATTTTTATTTCTATTATTTTATTATTTTTATTAACTTTGTGTAAAAGCCAAAGAAAATGAGAAAATGTCCACAAACACTCAGCGGGACATATTCATCCCAACATCATGCCAACAAAAAATATTAACGGGACACACATGACCCATAAAAAAAGGAGTGCCATTTTAAGAAAAGAACTGAATGGCTTGATTGTAAGAGTTCTGCACAAAAACCCTTTTTAACCATTACCTGAACCCAAAAGACCAGACGGGTGATATTTAACCCAATTCCAATACGTAGATTCTATTTTAGTTATAAGCAAACTTCTGCCGGGACGTTGTGTCCCGTTCGGATCGAAAGAGTTAATTAAAAAAACTCCAACTCTTCTTCTCTTTTCTTAAAATGGAGTATTTCGAATATTGTAAATTCATCCTCAATTATGTTACATAAAAAAGAGTTTATGAAGTATGCAAACGTACATTTAGATAATTTAAAATCGGCAAATCTTTTTTCAAAATCTGCTTTTAAATCATGTGACATATTTTTTTGTAGTAAAATTAGACTTTTTCTTAAAAAAATTTGTAACAGCAATTTTTTGATGCCATGTAGATTATGGATCCACAGTCTTGCCCCTAAATTTAATTTGACAACATTTCGCCATCTTGGATTTAAGTTTTTTTTTGTTTTTTGCGATTTTCAAGCTGATTTTGCATTTTTCGTAAAAAATGGTTAAATACAAATATGTAGAGAATTAAATTTGTTATATAGAAGGGTTTTTAAAAATAGCATTATTTATTGTAAAAAATTAGCGACCACTGCGAACAAATTATACATTGTCACGGTTTTCGCCATTTTTTGACAATTTCTGTGGAAAATACATAGTATATTGGAATTCCAGAGTTGTAGAGAATTTCAGTCTTCACAAGAGACCGAGATCGTGCCAAACATAGCGACTAGCCCAGTAAAATTAGATAAATTTGGTAGGAAAAAAAATAAAAAATTTTTAACAGCGACTTTTTGATATAGTTTACTTCTATTTGACCCGTAGATCCTGGAACCGCAGTGTTGCCCCTAAATTTCATTTGGGAACATTCCGCCATCTTCGATTTAAGTTTTTTTGGTTTTTTTGTGATTTGCAAGCTTATTTTGCATTTTTCGTAAAAAATGGTTAAATACAAATATTTAGAGAATTTAATTTCCCACATTTGTTATATGGAACGTTTTTTAAAAATAAAATTGTTTATTGTAAAAAATTAGCAAAAACTGCGAAAAAGTTTTACCTTGTTTTTACGGTTTTTGCCATTTTTTGACAATTTCTGTTCAAAATACATAACATATTGAAATTCCAGAGTTGTAGAGAATTTCAGTCCTCACAACTTTTATACCTACATTTTTTTTTTGCGACTAGTTGAGAAAAATTGGGAAAATGTGGTGTGATGAAAGCCTTTTTTTTTTGTAAAAAAAAACCTTCTATATAACAAATGTGGGAAATTAAATTTCTCAAATATTTTTTTTTTACCATTTTTTAAGAAAAATGCAAAATAAGCTTGAAAATCGCAAAAAACCAAAAAAAAAACATAAATCCAAGTTGGCGGAATGTTGCCATGTTAAATTTAGGGGCAAGACTGTGGATCCATGATCTACGTTTCAAATGGAAGTAAACTGCATAAAGAATCGCTGTTACAAATTTTTTTCAAATTTCCTACCAACTTTGTCTAATTTTACTGAGCTACATGGAAAATGATGAAATATTCTTTTTTTGAGATCATAAATAAAACGGCGTAGTTTAGCTTCAAAACTTAAAATAATTTGCTACAAATCAAAAACACTTTTATTCTACCTTTGTAGAGACAAATTAAAGTTTTGCAAATGTTCCGTCATATCGGTAAAGAACATTAAGTCAGAAAGCCAATTTTCATTCTCCAATTTCGGGTAATGTTCCGATCTCAATTCGAGTATGTGTATAAAAATAATAAAACTAAAAAACACAATGGAAAAGAATGCCCAGCAAAGAAATATGTATTTTAAAAAGTAAAAACAGCAAAAATGTTTTAAGCAAGGAGAAAGTAAAAAGAGCCGCACTTTGCTAAGCAAAGAACCGCATTTGGCTCAAAGAGCCACGTTTGCCCACCGTTGGTATATAGATTTTTAATTAGATAATTGTTTAATAAATAATAATAATAATAAAATAATAATGCTGAATATATCGCATGTGTTCCTTTTGTTGACATGCATAAATTTGATGCATGATTTGATTTGAATTTATTCGGCAGTGTCTTCATATAACGGGTGATTTTTTTGAGGTTAGGATTTTCATGCATTAGTATTTGACAGATCACGTGGGATTTCAGACATGGTGTCAAAGAGAAAGATGCTCAGTATGCTTTGACATTTCATCATGAATAGACTTACTAACGAGCAACGCTTGCAAATCATTGAATTTTATTACCTAGAAAAGTTGGCAGAAAATCCGCTTTTTTATCGACAAATTTTGTTCAGCGATGAGGCTCATTTCTGGTTGAATGGCTTCGTAAATAAGCAAAATTGCCGCATTTGGAGTGAAGAGCAACCAGAAGCCGTTCAAGAACTGCCCATGCATCCCGAAAAATGCACTGTTTGGTGTGGTTTGTACGCTGGTGGAATCATTGGACCGTATTTTTTCAAAGATGCTGTTGGACGCAACGTTACGGTGAATGGCGATCGCTATCGTTCGATGCTAACAAACTTTTTGTTGCCAAAAATGGAAGAACTGAACTTGGTTGACATGTGGTTTCAACAAGATGGCGCTACATGCCACACAGCTCGCGATTCTATGGCCATTTTGAGGGAAAACTTCGGAGAACAATTCATCTCAAGAAATGGACCGGTAAGTTGGCCACCAAGATCATGCGATTTGACGCCTTTAGACTATTTTTTGTGGGGCTACGTCAAGTCTAAAGTCTACAGAAATAAGCCAGCAACTATTCCAGCTTTGGAAGACAACATTTCCGAAGAAATTCGGGCTATTCCGGCCGAAATGCTCGAAAAAGTTGCCCAAAATTGGACTTTCCGAATGGACCACCTAAGACGCAGCCGCGGTCAACATTTAAATGAAATTATCTTCAAAAAGTAAATGTCATGGACCAATCTAACGTTTCAAATAAAGAACCGATGAGATTTTGCAAATTTTATGCGTTTTTTTAAAAAAAAATTATCAAGCTCTTAAAAAATCACCCGTTATGTATCACTTTCAAACATGTATAAGAGACATGATATAAACTGGCACTTGCATGATGTGTTACATGTCGCTATGTTTTGTAGTTCAGGCCTTTAGTATCTACATATAATTGCTCAGTCATACGACTTAGTTAGGCCGATCTGTAGCAGCCCCAGAATTGAGCTATATATCAAACTAAAGTGCAAGCTGCAGTTGCAGTTGACCGTGTTTGTCAAAAAAGTAAAAAGCGGCAGAAAAGTCGATAGAGAGTAATATAATCTATTGAAAAATATCAACCATATTTCCGTGGAATTGAGATTAGGAAAAGTTATTAAGTATTATTCATAGTTTTGAAATATATTTCACGAAAGCAAAAAATAAAAATAGCTGAGATCCCTTCCTTTTTTAAACACCTAGGATATCACTGACCATTAAAAAGGACCATGAATGACCGCAAACCTCAAAGCTTTACACATTTTTGTATGTAATTTTTAAAATGAGCGATCCAAAATTAGCCGGTATACATATTTAAAATTTTTTAGAACCAGTGGTGGGTTTTTGTCCTCAAAGGGTTAACCCTAAAAGTATAATCTACGTCTGCGAGGCGTATACGGAATGGGTCTTTTTTTAATTTTAACTCAAATTTTACTTTTCATTTTGTTGGTTTAAATAAATGTGGTTATAGTTATTACTAATTAAACTATGTTTTATTATTAGTCAAACTCACAACTTCAATATTCTTTAAAAAAAAATAAGACAGGACTAAGTATATTTTAGCTCTCAGGTTATCTTTCAAGTACATAAGCCTCTAGGACGTATGTCAAGGCTTTACGTTACTCCTAAATAGATAAGGCTTCTAGGGTTAAGGAAGCTTTAGTTTGAAAGTGTGATATTAAATGCTTTTCATCATAAACGGCGCCAATTTTTAATGGTTATTGCGTTTCAGATTAAGACTAATACCAGATACTGTGAAAGGTTGGACTATACCTTAAAGGTGACGGTTTCCTCATGGCCCACTTCACGAAGCTTAGAGTAGAGTAATGTCTTTTAAGAACGTAAAAATTATCCTGGGTTCATGGACGTAGCCATTTCCTTATATATATATAAAATAGTACCCTGAAATGCGACCTTAATAGGGTCGACCCCCCCTAAATTTCATTCTGGCTACGCCGATGCCTGGGTTATCAATACAAGATTAATTATTGTCTTTCACGAAGTTCTTTAAATAAATTTTGAGCTAAGTACTCACCCGTATTTCGGGGGTTACTACTAGTTTTAATGAATTGTTAGTTTAATTTCCTATAAAATTTACCTTTAGATTTATGCATTTTAAGAATACATCGAAAATTTGTTTTAGAGAATCAATGTGAAATAATTGCAGAAACGATTAACCGGTTTCCTGAGCAACCAAGACGTCTGCTTTTTAAATAATTTTTGTAAAACAAATCGGCAAGTACATATCGTCCCCCGCGTGCCCGAAACATGATGTGTAAAGATGAATATTTTGGGATTTTTTTATATGTCGGGCCAGCGCCATACCCCCCACCCTACCCCTAAATTCGATCCTGGCGACGCCCATGTACATAGGGCATGCATCGATTTGCATAGGATTTCTCAGATAATGTTTCACTACAAAATATGTTATTAGCACAATTGTACAAAATTTGAAATACATTACTGCAACTGAGCTAATTATTTTTCTAGCGGAACTTTTTGGAGCCATTTCAATTTTTCGGTAAAAGTGACTTCTTTTTACAACGCTTTTATCAACTTGCAATGTTGTGGATCCAGAAGCTTTCAATGTTGTGTGTCCGACACCACAAAGCAAAGCTTTGAAAAGCTCCTATAAAAAAGCATAGTGAATAGGGCGACATCTGTAGTGAAGTAGTGCATAGGGCGATAGCTGTAGTGAATAGAGCGAGGTAGATGACATCTAGATGTCGCCCTATGTACTACGTTTGCTACACCGGAAATAGACGACACGTCAATTCTTTAAATAAAATTAATTGGTGCTCGTTCGTATGTACATACATATGTAAATGCATGTGTGTGCACCTTTCTATTAATATCGTTGAATTATTTTAATATCTATTGCAAACTTTTATTCATACAGGACTAAAAAGGAGAAAATAAATAATATAAAAAAAACTTTTTAATATACAACGCTTTTATAAATGGACTAAAAAGTAGAAAATAATATTTCTCAGTCCCATAGAATTTGTTTTGATAACTTTTGATTTTGAAATTTTACCAAAAGTCATTATAAACAATCTATGAAATTGAAAATGAAAAGCGTGGGGCGCATGTATTACACTTGAATTGATATGAAAAGTAATATATGTATGTATGTATGTGGGTATATGAATAACGACCGCTTAAAATCGATTTCTAAGTTCTACTTTCGCTGTAGAAATTTTAGGTCTACGTTATGTAGTTTGACTATTGTCAACTAAATCGAATGCTTTGTAAGTGAAGTGACTTGTGGACCACTTGAGGTATAGGTGGTCCAGTTGGTAACCACTTTGGGACCAGTTGGTAACCAGTCGGGGACCAGTCCGGGAACTAGTTGGGAACCAATTTGGGACTAGTCCGAAACTACTTACCTTCGGACCAGTTGGGGACCAGTTGGTCTTTTAAAGCTCCTGTGGCCGTTTTAAGGGTAATTCTTGGGCTCCTGCACTGCCGCTCGGGGTTTCTGCCTTCTACGGTGGTAATTTTGGGCCGGGTTGCCTGTTTTGGCGGATTGTTGTGCTGTGTGCCGCGTATTACGTGTGCCGGGTACCACTTTCTCGAGCGAATTGCTCTGGGGAACCTGTTGTGTGAGTTGCTGGCTTTTTGGGTAGACTTTGAGGAGGGTTTATACACGCATATCGGCGGAAATAGACGACACGCCATTTCTTTAAACAAAATTAATTGGTGCTCGTTTGTATGTACATACATATGTAAATGCTTGTGTGTGCATCTTTCTATTAATATCGTTGAATTATTTTAATATCTATTGCAAAATTTTATTCAGACAGGACTAAAAAGTAGAAAATAAATAATATAAAAAAAAAACTTTTTAATATACAACGCTTTTATAAATGGACTAAAAAGTTGAAAATAATACTTCTCAGTCCCATAGAATTTGTTTTGATAACTTTTGATTTTGAAATTTTAGCAAAAGTCATTATAAACAATCTATGAAATTGAAAATGAAAAGCGTGGGGCGCATGTATTACACTTGAATTGATATGAAAAGTAATATATGTATGTATGTATGTGGGTATATGAATAACGACCGCTTAAAATCGATTTCAAAGTTCTACTTTCGCTGTAGAAATTTTAGGTCTACGTTATGTAGTTTGACTATTGTCAATTAAATCGAATGCTTTGTATTGCATGCGCTCCACGCTTTTCATTTTCAATTTCATAGATTGTTTATAATGACTTTTGCTAAAATTTCAAAATCAAAAGTTATCAAAACAAATTCTATGGGACTGAGAAGTATTATTTTCAACTTTTTAGTCCATTTATAAAAGCGTTGTATATTAAAAAGTTTTTTTTATATTATTTATTTTTCGTACAATTGAAAAACTGCAATGACGGTTCTGGTACAGGGTACAGAGATGGCAGTTTTCAAAAAACATCGATGAGTCG
Organism: Rhagoletis pomonella; assembly: GCF_013731165.1. NCBI lineage: Eukaryota > Metazoa > Arthropoda > Insecta > Diptera > Tephritidae > Rhagoletis > Rhagoletis pomonella. Next base: position 4,086,450 of record NW_023458559.1, on the reverse strand, counting down.
ATGCCGCGATACATCGACTGTTTATACATCGAGTTGAAAATTTTCGATGCTTCGAAGCAAAATATCGATATTTTCGATGCATCGCTATTTTTCTGACATCCCGATCTTCAACGCAATCTATTTTATTATCGAATTTCAAAAGTTGCCATTGTATACACATTTTTTGTTTGTCGCTTTCTTTGTACAAGCTAGGAAAATTGTTTAAAACTGTTAAAAATGTCGAATTAGCAATTCCTTTATATGACAATGGATCAATACATGTAAGACTTTTAAAAAATTTCACTGTTAAAATCAAATCTCTATTTCATTTACGAACAAAGTTCAATATAACATTGCTGAATACTCTTTTTTGTTAATTTGAACGTTACTTAAATGTGCACTTGATATATACTTCCTTGATAAGTAAATAATTATCTGAGGTACAAACGTCTATATTAGTTGGGTTATTATCAGACATGGGCGTAGTGCGTTAGTGGTAGTTGAAAAAATATTCACTAAAAATAAATGCCTTTAGTGGTAATTGAATTTTTGTCCACTACCACTAATGAGTTTAGTGACAAAGACAAATTCCGCATTTATGGATTTAAGTATTAAAAACACGAAGTGTAGACTCACGTAAGAAGTTATATGTATAAGACATATCGCACACGATCTTCAAACGTGACGCAACTCAAAATTTGGCATTTTTGAAATTATGCACTAAAATTTTACACTGGTGCTGGAGCAAATTCTTGCCCATATGATTACAGTGGCGGACCCAGGTAGGGGAAATTGGGGAAATTCCGATTCCGAAGGTATGGCTGATTAAAAATTTCATATAGGATGTGCCACGCCCCTTTCACAAAGATTAGTGAGTTCAAACAGACAAACAGACAAACAATTTAAGTTTTATTATAGTATAGATAGATTATTATTATTATTATTATTATTATTATTGGTTTATAAAACAAATTCTGACAAACATATTCTGAGCGTTCCGAATATATGAGTCTGAAAGGAGTCTTAGGTGGTTAAGAAATATGAGCTTCAAAAACAAAAAATGTGTGACTCTTATATGAATATTTTAGGAGTTATAAATGATCGAAGTTAGGAGCCAGCACTTTGTGGTTATATAAAAACAATAAAGATTCGAAATTTATATCTAAACTTGTTTATACAGAAATTGAAAATATTTAGAAAACAAAAAATATACAAAATTTAGCTGCAGCTGCTGCTATTAAATGTATGTTGGAATGTTTATATGAACTGAGGTATGTATACATACATGTGTATAGTATTTGAAGTTCAATAAGAGTTGAAAAATAAGGCCAATATGGCTCAAAGGACAACATAAAATAAGCGCCCGAATAAAGTTATTTATGAGGACTATAAGGCTCATTTAAGCCCCATATGACTCATTTGGAGGCTCATTTGATGTATCAATTTAAGCTCATATAAGTCGACCTTCGGAGGAAGGAAAACACACTAATTTCGGGCTCTTAAATGAGCTCATTATGAGCGTAAAGGCGCCGAAATGGGACTCCTTAAAGACCCATTTTTGACTCCAAATGTATATTTCATTGATATGTACATATCTCTCGCTCATAGGGAAAGCACCTATTGGATTTTGTTTTTCGTTGGCGCATGCATTTTCTTTTTACTTTAAAATTTCAATACTTCAATACTTCAAAAAAATATATCAATAACGAAAAATAAACACTGGCATATGTTGATGCCGTTGAAAAGCAAAATTGTATTCAAAAGAATTTGGTGCAAAGTAAATTTTGTTTGCAGAAATTGGTATATCTTTTTTGTCCACATTCCAGTTTTGATAAAATATAGCCTATGTTACGTCCGAGGTCACTATCTAGATACCAGTTAAAGCCCCATGAAAATCCATTCAGTAGTTCCGGAGATTAGTGAGTTCAAACAGAAAAACAATCTACAGTTTTATTATAGTATAGATTTGTATTATTCTAGACAGTTGAAAGTCACAGCAAGTTTGAATATTTTCACAGGTTCAGAAAACAACGACAATTCCAAAATTTTGAATTTTTTAATATTATTAAATTTCTTGGGATTTCTTATATTTAGGATAATTTCCAAAATTTCAAAAACTATCGAAATCCGGGAGATTCTAGAAATTTTGGTAAAATGAGAATACTTTGAAATGTACAAAATTATTAAGATTTTAGAAATTTTTATATTTTCCAAAATTTTGAGAATTTTATTTATCCTAAAATCCATCCTAAAATGTAAAAATGTGAAACATCACAAATTGTCGAAAAATTATTTTGTTCATGGTACTTGTGTGTAAAAAATAGAAAATTCTTAGAATTCTAAAAGATATTAACATTTTTGAAAAATTCCAAAATTGTTCCACTTTTCTGAACTTTTCCAAAATTTTGTATTGATATAACAAAGTTTGAGAATTTTAAATTTTTAGAAAATTTTGAAAACATCAACGTTTTTTAAATTTCCAAAAACGACGAAATATGAAAATTTTTTCAACATTCGACAACTTTTAATTTCGTTTGATCAATTTTGCATATTCGAGTAAAAGTAAAAGACTTTAAAAAAATTTGCTAGAATTTCTAAAATTCTCAAAATTTTTGAAAAATAAAAAAATTTCTAGAAATCTAGTATTCATCATTATCAGGGAACGGATTTTATGGAAATTGCCCTTTTTTCTGCTAAAGAGATAGAGTATATTCGATTAAGAATGTCCACGATTTAGCTTTCCCTGATTCCATATATACACATTTGAAGTTGCCTTTTTTAAGATATTTGCCTTTTTTTGCCTTTTTTAAGATATTTCCCTTTTTTTGCCTCTTCTACCTTTAAAAAAGTGATTATAGCATTTACAATTTTTTTTTTTAGATTAAAAAATATTCACATGCCCATGCGGCTTATAGAAGCACAGGGACCTCTTGCCAAATTGGTGTTGAAAAAATTCAAAAATAATAAAATAAAATTGTAAAGGGCGAGGAAAGCGCTCTTATTTCTGATAATATGAACGTTTCAAACGTTCCATATTTAAATTGGGCTCCACTTGTATCAACTTACGTCGAGTGCACATTTAGTACATTCAAGGCTTTTCTTCGCGAAAATCGAATGAAAATGCTGCCAGAAAACTTCAAAATGCATCTTGTGGTTCAATGTTACTGCAACTATACAGATTAAAGTTTTATGAGTTAGAAACTCGAAAGGATAAAATAGTCAAAGATTCAAAGCACAAATTTTTCATATAATGAAACTAAATCATAGTTTTTCTCTTTTTACTTGTAATATAAGCATTTCTAAAATAAATATATTTTTTTAATGTTCTTCGTATTTTCTGTCTTTTTTTAGTGCCTTATTTTGGTTTTTTTGCAATATCTTTTTTTTGCCTTATCCTGCCTTTTTCGCTATGTTGTTTTGCCTTTTTTGCAATACCTAATGCCTTTTCCTGCCTTTTTCGCTATTTTATTTTGCCTTTTCCAGCCTATTTCGTTACTTTATTTTGCCTTTTTTATAGGTTTTTAGGTCCTAAAAATCCGTTCCCTGATCATTATATTGAATTATTGGGATTTACTAAATTTCTCAAATCACAAAGTTTTGAAGGTTTAGAAAATTTTGGAATTCCACTCAAGTTATTAAAAAGGGGAAACTTCAAGAAATTAAAAACTATCAAAACTCTAAAAATTTTAAATTACGTTGATTTTTAAATTTATATACACGATATATGTTGGAAAATTTTTTGCATTCCTCACGCTCCGGACACTTTTGGCACGTGTTGACTTATTTTTAACACTTGTGAGAGAATAACTTATTTTTACGCTCTAATTACCGAAACAGCCCGGAAAGCGTATGGAACAAAGCTAATATAAAGAAATTTTTCAAATTTTCAATTTTGTGGGAAAACGCAATCAAAGTTTGATCAATTCATACAGTTGGTATACCAAAAGACAGATGGAAAGACACATATCTTCGCCATTTCTGGGAAGTTTAGTCATCTGTTAGGCTGAACATATTTTCCTCTTCAAGCCTATTAATTGTATTATGAATTCTCTAAGAACGTAAATTGTTAATTACATCTCTATATTATTAAACGTGCGATATCAGTTTTTCCTTACTACCAAGCATTAGTATTATTTAGTTTAAACGTGGCTTTTTTCCACTATTTACAAGATTTAGTGGAAATAGTCTTTAAGCCATTAATATTAATTTAGTGGAAATTTTGTCAGCTCCAATATCACTAGGCTTGGAGTGGAAAGCTTTGTGCACTACCACTAGAAATAATAGTGGTAATGAGAACACTGATTTTTTCCTCTAAAAATGTTTGTTCATAAAAAAAAACAGCTCCACTATCGTTATAGTAGTGGTAGTTAAGAGGATAGTGCACTCAAAGATTAGTGCACTACGCCCATGTCTGGTTATTATACCTTTCATGAGCATGAAATGGTATTATAACTTTGCTCCGATGTTTGTAAGTACAAGAATAAGAAGAGATAGACCCATTAATATGCATACTTAAATGATCAGAACGTCGAGCTGAATCGATTTAGCCATGTCCGTCTGTCCGTCTGTCTGTCTGTCTGTCTGTCCGTCTGTTTGTATGCAATCTAGTCTCTCAGTTTTCGAGAAATCCGTATGAAATTTAGTAGGTAAGTATATTTTTATAATGTATTAATCATTTGTCGGAACCGGAAGAATCGGACCTCTATAACCTATAGCTCCCATACAACTGATTGTTCAGATATAAGATTTTTCGTTATAACTCCTCCATTTAAGTAGCTAGGAATATGAGATTTTGCACTGTTATCACTCATTACCAAAATAATACTTTCAGTGAAAATGGCGAAGATTGAGTCGCTATAACCTATAGCCTCCATACAACTGATTGTTCAGATATGAGATTTTTTGCCATAACTTCTCCGATTATGCCGCTAGGAACATGAAAATTCGCACCATTTTCACTCATTATCAATAGAATACTTACAGTGAAAATACCAAAGATCGGGTCACTATAACATATATCTACCATACAACTGATTGCTCAGTTATGAGAATTTTCGTTATAACTCCTCCATTTATGCAGCTAGGAACATGAAATTTCGCACTGTTTCCACCTATTATCAAAGGAATACTTACAGTGAAAATGGTGAAGATCGGGTCGCTATAACCTATAGCCTCCATGCCACTGATTGTTCAGATAAACGATTTTTTTGTTATAACTCCTCTATCTATGCAGCTGGGAACATGACATTTCGCAATATTTCCACCCATTATCAAAAAAAATACTTACAGTGAAAATGGCGAAGATCAGGTCCCTATAACCTTTAGCCTCCATACCACTGATTGTTCAGATATGATATTCTTTGTTATAACTTCTCCATATATGCAGCTGTAAACATGAAATTTCGCAACATTTTCACTCATCATTGACGGAATACTTACAGTGAAAATAACAAAGATCTAGTCACTATAACCTGTAGCCCCCATACAACTGATTGTTGAGATATGAGAACTTTCGTTATAACTCCTCCATTTATGCAGCTGGGAACATGAAATTTCGAACTATTTCCACCCTTTATGAAAAGAATACTTACAGTGAAAATGGTGAAGATTTGGTCGCTATAACCTATAGCCTCCATACAACTGATTGCTCAGATATGAGAATTTTCGTTATAACTTCTCCATTCATGCAGCTAGAAACATAAAATTCCGCACTTTTTTCACTCATTATCAACTGAAAGTTTACAGTTAAATTAAAAAGATCGGGTAACTATAACCTATTTATTGCCTCCATTTTGCCTGCCATATTGCCTGATTGTTCAGATATGGGATTTAACTGTAAAACTCCTTTATTTGGACAGCTAAAATCGATAAATTTCGTAAGCTATTTTATAAATAATAACACAAAGGCTACAGAGAAAATCGTCAAAATCTATGCTGTATATGTTTTACCTCTTATACCACTGATTGTTCAGATACCAGTTTTTGCGATATATCTCCTTTATGTAGGAAGCTAAACCGATTAAATTGTGTTACCGGTTTACATACCGATCACACAGCAGTGAAAATCACTTAGATTGGTATATCTTCAATACCTCTGATTGTTTAGATATAATTTATATAATTATATATGTATGTCCTCTATCTATGTATGTATGCTGTCAATATATAAAATGTTTCAAATGCAATAATCTGTTAAAGTAAAATTTTCTGATGTTCATGAAAGGTACGAAGCCTTCGGCATAGCCGAAGACATCGCTGCCCTTTCTTGTTTGGCATACAGTTTGGTTTGACAAAAAAAGACAATATTAGTTTATAGTTACTTTCAGAATTGTTAAATAACTTTCTGTATGATTTACTTTGAAATTCTACTTTCATTCGATTGACAATGTCAAAATTATTTGACAAAAGTAAATAACAAATTTTTATTGTTGCGGAATCAATTTTATCGGCAATAGCTCGCGCTTGGTTCACAACGTCATCGAAACAAGATATGAAAATAATTGCAACGCGCTCCACTGGGACAGTAAACGATGAACAGCTTGCTTCAGCGAAAACCAGCGAACGTTTCATACTCGAAAAATTTTATGATTTTTTACACCAACGTAGTTTTGAAACTCGGCCAATTCATTCACCCTTTTAGCACTATGTGCGAAGAAATTATACATAAATATCTCTGGTAAGTTTTTCGATTTCAACGGGAATTTTTTACATAATTGGAAAAGTATCCAAATCTAAAAATAAGTATCCCTCCGAAGTTCATCGAAAAATGTATCACTTTTGATCCACTTGGGTCAAAACGGTCACACTGGTGAAAAGCAATTAGCAAGTTTGCCATTTTGATTCCACAACTCGTAAAACCTACAGCCATTTGGCGGCTTTGATGAGTCTCAGTACGTCATACATAGAAAGGCAGTTGCACTCTAAAACATTCTGCTTGGCCTTCAAGTGATAAATTTCGGTAATTTTTGCGTGGGACACATTCAGTGCTGAGCTGCACCTTGCTAGTTCGTCCGCTGCCTCGTTTCCGTAAATGGCCCTATGTCCCGGGACCCATATTGGGGTAATTTTGTATCGATCAGAGATATAGGCCCTAACAGAGGTAGAAGAGAGTGCCTCAATGGCCTCTTGGCTATCCGAGAAGATATTCAGATGAATCTTTAAAAAAATATAAGGTAGTTATTTTGTCAACAGATTTCGCACAAAATTTACATGGTTGTAAATCAAAAAAAGCAAAAATATGCAAAAACAGGTATTTTTTGCAAAATATACAAAAACATGCATTTACTGCAAAATATGCAAAAATATGTATTATTATTATTATTTATTAATAAATATAATTAAAATTATAGTATTAATATATACGCACTAGCTACCAGGGCTATCGGCTTAGTCATTTAATAATACAAATGTACTACTTAAGAACTAGTTAGATTAAGTGGAAAATATTTAGTGCTTTTAGAAAATCTGAAATCTTTCTTATATTTGATTCCGAAGGAACGGAAAGGATGGTAAGTGCGTCCTCGTCTTTAAAAATTTGTGCATGTATGTTTGAGAGTGATGTGCAGTGTAGCAGGATATGACGTATGCTTAAGTTGCTGGCGTTGCAGAAATTACAGATGGGTTGGGGAATACTTGCCAAATGATGCCCATGCGTTAGTTGAGTATGCCCCAGTCGAAGACGGACAAAGTATTTATTCATCCAGGTTGATGTTGTAGTTGGAAGGGAAATTCCGACGCCGTGGGAATTAACCTCCTTATATTCGTGTTGGTACGAGACCCATTCGTCGTTTAGATGACTCTTTAAAGCCTTCGAATAGTTATTTATACCTTTCATGAGCATGAAATGGTATTATAACTTTGGTCCGATGTTTGTAAGTACCAGAACAAAAAGAGATAGACCCATTAAAATGTATACTTATATGATCAGAACGTCGAGCTGAGTGGATTTAGCCATGTCCGTCTGTCTGTCTGTCCGTCTGTTTGTATGCAATCTAGTCTCTCAGTTTTCGAGATATCCGTATCAAATTTGGTAGGTGGGTGTATTTTTGTAATTTATTAATCATTTGTCGGAACCGGAAGAATCGAACCACTATAACATATAGCTCCCATACAACTGGTTGTTCAGATATGAGATGTTTCGTTATAACTTCACCATTTATGCAGCTACGAACATGAAATTTTGCAGTACTTGCACCCATTATCAACAGAATACTTACAGTGAAAATTACAAAGATCGGGTCACTTATAGCTCCCATACAACTGATTGTTCAGATGAAAAATTTTTCGCTATAACTCCTCCATTTATATAGCTAGGAACATGAAATAATTATCAACAGAAAACTTACAGTGAAAATTAAAAAGATCGGGTAACTATAACCTATAGCTCCCATACAACTGATTGTTCAGATATGAGATTTTTCGTTATAATTCATCCATTTATGTAGCTAGGACCATGAAATTTCGCGCTGTTGAATGAGTATAAGCAGGACTTTAAAGCAAGCTATGCAGCTTGATCCGCGAACTCGTTACCGGGTATGCCTGAGTGTCCAGGTACCCACATTAGCTTTACATTTGGCGATGATCTTATTATAAGTTGTTGAAGATGGTATATGGGGCCCACATCCATTTGAATATGTACTAACGATTGAATGCCTTATTAAAGGAAATTTCATGATTCGTAAAGCTAAGTTAACCATTTCCATTTGAAGATGACCAGTAAAAACAGGCAATTGCATGAGATTCCGAGCCCTATATATAACAAATGACTAAGTGACCATCGAGTCAAGGTGCAGGAATGGTATTTTCAGAGATAGTAGTCGAGAGTTCTAGCTTTAATTAAAGCCAGGAAGGTTCTATCACCTTTGACCTCGTTTTTTTCAAAATCTGGAGCTGATGGAAACTTTATGCATACGGATTCGTAATCAGCACAAAAAAGTCTATCAAAAACAGCTTTAACATTTGCCGTACCAAAATTTGTTTCTATTTTTGTTGGGCTGTGTTATCCATTAAAAATTAGTAAACATTCAGTTGTTTCTACAGAAATTGTTGTCTATGTGGTCCATAATACCCGTAGCTCCCCTATTTAGTTATAATTTTGCAAAATAATTCAATGAATATCATCATGCATGTGCAGGCATGGGCAGAGAACGAGCTTTGGGCCAGCTTTTCTCAATATTCATCGCATTCTGGATGTTAATGTTGACTCAGTATTAAAAGAATATGTATTTATACCTCGCTGAATTGCATGTGACTTTTCTTTGAGTTGTGATGAATTTTATCCACAATTAAATTCAATATGCTGAATACTCTAAATAAAACAATGATATTCTTGGTTGTTACGAACTTTACATAAAACTCATAGATTTATATGTACGTACATATGTAATAGTTTTTCTTTTGTTATTTCTTTGTTGAAAACTTTTACTTAATTTTTTGGGATGAGCCCTGCATGGCTTTGAAACCAGTAGAAAGTTAGCCTTAATAAATAGTCCAAGAGTTAACTATTTTAGTAGTCGGTTACAAAATTCCCGACAGGGTAGGTACTTATGTATGTATGTATGGCTGCATATGCATTTGTTTGTAAGTGCATATTTAAATTTTTTGAAATAGCCAGGAGTAGAATTTTTATTAGCGTAAACTGTCAGGATGACTTTAAGTGTTCGTGCCAAAACCTGTTTAATTCGCTTTGGTGTATATTGTTGTGTTACCCGGCAGCTAAACTCGTGATGTGCCGCAGGACTTCATAGCTCCCACTAAAGTATCAACATCGTGTTTGAATTCAGGCTTAATGTGAATTGTGCAACTAAAGATTACAGACAGTGCTTATTCTAGTATTGATATCGTGATTATTGAAAAAGAGATATTCGATAATTCCAACTGAGGCTGAAATTAGTGCGATTTCTCAAATTAGTTTCTCCATAATAAATGCACTTCTGCTCACCAAACTCTTGTTTACGATGTACTTACTACAATGTAGAATTGAAAAGAAATGTTCACAAACATAAATATGTACATACATGCATGGAAATGTGTATGACGATCTCCAATCAAAACGTTTCTTCATAGCTTTCTTGTTGTTTTTGTATTATTAAAACTGCTTCTGCACGATCAAAGCCTTAGGGCCATTTTCACGATGTCTGGTTAACATTAAGGGCTGGCTGTTCAATGTATGGTTAACACAAAGCGGAGGTAGAAGCTCCGGTTAAATGCAAAGATTGATTTATCGATAACATGTTGTTGTGGGGCAAAAATCGGGACATTTCTAAAGATTCGAATCCGAACACACAATTGAAGGGGTTAGAATAATAAGGGTCTAAGTGACATTTTTTGAATATATAAGTTATCCCCATATTTGTATACTTAAATGAGGCGGCATAATTTTTGTACTGCCCGGGTGATGCATGCACTGCTAGTTTTTATCGACACATTTCGGATGGCTCCATCCCCTCCAGCGTACATTGCTATTACTCGACCCAGCCACCATTGAGTTGGAGGTAAATTTTCATGCCTTGCCAACACGACGTCGTTGATCTTGATATCAGGCATGCGCTTCTGCCACTTGTTTCGTCTCCAAAGAGTAGACAAATATTCATCACTCCACCGGTGCCAAAACTACTGCCATTGCTTCAGTCGATTGGTAGGAGCTTGGCGACCATAGGGTTCTGGTACGTCTAAAAGTGGGGAGCCACCCAGAAAATCGCCAGCTGTAAGGGCGAGCTTGTCATCCGGATCGTCATGAAAAGGGGTGATGGGACGCGAATCAACTCGTTCCGCCAAAGTCTGCATCTGGTCACGCCACATCGTCTGAGCACCTCCACAGCGAAATAAATGGTGTTTGGCAGACTTGACGGCAGCCTCCCAGAGCCCACCTTGATGCGGCGCGCTTGGAGTAATAAAATTCCACTGCGTACCCATAGCTGCTAACGATGTTTGATTGTTATCAGTGTACCAGGTGGCAATACCTTCTTGTAATAGTCGATTAGCACCGATAAAAGCCGTGCCATTGTCACTGTACAAATCGCGACATGGTCTTCGTCGACTAATGAAGCGGGTGAACGCATCAAGGAACCACTGATGGGACTTCTACCACATTGTGGTAGATCTGCCACTTTTTTGAGCATCTACCACACAAGGTCTGAAATCTACCACATATTCGCATTTTTGAGTACTTTTATTTTTGCTCGACAAAATTTTCTTAAGTTTAAGAGCAAAAATTGTCCAGCACTAAAAACTAACAACAGGCAGTATGGGATTATAAAATAAACTGTAAAATACTAAATTTTCTCAATATTCAATTTGTCGACAGGAAATGGGGTTTTATTGTGTTAAATTGCAAAATATATGATTTATAAAAATATTTAATAGCGGAAATCTTAAAAAACGGCGATTTTTGTGAAAGTATTAGCAAATTTCAGTGCATCTTAAGTTTCTAACGCGTTGTTTACTTTTACTTAAGAATTGTCAAAATCGGCAAATCCCAAGTAGCGTTTTCTGGAACGTGCCACATTTGTTCGCTACATCGTGATGTGATAAAAAGAAAAACTGGCAGCACTCCGCAAGGTCGCAGTAATCTTTCAAAATATGTTCGAAAAATATCTTGATATGGAAGGAACTGCTTTACACGTTCAAGGAAAAAAATTGCCAAAACTCAACGCAATTTTTAGCAACTTCAGTCTTTCACTTTATTATACTAAAGTTAACTTTTTTTAGATTCTAATTACAATGTTTGCAATTTATGTGAAACCTTGCAGAATTTTTTAAATTTTTGTACAAAGTTTCATCCAAAACCTGAGATCTACCACATTTTTTTGAAATCTTCACATTTTTTCCAGATCCTACTACACAAATTTTTTTTTAAGTCCGATCACTACAAGGAACGCCTCAGAAGAGAGGTCGTCCACCACTTCAAGATGAACAGCCTTTGTTGCCATGCAAATGAAAATGGCGAGGTAGGTTTTAACCATTGTGCGAGAGCGTTTTGTTCCCGTACGCAACATAAATGGACTACAATAGTCGACGCCGGAAGCAGCAAAGGGTCGTGCAGCGCTAACGCGCTGCCTAGGTAATGGTGCCATCTGTTGCATCAACAACGCTCTGCGATGTCGACAACAGATCACACAGCGGTGGACGGCTCCTTTGACGGCGTGGTGGGCATTCAAAATCCAGAAGCGTTGCCTGAGAGTCTGAAGCAGCAGTTGCGCTCCCCCGTGAAGGGTTTGTTCTTGAACCTGTTAGATGAGTAGCGTGACCAGAGGACTGGATCTCGGCAAGAGGATCGGGAAACGCCGATCGTATGATAAGTCAGTTCATCGAATGTGCGTCCACCCACTCACAACAGGTGCTCGTCATCAAGTAAAGGATTTAACGGCATAAGTCGACTGGAATGTGTAATGCGTCTTCCACTGGTCAGCTGCTTGACCTCACTGCTGAACGCATCCTCTTGGTCCATACGAATCAAAACGTCTAAGGCAGCGTCAAATTCTCTTGCACCTATAACGCACTTACGCAGATGTTGATGTGAACTAAGCCATCGCAGGGTAATTGCCAGTGTACCTAGAAGGCGTTGAATGGAACTAAAGCGTTCGGTGAATAGTATGACCTTACCATCACGTTGTCGTGTTTCAATAGATCGCACAGCATTGATAACTGCAGTGCAGGAAATGGTGCGCTCTTCGGGACGTACTGTATTCGCCTTGCCCGCCCGGAGAGGAATCGGTTTGTCTCTTACAGGGATGTCTTTCTCCAGCCAGCTTGGGCCCTGCCACCAAAGCAGATACAGATGAACAGTTCGAGGGGTGATAAGCCTCTACTCGCGCAGTGAGCGGGGTTCTGTGCCGACCGGATATGATGCCATCTATCGGGGGAAGTGAGCTCCTGGATCTGACGTACTCGATCCGATATATATGGCTTAAGCGTTGTTGGGTGTTTCTTTAATCAACAAAGAGCAATCGATGAATCCGACCACAAATAATAGCGAGCGTTCATTAAACGCAAAGCACTTCTTACAGCTTGTAGTGCTTCTGTCAACAAGAGCGCTGCCGAAATCTCGAGACGTGGTATGGTAAATCCCTTGAGTAGAGCCACCTTAGTGCGCGCTGTAAACAGTGCGAGTTGTACTCTACCGCCTGCGCCTATAGTTCTTGTGTAAATCACTGCTGCGTAAGCTTACGAACCAGCATCGTAGAAGCCGTGTAAAGTTTGCACCCCATGCGCCATGCCTAACCATCGATTCACACGAACTTCGTTGAGTAACTCCAGCTTAGACCGATAGTTTATCCAATCGTCGCGAAGATCATCAGAAACGGTGCATCCCACGAAAGATCAGCGGAGCAAATTGGCTGTATAAACACCTTACCCTGGACGACCACCGGTGCCAAAAAGCCCGTGGGATCAAAAAGCTAAGCCACTTCGCTGAGAACCCGTCGTTTAGTTGGTGTACGACATGTTTGTTTGAGAGCCACCTGGACGAAGAACTGGTCAGCGGCAGCATCCCACCATAATCCAAGTACGGAAGCCATAGGAGGGTTTATGTCCAAGCCTGCAGAGGAAGAAATGTTACCAGTCAAGTATTTCATTACCTCAGCATTATTGGAGTTCCATTTCCTCAATGCAAATTTCCCAGCGGAGAGAATTTCATCAACATTGTGAGCTAACTCCTTAGCGTCGTTGGCGTTATCACAACTGGTCAATAAATCGTCAACGTAAAATGACGTTAAAATGATAACGCGCGCTTGCCCGGCTTGCGATACGATACTACGTTGTGATGGTCACGTGCACATTGCTGGAGTGCACGTATGGCATTATACGGGTTGCACGCCATACCATACGTAACTGTTGTTAGTCGATATACCTTAAGTGCATCAGAGGGTGGCTCACGCCAAAGGATCTGTTGGAAGTCTCCGTTTATGGGGCAACTAGTACCTGCCGGAACATTTTTTCAATGTCGGCTGTTAGGGCCACCCTATAGCGTCGTAAACGTAAAATTATATTGATGAGCGAGTCTTGGATGGTCGGGCCCACTATTTACACCTCATTTAGTGACACTCCAGTACTAGTTGGTGCCGATGCATTGAACACCACTCTAAATTTGCTGGTTACAGCGTGGTGGGGAATGTAGTAGCCGCTTGCGTGATTACCTACGTTATTTACGGGTTCCATATGGCTAAGACTGATGTACACACGTATGAAATTAATGTAATTATCTTTAAGCTCAGAATCACAAACTAGACGTCTTTCTGGGCGTTGAAATAAGCGAAGAGCGTGCGCATATGATTCGCCAAGTCTCGGTGCATCGCGGCGGAACGGCAGCTGCACCATGTAACGTCCATCAGTACGGCAGTGTCTGGATGCAAATATTCGACCACATTCAACATCATCGCCTGATGCATACGCGTGGACCTCCTCAAGCTTCCAAAAACTATGGACTAATTGTTCCAGCACCCGATCATCCTCGACTAGCCGTGCGCTGAGTACGAGCGATGAGTTTTGCATCGACGAAACTTCTGACGCTGGACCAAAAACTACCCACCCAAGGCGAGTGCGTGGAGCATAAGGTTCATCTGGTCTGCCCCGATGATGTCACCCTCCATGATTCTACCCCAGGCATCAGCTCCAATGAGACAGTCTGTAGCCCCAGGTGTACCAAAATGAATATCGGCCATATCGAGGCCAGCCAGGTGTTGCCACTGGTTAACGTCTGCACGCACAGCAGGAGTGTCCGATGTGGTTGACGGGATAACCAAAGCGTTGATTTGGGTTTCAAAATTTGAATGCAATAACTTGATGGTTACAATAAAACTACCCTACATTCAATTCGAATTTGTGTATTTTTAATCTCAATGATTTGGCTAAGCGATCTTTAATAAAACTAACCTGCGAACCTGAATCGCACAAAATTCGAGCCAATCGTTGAACTGCTTGAAATAGATGGCCTTACTTTGCCATCAAGTGCTTAGCCTTATATAGATTGTGCTGTGGACAGAGCTCTCACGAAAGCCGCCTATCCAATCTAATCTTGTCTTGTCACTATGGGTGAGTGCCAAAGAGCAAGTTAGATTTATTAAAATGAAAAGTGTTTATGTTTTATTAGGTTTTAAAATCAACAGTGTTTATTGAATGGTTTTCAGTAACTGAAGTACTTATGAACTTACTTCTACTTATATAGCGTTGAAAACTATATCCAATCGATGACTAACACATTTGGTAAATGTGTCAAACTATTTTGGTTTCAATTGCTTTGGACCTTCCACTTGGGTTTGTCTTGTGATCATATGTCATCGCATACGCTGCAATGAAATGCAATAAAAGAATGAACGTTAAAGGGTTTATGACCCCAGAACGGTCATATGTCTGTTTGGCTTATCGTTTGGTTATTGTTTCCACGTTTACCTACTTTTGACGAAAGTCACTACACCTTCCCCGTTTGGAAAGCGTCATCATACAAATAGAGACGATTTGAATGATCATGCTGTACAATGGAATTTTGTTCGGGGTGTCAAATGTATTTTATTATTTAGTTTACTTGCATATGGGTGTTTCCACCGGAAGGTCCACCACGACAAAAAAAATAAAAGTTTTATATCTAACGTATTTACGGGCCGATTTGTCTGCTTTTTAAAATATATACTAGCTATGTAAGTAGAATCACGTTTGTATAAAATGGTCTTCCTAGGTGGTGCCAAGGTCGAGATATTTCGAAAAACGGTATTTATGGTCCGATTTGGTTCGAATTTGGCGTATGTGGTTGAAACATAATAAATCATAGATTTCCAATAAACTGACCCTGAATTGGCGCTGAAGTCAAAATATAAAGTATATTCTACATAAAATACATGTTTTATTTGCGTTGAAAATTCATTTAAAAGCAATATTAACAAAAATATAACGATGGGAATTTATGTCACGTCACGCCACGTCACGTCACGTTTCACACTTGTAAAAGAGAATTGAAACAATTTGCATTAATTCAAAAAAATCTAAAAACAACTAGAATTGCTCCAAATCATATCAAAATAAGTTTCATCAAAATAGCCATCCACAATTCGCAGAGTTTTGCGATTTTGCAAGAAAAGAAAAAATCAACTTCCAATTTTTGTCACGTAACGAACCTCTCTTTAAATGCTTCTATTTCAGGACCAAGCAGTTCGATTGATAATTTTTCGGTTAAATATAGAGCTAATTACGTGCTATACAATGGCCCAAAAAAGTTAAAGAAAACAAATGGTATTCCTTTTTTGTATCACATTGAAATCGTATGACTGTCACGTGCGCCACCATGGGAATGCCCATATGTAGTTTGTAAAAAGATTTTTGTTTTCTTAGGTATACTTATTTATATTTTGACCTTATTGTAAAAGATTGAATTTGGACCATTTACATAGTTTGTATGTGTGAATTTTATGTGTTTGTATATTTAGGTATTTTTTTATTTTTTTATTTATTTTATTTTTTTTTTTTCCTTTTAATTGTATATAATGTATATATATATAGTATTTATGTATTTGCCTTTAACAATTTATAATTTTAATCTATGTATTTATGTGTTAGTCCTGGCCAGGATAGTCTTAAAATACGTTTTAAAATTTTATTATGCTAATTATACCTTTCATGAGCATGAAATGGTATTATATCTTTGGTCCGATGTTTGTAAGTACCAGAACAAAAAGAGATAGACCCATTAAAATGTATACTTATATGATCAGAACGTCGAGCTGAGTTGATTTATCCATGTCCGTCTGTCCGTCTGTCTGTCTGTTTGTATGCAATCTAGTCTCTCATTTTTCGAGATATCCGGATCAAATTTGGTAGGTGGGTGTATTTTTATAATGTATTAATCATTTGTCGGAACCGGAAGAATCGGACCACTATAACATATAGCTCCCATACAACTGATTGTTCAGATATGAGATTTTTCGTTATAACTTCTCCATTTATGAA
The DNA here is from genome assembly GCF_013731165.1 of Rhagoletis pomonella. Lineage (NCBI taxonomy): Eukaryota > Metazoa > Arthropoda > Insecta > Diptera > Tephritidae > Rhagoletis > Rhagoletis pomonella. The sequence goes on along the minus strand of NW_023458559.1, from coordinate 4,069,536 downwards.
GCTACGAACATGAAATTTTGCAGCACTTGCACCCATTATCAAAAGAATGCTTACAGTGAAAATTACAAAGATCGGGTCACTATAACCTATAGCTCCCATACAACTGATTGTTCAGATATAAAATTTTCCGTTATAACTATATACATAACATTTATAAAGCTGGGAACAGGAAATTCCGCACTGTTTTCAATAATTATCAACAGAAAACTTACAGTGAAAATTAAAAAGATCGGATAACTATAACCTATAGCTCCCATACAACTGATTGTTCAGATATGAGATTTTTCGTTATAATTCATCCATTTATTTAGCTAGGACCATGAAATTTCGCGCTGTTTTCACTCATTATCAGCAGAAGACTTACAGTGAAAATAACGAAGATCGGGTCACTATAACCTGCAGCCCCCATACAACTGATTGTTCAGATATGAGGTCTTTTATCATATCTCCTCCATTTATGCAGCTATGAACATGAAATTTCGCACCATTTTCACTCATTATTAACAGAATACGTACATTGAAAATAACAAGGACCGGGTGACTACAACATATATCTTCCATACATCTGATTGTTCAGATATGGAATTTTACTGTAAAACTCCTTTATTTGAACAGCTAAACCCGATAAATTTCGTAAGATATTTTATACATAATAATACAAAGTCTACTGAGAAAATCGTCAAAATCTATGGTGTATAAGCTTTATCTCCTATAGCACTGATTGTTCAGATACCAGTTTTTGCAATATATCTCCTTTATGTAGGAAACTAAACCCAATAAATTGTGTTACCGGTTTACATACCGATCACATAGCAGTGAAAATTACTTAGATTGGTGCCGTATAAAGTATATCTTCCATACCTCTGATTGTTTAGATGCGATTTTTTATATAAGTATGTAACTCCTCTATCGATGTATGCAGATGTATTCAAAATCAGTAATCTGTCAAACTAAAATTTGCAGATGTTCATGAAAGGTATGAAGCCTTCGGCATAGCCGAAGACAGCGCTGCTCTTACTTGTTTTAATCTGTTTTTATGCACAATGGTTGTTTTTGAGTTCATATCGATTTTGCAATTACCCTGAGTGTCTGTTTCTATAACTTTATATGGGCCTTTAAAGATGCCGTCCAGCTTGTGGGCGGTTTCATCCTTTAGGTAGACCATGTTGTTTGCTAGAATACTTTGTGGATTTGCTTTTTTATCGTAATTTTCCTTTGTTTTCACTTTTGCTTTCTGTAGTAAATCTGTCGCTCGTTTTTGAGCAGTCTGTAGTTTGAATTTTAACTCTGATTTGTGGTCATCTATATTGTAGATTGGATCAACTTTACCGTTTAATGTGAAGTCGTAAGGTGTGGTAGTTTTACCGTAAACTAGCTCAAATGGTGTATAACCATGGGTTGTTGAGGGCGTCGTATTATAGCAATACGTGAAATATTTGAGCCAGTGGTCCCAGTCTAGTTTATTTATTGAAATATAGGACCTTATGTATTCATTAAATGTTCTGTGTGAACGTTCTACCGTACCTAGTGTATGGTGGTGATATGGAGTGCTGGTTTTATTTTCTATCTTCAGTAGTTTACATATTTCTTCGAAAAGTTGATTCTTGTATTCGGTACCCATATCTGTTAGTATGCGTTTAATGGGTCCGTGAACTAAAATGCAGTTTTCTACTATAGCTTTGGGTACTATATTAGCTGCTTTGCTAGGTATAGCTACAGTTATGAGAAACTTTGATAAATCGCAAATTATTGTAAGGGCGTATTCGTTCCCGTTGAATGATCTGGGAAGAGGGCCTACAGTATCGATTTGAACGATGTCAAAAGCGGTTGCTGGTGTGTCTGTTATGACTAAAGGTTCTATTTTGTTTTTACCAGATTAGTTTTTATTACAGCTTTCACAATTTTTAACATAAGACTTCACGTCTGAAGCCATGTTTTTCCATGTATACTGTCGTCTAATTTTTGATAACAATCGTGTGACACCTGGGTGGCCTCCCAATACAGGGTCATCATGATATTTTTTCAGAATTTCTACTTTTTGCGTTTGTGAAGTTATTTTGGTTATTTGTGGTGTTATTCCAATTATTACCTTCTTTAAAGTTTTATTGCCCACATTTTTGAATTCCTCTATATCTATATGTTTAAACAAATTGTCATTGATAGCTATCTTTATGCCTGTAAAGTTATTATTACCAACTGCTTTTTCAAGTTTGAGAAAGAATTGCTCTAGCGCAGTTTTCTCATAAGCAATAATATCTTTAGCATCATATTTAAATATTTCTTTCTTTCCATGGAGTAATAATAATTTCGAGGATTCTTTTAATTTTCCATTAGTTGTGCACCTAAGTGTTAGGCGAGGTAATTTTTTCACTTCATGATTTGTAATAGTATTTTATACGTGTTGTATGTTGTCTTTTTCTTTTTCCGTGGTTTTGGTGTTAGGGGGTGTATCCTTGGATTTGGACCTTGTGATTACTTGTTTTATGGCAGAGTTTTCTTCTTTGAGAGATAGAGCATCCGCGCCGCAATTCCTCGAGGTCGAGGTCGAGCCTTATTCTTGTTAATTTGGAGGAAGGATTCTTTAGTGCAAAGAGGTATGTTAGCGGCTTGTGATCACTTTTTATTAAAAATTTAGTACCATAAATGTACGGCTTGAAAAAATTTATGGCCCAATGGATTGCCGTAAGTTCTTGCTCTATAACTGACTTATTGGCTTCCCCTTTTGTGAATGTTTTTGACGCGAAGGCAATAGGTAATTGTGTACCATTATAATCCTGACTCAATACGGCACCACAAGCTATTTTGCTTGCATCGGTGGTTATACAGAAAGGTTTTTCAAAATCGGGATATTGAAGTATGTTAGGTGATAATAAAGAATTTTTGAGGTATTCAAATGCATTATCACAATCGGTTGTCCAGATGAATGGAGTTTTCTTTCTCGTTAATTTGGTAATATGTGTTGCATGAATAGAAAAATTCGGTATGAATCTTCTATAGTAATTAATGAATGCTACAAAATCTTTTGCATTCATCAGCATTTGTTGGTTTTGGGTAGGTAAGAATTTTGTCGAATTTTGATTCGTCTGGCAAGATTCCTTGATCTGTGCATTTGTGTCCCAGAAATGTTACTTGGGAGTCAAAGAATTCGCATTTATCTGGGTGAAGTTTAAGATTTGTGGCTCTACAAACATCAAAAACTGATTTTAAATTCTTGAGCATGTGATTTTCCGAGCAGCCTACAACTATTAAGTCATCCATATAAATGAAGGTTTTATTCGGCTTAAGGCCGGAAAATGCAATATTCATCATTCGTTGGAATGAGTTGGGTGCAATTTTTAATCCAAATGGTAATCGCTTGAATCTAAATGATCCTTGATCGGATGAGAAAGACGTTATGTTTCTTAAATTCTCCTCTAATTCTATTTGATGAAAGCCAGAGATTAAATCCAGACAGGAAAAATATTTGGCACGACCTAATTGATCGAGAATATGATCGATTCTAGGTAGTGGGTATTTGTCTGACGCTAATTTTTTGTTGACCTGTCTATAGTCTATTACTAATCTCCATTTTTTCTCTGAGGAATTTGGTAAGGATTTTTTAGGTACAAGAAGAATTGGGCTATTATATTCTGATACCGAAGGTTCAACTATGTCATCTTTAATTAATTTGTCTATATGTTTTCTGATTTCGGGTTTATGATTATGAGGCAATCTATAGTTTTTAATGTAGACCGGTGTTTCGTCTTTTAAACGCAATTTTTGTTTATAAAAATTGTTGACAGTGCAGGTATCAGTCTCTAAAGCGAATACATCTGTATAGTCTGAGCATAATTTTAGTAATTTATCGCGGTGGTATAAAGGACAGTTTTGGGTTAGTTTATTTAATACAGTGTTCTCTCTCTTCAGTATCGTTTGTTTTGCTGATGTTAACCACCTTGTAGTCATCCAAGGATTCTTTTCTGATCTTATTTTGTTTAAGAAAAACATTATTATCTGTTGTATTTATTATTCTGACATATGGATTCCTCGTGTTAACTATTGTATTTGCTATTATTATGCCTTCTTCTAACTCTTGGTTTGGGATTAGCATATTTTCTGCGGTTGCAACTATGTGGATCTTCCTAATAACTTCCGCACTTGCCGGTAAACTAAGTATTCCCTTTGTGGGTGATTCTAAAATTTCTAGCTCCAAGTGACTTTTCAGAGAGTTAGGTCGTATTATCAATAGACTTGGACCATTATACATGTAATCTAATAGACAATTGAATTGTTTTATGAAGTCTAACCCTATAATACCATCGCAAGGGATTGGAAAATTTTCGTCTACTATTTGGAAGTTGTGAATGATTTCTGAGTTATTTATATAAAGTGTAGCTGTAGTGGCACCTAAGGTTTTTATGGAACCATTTCCTATGCCTTTGAAATTGTAGATATGATTTGTATTTATTTGAATTTGATCATTTGCCGATGTTTTGTATATACTAATTTCCGAGCCTGTGTCTATTAAAAAGGTGGACTCGTAGTCATTCAGCGAGGAATTTACGGTGACGAAGTTACTAAATGACAAATTGATGTTTAATAAGTTCGCAGTGTTTAATTTTGCGCACTCCCCAGTTGGGCACTCTGGGGGTGCTCTGGGGGTGCTCTGTGTTTTCCGATGCTTCCGTGTAGCGTACATTCCTGTTATGGTTATTACGGCCCCTATAGCTATTATTGTTATCGTTGTTTCTGTTTGGGTTGCCGTTGCTGTTATTATAGTTACTGTGGTTTCTACCCCGATTATTTCGGTAATGGTTTCTATAGTTTCTATTACCTCTGTAAGAATTATTTCCTCTAAATGAAATGTTTCTCCTGTTAGAATTGTTCCCTCTGTATGAATTATTTATATAGTTTACCTGAAGGGTGCCTGAGCTTTCGGCCCCTAACTCAATGAATTTGGTGACTGCGTCACTAACTGTTGAGAACTGCCCTGCCCTCATTAACATTTTTACTTCATCAGACCTTGCATTGGTTCTTATCGCTTTTGCTGCCGAATGTGCTGAATAGTTTCTTGCCAACGCTGACGACATTCCATCGGAGATGTAAGCAAGCTCTAGTTGTTGTGCAAGGGATTCAATTTCTTTGGCGAAATCGCCGTCAGACTTGTCTTGTTTTATGCCCAACAATTTCACTGCAATACTTTGTGAGGACTCGTGTTTCACGTTAGCGGTCAGTGTGCTTTTTATTGCCCCTATTGTTGCTTCATTCGTCAATAACCTGCTCGCTGTTGGGTTGAGTTTGGTTTTGATTAATGAAATTGCAATGCTTCCGTTATCTCCTTTGATCGAATCTAGTATGTCGAGTGCATTAATGAATTTGGTCAAATTTTCAGCTTTGCCATCAAACTCTGGCAACAGCTTTGTAGCCAAATTTATAAATTCTACAGGAGTCATAGTGGTCATTGTGTTAGTTTTTCCTACCTCTTCGTCTGATGTTTCTCCCCCTGTATCTTGGAACTTGATTATTAGGAATTTGTTTATCTCTTCCGGTATTTTGTCCCTAAATTCTAAATGTTTGAAAATTACTTCCAGTTTTGTTTTGATTGAGGAAAAAAATTTTATGAATTCTTCCTGGTGATTGGTGCTTAGGAATGGGTAGACTGTCTTGCTGAGGCCTGTGATCGTATTATGCTGATAAACCAGTGTTCTTAAATGTTTTATTTGAGTGCCTTAATGCTTCTGAGTTTATCTGTTATGTCCCTCCACGTGACAGGACTTGTCATTTATGGGTTTTGCAAAATCGACATAAAGTTTACTATTTTTTAAATCCTTGGCGTTGTAGCCGTTATTTTAATGTGTTTGTATTTAAAATAACTTTTTATTAATGAGTACAGAACTGTGATTGTTAACAACATGACAATAATAATAATAATGTGTGTAATATTCATTCCTGATTCGTTGTGGTTTAAAATTGGTTCATTATGCTGGTTAATTTTTTCGGCTAACTTTTCTATTTTTTCACCTTGTCTGTCTTTTCCAACCTCGTAACCAGACACGGCTATTAGTATTGCACTAAATGCTTTCTTCCACCAAGACATTATGTATATATTTTTTCAAGATAGTCATAGACTAATCATAGTTCATGATACTTTCTTAGTTCAATTTTTTTTTTTTTTTGCCTTAGTTTAATGTTTTTAATTAATGTCTTTGTTATAACATTTATTTTGTTGTTTAATACAACTTTCAAGGGATATGCAAAATATGATAAAACTTAATGCTTAATTTTTATTATTTCATTTTAAGTTTTATTTGTGTGTGTGAGTGTACATTCTTGTGTTTTTTATTTACAATTTTACAATTTTTTTTTGTTTTTTTTTTTAGTTCTGCCGTAATACTCGTTATTTGGTTTTGCCAATCTTGGACCACGTCCCATGGCGGAGGATTAACTGCTTCTTCTGCTTGGGAGACCTTGGCGTGGAGTACCACCAGCTTCTTCCTCAGTGCAACCACCTTGCCGGCACGCTTGTGTTTTGGTTTTGGTAGCACAGGTATCCTCGTTAGTTTTTCTTCCTGTGCACGGGCCTGGCGTCTCTTATACTCCTCTACGGTTATCGGCCTGGGTTGTGGAGTTGTTGCTGAAGTGTCACCTATTTTCCTGATACGTATGGGCAGGATCGCCATGAAATAGATGGCCTTACTTTGCCATCAAGTGCTTAGCCTTATATAGATTGTGCTGTGGACAGAGCTCTCAAGAAAGCCGCCTATCCAATCTAATCTTGTCTTGTCACTATGGGTGAGTGCCAAAGAGCAAGTTAGATTTATTAAAATGAAAAGTGTTTATGTTTTATTAGGTTTTAAAATCAACAGTGTTTATTGAATGATTTTCAGTAACTGAACTACTTATGAACTTACTTCTACTTATATAGCGTTGAAAACAATATCCAATCGATGACTAACACATTTGGTAAATGTGTCAAACTATTTTGGTTTCAATTGCTTTTGGACCTTCCACTTGGGTTTGTCTTGTGATCATATGTCATCGCATACGCTGCAATGAAATGCAATAAAAGAATGAACGTTAAAGGGTTTATGACCCCAGAATGGTCATATGTCTGTTTGGCTTATCGTATGGTTATTGTTTCCACGTTTACCTACTTTTGACGAAAGTCACTACATGCTACCTCCCCATAGATGTATGTACGCGCGGTAGCTAACAGAATCGTAGGTCTGGCTTGGGCAACGCAGGTTGTCATTGGCGATGTTAGTCACAAGTTTGGAGCAGGCTGGACAGCTTGCGGGGTAGCGTCGATGACCTTTGTGCTAGACTGAGAGCTGGAAGCTGCTACTCCTGTTTGGCTCTCGCGACAAAACAGCGTTTTATGCTTTCGACCGCAATTCCGGCAACCACCAGAAGGACATTGTTTCGACGAATGTCCAGCCCTTAAGCAATTATAACAAAGCTTCGGTCCCTTAACCGCCTCAAAACGTGGCTCTAGTGGCATTGCTGCAAGCGTTGGACATCTCATGATACGATGAATGTCATGGCAATGAGCACACTTTCCACCATCCGTGGAAACCACGTTAGACTTTACTGTTCGCGGCAATTGCACCGACTCAATGGATGATTCGTGGCATAGGCTATGTGCTCTTTTTTCTAGGAATTTCAGCAAATCTTCCAACAGCAGCATCTCATGTGAAGATCAACGCGTAGACCAGTCGCGTTTCGTAATAGTAGGTAGCTTCCCATTATCTACCGGCACCTCCATAACCCGCAACGCGCGTAGCGACTCGTGAACCGTGTCCACAATGGCAAGCAAAGACTTGGCCGATTCTTCTGTCGACAATTTTAAGTTAAGTAACTGCGTCACATGGATTTCTGCGAGTTGCTTTTTTTATCATAACGGTCCTTTAACGCGCGCCAAACCTCCTCGTAGCCACCCGAATAAACACCACCTATGAGTAGGACCTCCTTTGAATTGACGGATTGCCGAGGCTTCCCTAATATGAACGCTTCTGGATAGGAGGACTTGTGTACGAGAGTCTCAAATGCGTCCTTAAACGCAAGCCAATTACACATCTTCCCATCGAATACCGTAATCACCAGCGGGTCAATTTTCAGGTAGACCGAACGCCCATCCAACAGAGCGCTATGAGTGTTGAGCACGTGGTCGGTTGAGGCCGCAGCCGATTTTGTGTTTGCTATCAGACGATTGAGGCGACAGCAAGCGTCGTCATATAACCCTCAATTGTTTCCCATAAGTCGTCATGTGGTGCAATCTCATCCTTGGTAGCATGGCCTACAAGATGATCGTGATTAATAGTGAATCGCTGAAAGTGCGTTTCCAACGATTTAAACTCGTGCTCCAGTTGAAATAAGTCGTGGTTTCGCTGTTGGCTTCGCACACCCGCGCATCAGTGATCGGACGTCTACCACATTGTGGTAGATCTGCCACTTTTTTGAGCATCTACCACATCTACCATTCAAGGTCTGAAATCTACCACATATTCGCGTTTTTGAGTAGTTTTATTTTTGCTTGACATAATTTTCTTAATTTTAAGAGCAAAAATGTCCAACACTAAACAAGATATGGTAACAAGAATGGTGACAGGAATAATAAAAGATGCCGCATTCAATGCGACCATGAAATTGCTCAAGTAAAAGTAAACAAAGGATAAAATAAACTGTAAAATAGTAAATTTTCTCAGTACTCAGTTTTCCGACAGGAAACGCGGTTTTATTGCATTAAATTGCAAAATATATGATTTATAAAAAGAAATGGAAAAGAAATTTTCTTCTACCAAAATTTCTTAAATCAGTTTGCAGCTCTCAAGAAAAAAAATGCTCGTATATTTATTCCCTCATGAAAATTTACAGCAAAAGCAAAGCGCTTTTTCAAGCAACAGAAATTATAATAAATATTTCTTATAATTTCCTTGAGAGCTGGATTCTTAGCTTTAAGATACAGATTTTATTTGAGGTTATTAGCTTTAGGGGGGGTTTGAACCCCAAAACCCACCCCTTGTGTGCGCTAATGGTTGCAATATACATAAATGAGATACTGGAATCTTTACATTGTACAGCACTCGGCTGGGTATTGGACCTAAATAGACCTACCACTTCAGCATCCTTCAAATCTTCTATACAATTTTTTTTTTTTCAAAACCAATAATTATTACTAAAAAATTGTTATTATAGCTTAAAATTATAGTAACCAATGGAGGTATGCTGTACACAAACACATTAATAGAAGTTCGCAAAAGTTGATATAAAACTATTCGTCGATTTGAATAATAAGCTTTTTACTGCATGCCTAACCCCGTCTGTGTGAGACTTTAACCCAAACTAAACCTCCTACCGTCATGTACCGTCCCCACCCGGTACCACCCTCAAGGATTTCGTCGGGATAATAACACTGTGTGACTGATAAAGTTATAGATCTAATGATGCACAAAAAATATGAATTTTGAATACACCCTCACAATCTGGACTTAAGGTATAAGGTATATTGAGATTTATAATTGTTCTTAACTTAATTTCTGTTAATCCGATGAAAAATATATACAGTGCGTAAACGGTAACCGCAACCCTCAATACGTGCAATTCCTTGATTAATGCAAGTCTCTAAAACAAAAGATTTTAACGTATATACATAAGTGCAACCTCAAAATAATTTTACCTCAATACCTACAACTTTCTTTGTTTATGCATGCGACGCACACAAAATTTGAACTTTTTGCATTTCTTTGATTAACCCTTATTCCGGAAAACTACAAAGTGGTGTTTCAGTTAAAGTAATGTGTGATAAGCAGGACCGAAGCAAATAAGCAGGAAAAGAGCAAATTTAAGCGCTTAGATAAACATTAACACATTAGTAAATATGCTTCCAAATATGCTCGAAAAACAACCTAAAATCTAAGTACAGTTTAATGTTTTGTTTTTTATTCAAATTATTTCAAGGATTGGACGGAATTCGAAATTTTCATATTTCCAGTAGTGTTAATGCATCGATTTAGTTGTCACTTTTTTACTATTATTAAAAATAATGCGGATTATATTACACTAAGATATGAATCCTTAAATTATTTCAAGACTGAATTTAATTGTTTTCAAATATTTGTTATCTTCCATTTGAGCTTGTGTTCGTCAGAAGGCATATCCTCCATTGGCTTTTTAAATAACCTAATGAAAGCGATATGTCCGTAAAGAAGTTCTTCTGGCAACAATTATCTGGTCCGATGATGAATCGTCCTTGAATCTGTATGGTGCAATTTGTGGCAATTTCAAAATGGGGGAGTATCATTAGTCCACAGAAATCCAATACACATAGACTTATTTCACTATGCGACAGTCAAAATCGGGATGGGATGAAACCAACGGGAAATGTTATATTGGTCAAAAACAAGTTATACGTGGCCCGGCGTTTCGCTGGGTCACGTCTAGGAATCGAGATATATCGATTTGAAGTTAGTAACTATCATATAGGGGAAATTGTCACCTTTGGTGGTCTTTTTTTGACATAACTCGAGAACCACTAGTCCTATTTTGCTCAAACAAATTTAAAAAAATTAAAATTACAATTCCTTTAATCTGTTCATATAACGTTTTTCTATATAATCAACAGTTTTGCCGGTAAAAATAAATGTATGAAGAAAAAAAAATATTTTTTCCTAAAATATTAAATTTTTTTATTTTTTAAATTCATAATTATTTAATTTAATTTAATTTATTTAATTTAATTTATGCATTACTCACTGAGCAAGTGGAGCGCGCTTTTAAACTTTACTTTGATTCCGAAATAATTCGCGGCGTTTCGTGGGTCCCAGACAAAATTTGTAAAACGTGCTACAATGGTCTTATGTCTCATTTTGCTTAAAGGTTATGTGACTTTGCGTGAAAGTAATACGACTTGCCTTTTTTTCCCGTTTTGGATTTTTTAGCCGCACCAAAATTTCACAAGTTTTAAAATATTATTTTTGCTGTTATTTAATTTTAATTAGTTTTTTTATAGTTCATTCTTTAAAAACATCCGTATAAATACAAGTTTAAAGGCAGTGCTAAACGATTGGGTATTTGCCAAAATTTGGTTTGAACATCCAAAGAATTTTTCTTTATCCCAATCACGAAAATTTATTTGTTGTAATTTTTCAATAGAACATCGCGGTATTGTACCAATCTTTTGACTACAAAAACTAAATTTCCCTTTGTTTTGTACCAATAGCCCAAATGTACCAATCGAGTGACACTAACTTAAAAATGTATGCAATTCAAAAAAAATCAACAAATTTTCGTTAAAATTTCAAGGCTTTTAATTAAATTCTGAGTATACAGTTTTGTAGTCCATTGAATTCTAGTAGAATAAAATACAAGTTTCAAATGGCTAAAAATTTCAATTGATTTTTAAAAAGTTCGAAATTTGTACGAAAGTTTTTTTAATTTTTTTTTTTTTTAATATTGCACAAATTTGGAAACTTGGATTAACACGGGTTTTGTTGAAGAATGAACTACATTTTTATAAAAAAAATAACAAAAGTTCAATAACAACAAAAATAATACGTTAAAACTTGGCAAAAAGTAGTTCGGCTATAATTTTTTTACCACTGGTATGGCTGCCAAGCTGCCAATCTGTATTGTAGCGGCACCATATATGGCAAAAGATCGATGCAGCTGGCGTATACAGATGATACCGATATCGTAGGTCTGAAACAAAGGGACGTAACCGCAGCAGTCCAGTTTAGAACAAGTAAGACAGTCTAAGTTCGGGCGGAGCCGAACATTAAATACCCGGCGCAAGTATTAAACATATGATTTTCACCTTTCCGAAAGTTACCGCTACATGGTAAGCCGGAGTGTATCAATTTTGAGTAAATTAGCGTCCTTAAATTTCGAAATATTGAAGTTTCAAGAATTTCTGAAATTTGTTATATGAAAAGCGGTCTCAATTTTACTCCGATTTCAATGATTTTCAACGTTTTGCTTCTATATGGCAAGCACAATAACCATACCGAGTTTGGTACAAATTGATAGAACGGTTACCGAGATACACATATGTGGACATAAGTGGGCGGTGCCAAGCCCGTTTTCCGAAATTTTATCATAAACGTATTTCTTTATAAAGAATTGTTGCAAGCATCAATTTGAATAAATTAGCTTTAATTATTACTGATTTATCGAAGATTTCCTATTTCTGCAAATTACCTTTATATGGGATGTGGGCGTGGTTATTGTCCGATTTTAAAAATTTTCAGCAAATGATGTAGCAAGGCTAACAACTGTGCCAAGTTTGGAAAAAATTGGTGCAGCGGTTACCAAGATATACACATATAAACATAAGTGGGCGTGGCTACCCCCATTTTCCAAAAATTTATAATGATCTCATTTTCCGTCTAAAAATTATTGTAAATATCAATTTTGAGTGAATAATCTTCAGTAGTTACTAAAATATCGCAGTTTTCGTATTTCTGAAAATTACCGTTATATGGGATGTACTTATGTACACATTTGTCTATATATATCTCGATTCGTTTTCCCTGTTACAAACAACCGTTGTGTGAACAAATTTATAATACCCTTGTGCACAAGTGCGCTTTGGTATAAAAAGAAGCTAAAGAGGTTGGTCTAGCGGTGAACGAGAGCAGGACAAAGTACCTCCTGGCAACATATAAAGAGTCCACGCGTTTCGGGAGACACGTCACTGTTGGCAGATATAACTTTGAAGTAGTGAAGGACTTTGTCTACCTAGGATCCCGCGAAAAATAATCTCTTGACAACAGGTGCTACTTGGGGCTTGGTAGGCAAATGAAAAGCAGATCCCTCTCTCGACGAACGAAAATCACGCTCTACAAATCTCTCATCATGCCCGTCCTTTTATATGGCGCAGAAACTTGGACGATGTCGAACAAAGATGAGAAGGCTTTGCGGGCTTTCCAGAGGACCATTCTACGCAAGATCTATGGCCCTGTTTTCGTGGACGACGGGTATCGGAGAAGATGGAATGACGAACTGTATGAGCTTTTTTACGACATGGACAAGATTAAGCGCATAAAAGTACAGCGACTGCGCTGGCTTGGACATGTTGTACGCATGGATGTCGACGCTCCGGTGAAAATATCCTTCGGCTCCGTACCCATGGGTGGACAACGAAAGCAAGGGCGCCCACGAACGCAATGGAAGAAGCAAGTGCAGAAGAACCTGTCTGCGCTCGGGATAACCAACTGGCGCAAATTTGCACAGAAGGGGAGCAGATGTGGGGGTTCCTGTAGAATGTAGAAATGTAGGTTTTTAATCAACCATTTTTAGAATTTTTGTCTGTCTGTCTGTATGTTTGTTCGCGCATCACTCGAAAACGAATGCATGGATTTGAATGCAGTTTTCACCTATGTATTGCTAGAGGTTTGAAAGTTGGAGTTTAAGTAAATTGATAAGAAAAAATGAATATTGCAGTATGGGCGTCAAAAGAAAGAGAATGAAGAAGGCTTACAGCTAAAAATACTATTTTAGAGTTGCCGCCTGTTTGAAAATTTACATTTAATTTAATTTATAAGATAAATTGAATATTGCAATATGGGTATCAAACTGAAGGGGTTTAGGAAATTTTATTGCCGAAAATATTTTTAGGGAGGGCTGCCACCTGTTTTAAAAATTAAAATTTTATTGAATTAAATTGATAAAATAAATGAAATCCATATCTACAACTAGATAAACATACATGTAATAAAATTGTAACAGGTCGATGTCTGTACCTTATAGATATTAAAGAAAAATTAATATGGTGGGTTTTTATTAAAGCTACAAAAGCCAAATAAACATTTTTTTGAATTTTTGAATCACTGTCTGTCTGTATATTTGTACGCGCATCAGTCGAAAACATGGAATTGAATGCAGTTTCCACCTATGTATCGCTAGAGATCTAGCTTCTAATATAGAAGAAAAAATTAGAGAGTTGCTGTGTTTAAAATCTCAGTTTAGGTCAATTGATACGGTAAAGTGAATACTGCAGTATGGCTGTCAAAAGAAAGAAACTTACAAAGGCTTACAGCTGAAAATATTTTTGTGGAAGGTTGCCACCAATTTGAAAACTTTAATTTGATTTAATTGATAGCATAAATTAAATACTGCTATATTGGCATCAAACTAAGGACGATAGGAAATTTTAATGCTGAAAATATTTTTAGGGGATTTGCCAACTGATTGGAAAATTGTATTCATTAAAATTTGTAAAATAAATGAAATATTGCAATACGAATATTAAACTAAAGAGGATTATACTAAGTCTCCATTGAGAGATTTATCCATTAAGATTTAATAAATCCAGTTGCTAAATCACAACCGTCTCCATTACCACAACGAGATATGTTTGACGTTCATATTTTTAAATATTTGACGTTTGCTTATGTATGATTTTATAAATACAGTTGCGGACATTGATATACAGACAGATAAAAGGAAGGTACCAAGCGGAATTTCATTATATGAATTCTGAATATTATTGGCTTCTTATTCGTGGTAAATATGTATGTATAATATATAGTTTGGAAAGTGTAAAGAATGGTACCATATTCCGAATCATTTCCCCGAATTTAATAAAAATTATCAAAACGGTAAAAAACATTTGCGGAAAGAAAAATTTTTGTATAACTCTCTTGTTCATAGGAGGGAACCGAAAATCCAATCGTGGGCCTTTGGCATATCATGAATACGAACTGAGTTCTAGAGGATGTTCGGTGCAATGTTATCGAAGCAGAACCATTACCGAAATTTATAAATTTTTTGTCGCAGCGCGTAAATGACTTATAGAAAGCGGAGAAGACTCTGCGTGATATTACTATAAAACATTTCTTCTAAATTTTTAGTTTTTAAAATAATATTTTCTTAATTTATTACAACCAAAGTTATGTAAATATGTATTACTAATTTTCCTCCCAAACTAACAAAAATATAAAAATCCCTAAAAATACGAAAATTCATGTTTTTATGATAGGCTAGATTTCAATGTCCTCAACTGTATATTGAAAACACAAATGTCATTTGACTTATGGCATGTGAATTTGTGGCTGCCACATCGAACAAATTGTACTTATTGATCAATATTATTGAAGATTTGACGAAGATTTAACTTAAATCTACTGCCTTTCGAGATTTAATTTTATATGGTAAATCTCAAAAGATTTAACGTCAAATCTCGTCAGAGGGCTAAATCTTCATTAAATCTCACAATGGAGACATAGTATTAGGAAGCTTACTTTTGAAAATATTCTTGAAGCGGGTTGCCACTTATTTGAAAACTTTAATTCAGATAAATTCATAATATAAACTAAGTGTTGTCATATAGGTATCAAACGAAAGTACTTGAAAAATTTCAACAGGCCGATATCTGTACATAAAAGATGTTAAAGAAAAATTAATAGGGGGCTTATTAAATCAACAGAAGCCAAATCTAAATCTTCGGTATGTTTGTCTGTATGTTCGTAAGCTCATCACGCAAAAGCTAATGTATGGAATTAAATGCAGTTTTCACCGATGTACATATTGCTAGAGCTCTAATTGAAAATATAGAATCCATTTTTTTTGTTTTAGTTTATCGTCGATCATTATTCCTAGGTATTTGAACGTATTAACTTTTTCCAGTGCGTCGTTGTTATATTTAGAGTTAGCAGCGGACCGTTCTCAAAATTTCGCCTTGATATAACCACAAACTTAATTTATTTTTTTCTGTGTGGAAGGTTTTTCGCTAAAAAATTAAAACTTTTCGTTGTTGCTGCCAAAAAATTAAGAAATCTGAGACGTCACGTTTTACAATTTCCTACAGTTCTCTTTACAATGTATTTCACTAAACTACTAAACGGCTGCACCGACTTGGTTCATGTTTGGCAACACCTTGAAAATAAATATTCTGACCAAAAATTTACTCGGTATGTATATTCGTAAAATTCTTATACAAAACCAATTACGCTGGGGAACTGAAACTTAGCACTGATGCATATATTGCAAATGCATTGCGAAAGGGGGCGTGGCTCCTTCCTTCCATACAAACTGAACTTCTCCTATAGCTTATCTCTGGAACTGCTTACGCTAACGTCCTGTAATTCTACACAGCTACATATGTCATCAATAGATATGGTGAAAAGTGGTAATTATTGGAAAGGCTGGATCGATATACATTTACGTAAACGCGCAAATATCATTCGATTGGGAACCATTTTCTCCTAGATTTCTAAATCCCATTGAACTATTGTATTTATGTGAAAATTTTGAAGAATTTTTTTAAATGTTTCACAAAGAATGGAGCTTTGCTTTTACGAGTTTAGCTATAAACTGTCCTATCTACATACCTATTTGCATAAAATGATAGCCGTTTTCGTTGTTCGGAATAAACTCAAAAACCACTGAATAGAGTTCCGTCAGATTGTCGGAGGTTATCTTACATACATATATGGTCCAATTACAAGCTAATAGAAAACTCGCTAGGTGGTGCTGGTGTAGAGTTATTTATAAAAATCGTATTATTAACCGATTTCGTTCAAATTTTAAATGTGAGCTATGTACCTGTATGATGGAAAATTCTTTTCCGTCTGTCCGTCCGTGTACACGATAACTCAAGCAAAAATTGAGATATCTCAACGAAATTTGGTATGCAGGTTTCCGTTAATCCAAGGTAGGTTGGTATTGAAAATGGGCGAAATCGGACTGTAACCACGCCCACAACCCATATAACGGTAATTTCCAGAAATACCAAAACTGCGATATTTTAGTAACTACTGAAGATAATTCACTCAAAATTGATATTTACAATATCTTTCAGACGCAAAATAAGCATACTAAACGGCCGAAAATTTAAAAAATCGGACAATAACCACGCCCACATCCCATATAACGGTAAATTTTGGAAATACGAAAACTGCGATATTTTAGTAACTACTGAAGATTATTCACTCAAAATTTACATTTACAACAATTTTTAGACGAAAAATAAGAATATTATAAATTTTTGGAAAATGGTCGTAGCGACGTCCACTTATGGTTACATGTGTATAGCTTGGTAACCGCTGCACCAATTTCTTCCAAACTTGGCACAGTTGTTGGCCGACTAAATGGCCGAAAATTTAAAAAATCGGACAATACCCACGCCCACATCCCATATAACGGTAATTTAGAGAAATACAAAATCTTCGATATTTTAGAAATGCTTGAAACTTCAATATTTCGAAATTTAAGTAAGCTAATTTACTCAAAATTAATAGATTCCGGCTTACGATGTAGCGGTAGCTTTCGGAAAGGTGAAAAACATATATTTAATACTTGCGCCGGGTATTTAATGTTCGGCTCCGCCCGAACTTAGACTTTCTTACTTGTTTCGATTTAAGTAGCTGAAAAGTAATGAATATCTAAATCTGGGGACTAATCCCGGGATCCCGGGATTGTGATAACGACATCCTGAAAATCCCGGTATCGGAAAAAGCTGAAAAATTAACATCCCTAATGGGGAGAGATGCAGTCTAATGTACATACATTTAATTTTTCACACTTGCATTTTTTCTTATTTGGACTAGGTATTTTGGCAACCCGCCGATATACGTCAATAATCCCTGAATATTTGTATCAAAAGGTTCGTATAATAACTGTTAGAAGTTGTAAGTTTTTCTTAAAAGTTCAAGCAAATTCTTGCAACTTCTTGCAGTTATTATATAGGTACCTACACATAAAAGACTAACTAATTAACGAATTAATTCTTCAATGAATGACAGGAGCAAATCAGCTTCTACGCACGGTGGATGCACTATCGTGATCCATAAAAAATTTGGATTGTTCATTCACGTTGAAAAATTGCTTTGGACAGGTACACGGTAATTTTTTCCGTAGATTCACTGTTAAAAAATACAGTTATTCGCGTACTTCTAAAATCACCGCGAATCTATGGTAATTTTGCCGTGGATTTACGGCAAAAATTGCCGCAGCCATGTGAAAAATCACTTTCTCAGAAATTACCGTGGATTCACGGCAATTTTTTGTCATAGAGCTACGGTAAAAGTTAACGTGACGCGTGTGAGTGCCTTCAAAAAATACATATGTACCCTGTGGGGAAAATCTCTAGTTCGCGATAAATCTCTTTTGCATGCAAGCAACTGGCGAATTTAACATGGCGATGTCCTAGGAAGTGTCAATTGTCCCCCGCTGCATCCCTTTTTCGATAGTTCTGAACTAGTCCTAAATTCTATAGTTCCGAACCAGTTCTAAAATCGACAGACGAAAGAAAAAAGTATCATGATTTTTCAATCTTTTTGGCTCTTCCGTGTGTGCGATTTTAAGTTATTTTGGAAGAAATGTATTTTCAATTTGAAATTAAATTTGTTTGAATGATTGTAAGAAATGTACGTTTACATACCTTTAGCTGTAGCTGAGTTTGCAGAGGTGCTCGTTGTTATTTCTTAGATTCCAGACGGTCCCAAGATGTTGAAATGTTAACACAAATTTTAGTTTTGTATTACCAAGCTATGAAAAAGTATCTGCGAAATGCAGAATAGAAGCGTAGTTGAACGAAAAAGCCGCCGAACACATATCTATGTAAAGAAAACAGCCCCCGCTGCATCCCTTAACCGATAGTCCCAAACTAGTTCTAAATTCGACAAATAAGATCTAGTTCGTTCTGCATCCCTTTTTCTATAGTTCCGACCCAGTTCTAAATTCGTCACTTTAGATATAGATTTCTAGTGAAAAAAACTTATAAAATTAGTACCACTTTTCGCCGATTTTGTACTGGTGGGGATCTAGTTCCTATCGGACTAGTTCCTTTTTGACGACAAAGACCTAGTACGGAACTAGAAATTTGATTCACTAGTCCGCGGTTTCCCTGCAGGGTATGTATTATTTATTGTTGCATATGTTTCTACATACATATGATACGAGCACCACTGCATTTATGTACATATGTACTTATGTATGAATGTATATAGGATTAATGTGTATGGGGACTCGCTGCCGAAAGCCTAAATGCCAAAGCCATCGCTCAAAATAAAGGAAATAAAACGAAGAATAACGCCCAAGTTGCTTGCTGCCTCAATCCCGGCTAGTAGCGCGAGCCAATGCCACCACCTTCCTTAAGGGCAAAATCGTTGTTACACTATGCCTGTAGGGCAATGGAGACGAACACGGCCACGTGCACATGCCTACTTGGACCGAAGTTGGTATTTATGTAGATGTGTGTCTAAATACACATTCTTATGTCCATACATATCTATAATGTTTGTACATGGGCATATTCGCACGCTGCTGAATGCATATGTACACGTCTATCTTTGGATATGTACATATGAATATGTATGAAGGTGAATCTGTATTTGGGGATGTACATACATACATATGTATGAATGAATGTGTATCACGTTCGGGTTCGGCTGAGGTTGATCGGTAGCCGGCGCGAAATAACTCGTAGCCGTGGCCGTGAGTGTTTTGGCCAAACTCCCTCGAATGTGTGTACGATGTATAGCTCCGTAGGCCTTTAACGTTTTAAATGCTGCAAGCACACTCAACTAACAATGCGAACGACCAGCCTTCTTTAACAGTAAGCAGTATGAGGGGCGTGGCTTCTGGTCGAAGTCGAATGGTTGGAGAGTAAGATTTTTGCTTGCGCTACTGGTGACTCACATATATGTATGTATATATGCAGCTACATGGTAATGCTAACACTAAGTAATAAGAGATTTCGTGGACATTTCTCTTTCAATTTATATGATAACCTTACTCTTAAAATGCAAAGATGATTTCAGATGTGTTGCCACAGTCTTTTTCCCTATCAAACACAGTTTTGAAAGAAATTTAAATCAGCCGAGCTAACATTCCGTTTACTTCTGCGTTTTTCTATAATATAATTTTTGGCCGCTCCCGTATTCAGTAATCGGACTTCTACCATATTGTGGTAGATCTACCACTTTTTGGAGCATCCACCACATCTACCACACAAGGTCTGAAATCTACCACATATTCGCATTTTTGAGTAGTTCTAATTTAGTTCCACATGATTTTCTTTATTTTTTTTCAATTTTAAGAGCAAAAATTGGCCAACACTAAACACTAGGTGGTAACAAGTAGGGACACGATATCGAACCGAAAGTATCGATATAGTACTCATTTAAAGTATCGCTGTAAAAATATCGGGTACCTATTAATATCGTAATAAAAATACTAGATATTCCAAATATCGATACAAAATTCAAAAAATTAAATCTGAGTATTGGTGTCATTTTCTATTAAAGAATTAACACTTTGCACTTTAATAAGCATGTAGATACATCACTGAAGGCGCGCCACATACCAACCTAAGATAGTACACATTTCTACGCTTTAAAGTGCAAAATATATCCATATTGCTTTACATATAAATTCCAAAGTAAATAAGGTTATAGTACGACATAGATTTGCAAGAAATGGAATGTTTAAAAACAAAATTAACAACAAAACTTTCAATAGAAATTTTAATAATGACACAGTTTTACATTTTGGAATTTGGAAAATTAACTTCAAATATTTCAAATATTACTACAAAAAGTTTTATACAAATAGTCTTGCCCAATACCCAGAGTTTTGACGTTTTCATTTTATTTTCTAATTAGCCAGCCACGGATGCGCGCTGAATGTATGCATATGTATGTACATTTACGTATTTTGAGAAGGAAATCATGTCTTCATGTACTTCGTTTATTACATACAAAAAAAATCCTGTCTAAATACGTTCAGTAGCGTTGTTAAAATATCTCGTCGTTCCTTTATACTATGTATAGAAGATAGTAATTTTAGATATGTGGCAACGCTACCAAAAAAACTTAAAGTTTGTGTACATGCGAAGGAACTGCACTTTCATTTGGTATTTTATTTTTTTATCCAACGAACGGTGAATATCTTATAGTTCTTAAACAGGTGGCAACCCTACTCAGAAAAATAATATATTATTACACATCCAGAGGCTAAGTCTTCTCGTTTGACAGCGACGGTACAGAACTGATGCCTACGCTTATTATGATTGAATACGGTAATTTTATTAACAGGTAGCAACCCTATTCAAGAAAAATATTAGTGCTTTTCTAGAGGTCAATCCCTTGCATTTGACACCTTATCTTTTGTAATCCAATGAACGGTGCGGATCTTATAGTTTTTAGAGAGGTGGAAACCCTAATCAAATTCTAAGTAAAAAAGATCCCTCTCCTGTCGATAAAGAGTATATTAGAGAAAATCTCGTCAAAATCCGTTCAGTAGTTTTCGAGATTACCGCGTACATAGAAACTCGACTTTCCTTTATACTATGTATAGATACTTTGTCATACAAATGTATCATTATTCACATTAACTTTGTAATTTATTTTACGATTCGATACGATACAAGGGTTCTGGTACTCGATTCCAAAAATATCGTTTGAAAACTTTCGAGTAAAAAGTATCGGTATCGAATGGCAAAAATATCGATATGGTATCATATCGTATCGAAGTTCGTGTCCCTAAAAACAAGAATAATAATAATAATATCCCAACGGTTTTTACCCTCCATTCCCGCCCATCCGCACGAGGGGCGCAGTCCGCATGACGTACGGAACCAATATTTTAAATTTTTTGTGCCGAGTCACGATAGGCAGGAGTTTGTTAAGTGTCGAGATCTAAAACTGTTCAGCTACAGAACTAAATTCATCAGCTGATTTTATGTATTTATGTCAATAATTCACTTATTGAGAGAGGAGAGTATCGCTTTCTTAATGCTGAAAAGCGGATCTGATATATCAAACGTGCTGGAATGAAGGTGGAGGTGGAAGACTATATTGAGAATCCCATCGGAAATTTCTTAAAGCAAAAAGTAGGAATTGTTTTTGAATTGATTCTATCTTGTCTGAGTAAATTTGATACCTTGGATTCCAAACCACCGAGCCGTATTCCAGAATCGGCCTAACTAATGTTGTAAACAGAGTTTTAGTGATATAAGGGTCACTAAATTCTTTTGACCATCGTTTCACAAATGCAAGTACACCTTTAGCCTTGTTGACTGTCACATTAATGTGAAGATTAAAATTAAGCTTAGGATCCATTGTCATACCAAGGTCCACAAAATTGTATACCTGTTCCAGGTTATGGTTACCTATTATATAAGAAACTGGCAGAACAGCTCTTCGCGAGAAGCACATTACTTTACATTTCTTAAGATTTAGAGGCATAAGATTTACTTTACACCAGTAAGCCATGCTGTTTAAGTCTGATTGTAGCAAAGACCTTTCTTCAATTGAAACGTACGATTTATAAAGTTTTACATCATCTGCATACATTAAAATTTTGGAGAATTTCATATCTGTAGAAATATCGTTTATAAAAAGCAAGAACAGAATAGGGCCTAGGTGGCTACCCTGAGGGACTCCTGAAGTAACATCAATGACGTCAGAGATAGTATTTCTAAACAATACCCTTTGTGATCTATCATAGAGGTATGAAGAGATCCAACATAGAAAATTAGGTGGAAGACCAAGAAGATCAAGTTTATAGATGAGCAACGAGTGGCACACTTTGTCAAATGCTTTACTGAAATCAGTATATATAACATCAACAGTTTTGCTCTCACTAAATGCTTTTGAGATATAGGATGTTAATTCAAGTAAATTTGTAGAAGTTGATTTGCCCTTGCAAAATCCATGTTGACTGTATGAAATGATTGAAGTGATAGAATGCGTCAACCGATTTGTTTATAATTGCTTCAAATAATTTAGGAATTGCAGAAAGCTTAGCTATGCCCCGGTAGTTCTCCACTGAAGACCTGCTACCGCTTTTATGTAAGGGGGTTATGAACGATTCCTTCCATACAGTTAGAAAAACGCCCTCTTTAAGAGACAAATTAAATAAGGCGAATGATAGTATACAAGATTCCGCATTCCCGGCGGCGATGAGATTTCTCAAGTAAAAGTAAACAAAGCCGAATGGGAGGAGAAAAGACACAGTCAAACAGTGAATTTTCTCAATATTAAATTTTTATTCGGGAAACATGCTTTTATTGTGTTAAATTGCAAATATATAATTTATAAAAAAAAAAACTAAATAATAAAGAAAATGTAAAAAGTCGGCGATTTTAGTGAAAGTATTAGCACATTACAGTGCATCTAAAGTTCTTAACGCGTTGTTTACTTTTACTTGAGGATTGTCAAAATTGGCAACACTCAAGTTAAACGTTTTTTCTAGAGATTCGAATTAAAAAGTTTTCAGTTAAGGTGAAAAATTGCAGATTTTTTTTTAATTTTTGTAAAAAGTTTGATCCGAAACCCTAGGTCTACCGCATTTTTCTAAATCTACCACATTTTTTCCCAGAATCTACCACACAGAATTTTTATTAAGTCCGATCACTGCCCGTATTGGCAAGTGTATAGCTTCGTCCAGGTACAATCTTGACTGACCCGTTAATATAGCAGTAAAACGCCAAGAGGTTAAGGACCTGCATGATGCAATAATACAAGGTGTTATCGGCTGGCAGCTTCTCGCTCTAATTCCGCCATATTGACTGCCTTAAGTGAAACTAGGGTTGCCAAGTTTTTTATGAGCAAAATCAGTACGTTAGACTTTTTCATGCTAAAAAATCAGTACTTTTCAGTACATTTTTATTCAAAGCAAAATTATGAATGTAAGTAACAGATAATACTTTAAAACGCCAGAGAACTTGTTTTTAACAATATTATGGCATATAAATAAAATATAGTTGATAAAAAATAAAAGTGTTATTCATTTTAAGATGAGTTTACACATCATTGTAGTAGGGGAGCCCACGATGCTAAATCGGGATTTACTCGAGCGTCATTTTGATCTATTGGATATTGAAGATTATATGATGGGAAGAAAAAAAGTCATGTAATGTTTTTCCTTCCAGCGGTGGGTGGAAGATGTACAGGCAGCGGCGGATCCAGAATTTTCTGATGGGGGGAAGGGGTTGTTTTTGCGGGAAATTTTGCCCCTTATTCTAATTATCTTAAACGAGCAATTTTTGTGTATATGTATATGTATCAAAGTACCGCGATACAGCAGTTGCCAAAAGAATCGCTTCATTGTGAAAACCAGAGACGCCGAGGCACACTATCGCATTGCTTTTTACATTACCTTCCTATCCATAAGTTTCTCGGCAACGGCTCTAACATAGCAAAATGAAAAAGACTTTCAAAGTTGTATTTCTTGTCAAAAACTTTTTATTTGTCACGGGGAAAATACCGTAAAAATTATTTGTATCGTGCGAATATCTATCGAAATTATCAGGGTTTGAAAAACTGTTAGCTCAGCGACAACAGCTAAGCATTTGCTTTTTTATAAATTATTGTTGCTTTGCTAGCCGGCAATTACAATGACCTGATGAAGATCTTACAGAAGCAATGAGCTTAGCCGACGACGCTGTAAAGGAATTTGAAGAAATGCGACAAAATGCAGAAAAAAACTTTAATTTGATTTTCGAACACGTACAAGAAGTATGCACCAACCTAGGTACAGAAATCAAAGTACCGCGATACAGCAGTCGCCAAAAGAATCGCTTTAATGTGAAAATCAGAGACGCCGAGGCACACTATCGCATTGCTTTTTACATTCCCTTCCTCATTTGAAAAGTCGGTTCCTAAACCATAAATCAGTTTTAAATAATTTTAGTGGTTTGTTTCCAAAGTATGATTTTAACGAAAAAAAAACTGAAGAATTGTTTGTAAAAATGTGGAAAAAACGAGTTTCACACGGACATTTTCGAAATGCTCTCGAAGCATTACAAGTAGCTAATACAACGTCTTTTGGGAATGTTTTTAAGATCTTACGGATATTGGCACTTTAGCCCATTTCAATAGCCACACCTGAACGAAGCTTTTCATGCCTGAAAAGAATTAAAACCAACCTGAGAAATACATGTCAAGAAAGGCTCAACGGTCTAGCATCTATGAATATTCACAAAGATATAAATTTTTCAGTTGACGAATTTCTAGAAGAATTTTTCAAAAAACCATGAAAAATTTGAAAATTCTTCGTTTCATTGATTTATAAGTAAAAAGAAAAATGTAATGTGTTTACAATTATCAAAATGTTTTATAAATAAAGAGAAAAATTGAATATATGATTTTAAAAATTCGTGTTTGAAACTTTATTACGCATACTTTCTTCTAAAGAGCCTTTTTTCTAGACCCATATTAGTGAAATATTATTCTTTGACTTGAGGGGGGGGTTTTGGGGGTTAAACCGCCACTGTCTACAGGCTTCCAAAAATGTCAAAAAAACAGTTCCATGGATTTACTCGAGCGCGTCAGATATTGATAGTGAATAAATCAAACGTGTTTCTGATGACGGAGATATGCTCATCTGCCGGTTTCCATGGTGGGGGTTGGTGTACGGAAAGGTCAAAATTGGGTGACGAAAAAATTTACTCGAGCGCGTCAGATATTCACAAGGGAGGCTAAATGGGCCCGAATGAATCTCCCATTCAATAATCTGACGATTCAGATGTCAGGAAAGCTCGTGGCGTCTTCTTAAAGATGCAAAAAAAAAACCCATTTGGATTTACTCGAGCGCGTCTGATTATCATACAGAAGGTTCATCTCGATGCCCTGGTCATGCTGTTCCATAATCTGATGATTATCTGGAGGGGTTTTCTTAATCTGGCGTTTTAAAAAAATTATTTCGTTTCTGAGAGGCACATTCAACCAAACATATAATTGTAAACATTTATTATTTTATCCGTGCAACTATCTCGTGCAACTTGGTCGTCAATTTCTGCTAAATTTTTTCCATCTGTAACAAGAAGTAATTGACAATAATTTTTTTACATACTAGCCCGATACTAGTACCGATTTTGGGTATTAGATGAAAAAATAGTAATCTAATTTTTTGAGACTCCAATCGGTACCAAAATTTATATGTGATATCTTCGACTGTAGCAGCATCGACGTGGGGGTTGAGGCTTAGGAAATCTGATGTAAACATTTGCTTCCTACATTCAAGTACCACCCTAAAGTACATATATGTATATTTGAGAAAAAAAGTCTTCATGAATTTGCATTAACAAAATCGGTTCATAAATACTGCTTGTATAAATAACTCGACTCCAGCGCCACCTATCGAGTGTCTAGTATCCTATAATAGGACCATCTATGCAAGGCATAATCTCTGAAAATTTTACTGAAATCTATCTCGTAATTTTTGAGTGAAGTCCAAACAACCAAAACGGCTATTATTTTATATATATGGATTAAATAAATGACAAGTGTGTCATTGTAGAATTTACAAGGTATTATACCTGAATCGCCTTGAAAAGTTTTTTGACAAGAATTTGACCCACAAAACACACAAAAACCGTTTCCACTCATCATGAATCACAAAATTTAGTTAGTAAAATTTCAACAGTTATATGTATTTCATGTAACACCACAAGTGCTTTGATCGCCATGATTGCGTGATGGCGGACGGAGAGGAGTAAGGGGACACACCGTCCATTGATACT
The DNA here is from genome assembly GCF_013731165.1 of Rhagoletis pomonella. NCBI lineage: Eukaryota > Metazoa > Arthropoda > Insecta > Diptera > Tephritidae > Rhagoletis > Rhagoletis pomonella. The sequence goes on along the minus strand of NW_023458559.1, from coordinate 4,043,090 downwards.
ATATAAAGAGTGAGCAAGAGAGTGGAGTTCCAAAGTTTTTCATGTATAAGTAAAATTATCTGAAAAATTCTTGTTTTTCTTACATACAAATTCTTATGCTTAGTGATTTTACCTAAGAAATTAGTAAAATTCACATACATAAATAAGCTAAAAAAGTGATTTTTTGTTGAGCTAAAAGTTACATCATGTGCTATTAATTTTTCTTAATATATGGGGTATTCACATATACATATACATATACAGCGGAGCAACACATGAGCCTTTAGCGAGAGTTTGTTTGCGTTAATTCTCACATATCACTCGCAGCCAGCGTTGCCAGGTTGTTCTTTTTAACGTCATTTGGACGTTTTTTGTATCCTGTTGACGTTTGGTCGTTTTTTGTAGTTTTTCTCTGTTACTAAATCTTGTAAGTAGAACTATTGAATTATTTTCTTGATGAATCTTTACAAGCATTGTTTTTTGCAGCAGCTGCTTCAAAAAATATTTATTCTTTGGACACAGATTACTTCACCCTTATTTAAGCGCGTAAAGAAAATGACACAAATGACACGCTGGGACTCCTTATTGAAAATATAATGAACGTAAAAAGGCTGAAATATTGCTATGTTCCTTTTTAACAGAACGTAATTTAGCACTTTCGACAACCGCCCACTTAACCAAATATCTACAAGAAAAAATGTTGAAAATCAACGCGATTATTTAGCACCTTAAAACTTGCCCATTATTGCCCTGGAATTGAAAGGGCTATCAACCTGCATACTCCAAACAAATTCTTAAAAATCTGAATAAAAAGTTGAACATCGCGCTGAAATTTTGCAGATTTTTTATAATTTTTGCACAAAGTTTGAAATGTGGATTTATATTTTGTTTGTTATATAATGAGCTAAGCTTTTATGGAAAAATAATAAACATTTAATAAACAAAAAAGAAACAGCCAAAATCGATGACTTAATCAGCTGGTCACAAGTGTAGGTATAAAATGATTTTTATATTAACGATCTCAAACCAGTTTAGAATGAAATTTAAATGTTACAGAGCAAATGACATTTTAATATACCTTACGTATACAATAAAAGTTTAATAAGAACAATTATTTGTGCATACATTTGGAAATACGTTTTTGGGTAGGAAATGACGTTTTTTCAAACCAAGAGGGACGTTTTCTCATGCCGAAGCCCTGGCAACACTGCTCGCAGCTGGTATCATTTGCGAGCATTTGGTCCGCTGGGTATACATACAGTCTTATGATTGTGACAAATAATATGAACGGAAAACAGCAAACAAATCAAAAAATAACAAATTTCGTAGAAAAATCTGTAGTAGTTTTGAAAAACAGCAAGGGCACACGACAATCTTTGTTGACGGTTTTCGTCACTCCGGCTTGTGGAAATCGTCAGATTATATACCTCCCGCACTGAGAAAAGAGTTTAGTTACGTCAACTAAATATGTTTTCCTCAACACATGATTTGGTTATAGTTACATTATTTGGTTTTAGTTACCAAATCATGTGTTGAGACAAATATATTTTGCATATTTTATTCTCAGTAACGTTTTTTTTGCAAGTTTGTGACCCTCCCAATCCCCTGCGTCTCGATCAAATCGTCAGATTATTGAAATGCACACTTTTCAGCATTTAATCAACCCACCATTTCTTAATCTGACGCGCTCGAGTAAATCCACCTATAAATTTTTTCTATCAAAATTTCTTATATCATAATAAATTTAGCCCCAAAACCCACCCCTTGTGTGCGCTACGTGACAAATTTGATATGTAAATGTAAACAGACAGTGTTTAATTTTGCACACACTAGGAGAGGAAACTGGTTACCTCTTTTTATATGCGTAAATTTAAACGAAAATTTTTTAGAGGAAATTTTAAACATTTTATGTGTAAACTTCGAAAATGTGAACAATAAATGTTTAAAACTCAAAAAACAAATTTGAAATTTGTTCTACGCCACACATATGATAAGTAAAAGTAAGCAAACAGTGTTTAGATTTGCATTCATTAAGAGAGGAAACTGGTTACCTATCTTAATATGCGCAAATTTAAACGAAATTTTTTTAGAGTGTAGTCAAAGAAATCTATACATTTCATTTTAAAATTACTTTTAATTTGAAGTTCACTTTAAAAAATTTTTATTAGAAGCCGATTTCTCTCTTTTCGCCAGGAAGCAAACTATATACTTAAGATCCTCTCAGTTGCTTCGTTTGAGTGTGGTATTGAAAAAAAAACTAATGGCGTTTTCTTTTCTCGAAAAAATGTCACCTTATTATATGGCAACATTATCACAATGCAACATTTTAAAGAAAGAACACGCAATATGCATGTGAAGATGTTCGGAAAGGAACACGAAAACTTGACAGCCTTGGCGCAGGGCAGTATAAATGCAACATTATTTCGAGAAAAGAAAACGCTATAAATTACATATATTTCAAACTGTGGAAAAGTACGACTATTTAAGGACTTCATTTATATTTCCTCATGGCTTAAATTATTTTTTTCAACTACGCAAAAACTTTAAAAGACGAAAAGCCTGATTATGGCAACTTAACTTAATTTAACGGAACGTAGGACTTAGAGAATCAAAATGAAACAGATTTCGACGTGGCATTAAGTTGCGTTAAGTTTCGGCTGTTCAATTATAAGCAACACCCATTTAACAGAATTTTTAAGAGAGAGCCGTAAGTTACGTTAAGTTGCCATAATCAGACCATAAGAATTCGCTAAAAAGAGTACCTAACTCTATGTCTCGTATGCAAAACTCTTTAACAATGTTAGTAAATTGTGAAAACAGAATTGTAAGTTATAGGCAAATTTTTTGTTATTAAACTGAACATTATTTTCAGCCTTCTTTTTGAATAATTTAAGCTCCATCATAATGTTATTTTCGCAACTGGTACGTAACGACACGGCGATATGCCCGTAAAACGATTGATCTTTTTGTTGTATTAATCTCTTGGGCATGGGCGTAGCCAGGTAACTTTCAAATTTTCCTTATATATATATAAAATAGTACCCTGAAATGCCAGCTTAATAGGGTCGAGCCCCCCCTAAATTTCATTCTGGCTACGCTGATGTTCTTGGGCATATCAAACATTATCTGAAACATGTAAACTATAACTCAAAGATTTTCTTCTTACTTTTTACAGTACGGTTTAAGGAAGTTCCAATGTTATGTAAAAACCTTAAGAAAATCCTAAAGTATTTTGTTTGGATTAAAAATTCAGTACAAATCAGGACATTAGCGTACTGATTGAAGAAATGAATAAAAGCCGTACAAGAGTTGAAAAATCAGTAGTGTACTGATAAAATCAGTACGTCTGGCAACCGTAGGTGAAACAGTGTTACTTCTTTAACAATTCTTTGCCTAATAATATCCCTACATACGCTTTCAATAACTTTAAAACATATTTATACAGTCAAACTTTCATAAGACACTTAACTGAATTTTGGTTAAATTCACTTAATTTAAATATATATAAATATTACCTTCAAGTTTTGTTCAATATCTACCAGTCAGAATTTTAAATTTTGTTTTTTTTTCTTCAAAGAGGTTTCGATGATTACGCTGGAGAATTTGAGATTTAAACCCTGTGCAAGAAAGCAATTACTAATTACGTAAGTGTAAACAGTGTATAAGCTTTTTGGCATGTACATTTGAAAGTGTGCTAAACATTCTGTTTTGCAAACGGCTGTTTAGTAGAAGGAGTAAAAAAATTTGAAAATCGGGTTCTCAACTTCAATTGCAACAAGTAATTTTTAAGCAAAAAACAAAACCGACTTCAATACTTACATAAAAATTTAAGATTATCGTTAATTTCTTCATGATCTGATTATCGGATTTACACCAATTTCATATGGGTTAACGTGGTCCAAAGTTATGTGGTAACAAACATAAAAAAAAAACATAAACAAAAAAAAATTAAAAATATTCCGGCGAATTGATAACCTTTCTCCTTTTTGTGAAGTCGGTTAAAAAGAAAAAAATATCGTCGTTGTAGTGCAAAACCGCGTATCAGCAAAACCGCGTATGTGAAGTTGTAGAAATTATTTTCTAGAGCGTAAAAACACTCATATTTCAAAATGGTTCTTTTTTTATAAAGCAATCGCATTTCTGGCTAGTATATTTCAGGACGAGAGGATGAGGATTGAGCCAAGAGCTTGTGTGAGCAAATCCAATTTTTGGCAGCCAATGTCAGTTACACGGTTTTGCAGAATGACGATACGCGGTTTTGTACTTTAAACGACGATATGGATATTCGAAGCTTTTTTAGCTGTACTGGAGGTAATTATAATTTATTCTTACTAATTTAAAATGTTATATTTAAGCGAGAATTTTGTAGCAAAATTAAAAAGAAATCTGAGCCCTGGTGGAAGCAGCTCGAACGAAGAAGGTGATGCTGCAACTGATAAGATAGATGGTCATCCTAATGATATTGGTAAGTGGATTAACATGCCGAACGCTATCAGTGCACGGACTTCGAAACTATGGTAGATTTTGCGTACAAAAATTGGTAGAAGTTGGTAGATTTTTCTTTAAAGAAACAATATTAGATCGTTTTTTTTACTCATATGGGTACCTATTTCCTGGAAAGTGTTAAACAAGAGCAAAGAAATAAAGTTTTGCCTGGACAAAGTTTATAGATGTCAATCGATAACTACATACTTTGTCTTTCATCCACCAAAATATTTGACTAATTGGTCCATTCTATTTTAAGATATTTACGTTTTTACAACTACACTTTCAAAATTTTTTCTTTTGGGAGAAATCATACCTTCCAGAAAGCCTTCATAATTTTGGTACACGATTAAAGAGAATTGGAACTCTAAACAAAAATTAAGTATAGCTTACGTTCTGTAAGTCTTAAAATAAAAACAACGTAAAAATATATTAGGAACCGTCTAAAGTTAAATTACATATTGTGCTTTATTCAAGCGTTCGGACTCAAAATATACTTTACATGTAAAAAGTCGTTACGTTTACTTTATTTGTCAAAATTTTAATACAAAAGCTAGTTTTGGTTACTATTGCCAGTCGCATAAAATTTTTTTCGGAAAGCTATAGGATATCCGATTGTCATGAAAGTGAAAATCAGAACGTCCGAACGCTTCAAATAATTTCTGTTCATATTGTTTCTATGTAGGTATATACATAAATATAGTACATACTTCTGCTTGTACGAATACATGACTTCAACCAATGTTAAAAGCACGGCTGAGAGAGAGGAGACGGAATTTGAAGATAGAGGAAGAAATGTGGGCGGAATATAAAAAAGAGAGATCGAAATAAAAAAAACTATAGAAGAAAAATTAAAAATGATCATATCATGGCAAAAATGCACCAAGATGCGACTAACTTGCGCTAAATAAGGTCCATTGAAAACCAACAACAGGGATTAGTTTCTTCGAATTTTGGCAAGTATAAAAGTAGACAATAAAGCAGCGATGAGCAGCAGAACTGTTACTCTGCACGCGCCTATACAAAATTTATAGAAAGCTCAAAAGCCCATCACCGCAATAAAGCCATAAAAAAGGTTGAAAAAGCACTAAGAAAAAATTATTAGATAATAATAATAATAATAATAATAGATTGGCACTTACACATATGTTAGTGTTTGGCCGAGTTTCTCCTCCGACTTATGGCGTGCGCCTTGATGTTGTCACACAAAGCGGAGGGACCTACAGTTTACCTGCGTTACAATTATTTTTCAAAACCAATAATTATTAATAAAAAATTGTTATTATCGCTTAAAATTATTGTAACCAATAGAGGTATGTAGTACACAAACTCATAAATAGAAGTTCACAAAAGTTGATATAAAACTATTCGTCGATTTAAATAAATAACTTTTTACTGCACATGTTTTTTTACGAGGAGGAAGCATTGAAAGCCTAACCCCGTGAGCGTGGGACTTTAACCCAAACTAAACCTCCTACCGTCATGTACCGTTCCCCACCCGGTACCACCCTCAAGGATTTCGTCGGGATAATAACACTGTGTGACTGATAAAGTTATAGATCTAATGATGCACAAAAATATGCATACTTAGAATTTTGAATACCCCCTCACAATCTGGACGTAAGGTATAAAAACGCGTTTTTCGTAGTTTGAGCCTTATAAAGTCTCTAAAACAAAAAATTGTGCAACTTCAAAACAATTTTACCTCAATACCTACAACTTTCTTTGTTTATGCATGATTATTGATTAACCAGTATTCTTGAAAAACTACAAAGTGGTGGTTCAGTTAAAGTGATGTGTGATGAGCAGGACCGAAGAAAATAAGCAGGAGCAAAGCTATTTTAAGCGCTTGGATAAACATTAAAACATAACTAAATATGATACCAAAAATGCTCGAAAAACAACAAAATATCTAGGTACAGTTTAATGTTTTGTTTTTTATTCAGTTTATTTCAAGGATTGGACGGAATTCGAAATTTTCATATTTTCAGTCAGTGTTGGCAATATGTTAATCTGATTAATGATTAAAAATTAACGATTAAAATGTTAATCGCGATTGACGATTAAACTTAATTAATCGTAATCAACTGAACGATTAATGATTAAATTTTTGTAATCGGCAATCGCTGGCGGCGATTACGATTAATTAATTTTAATCATTAATCGTTAATCCAATTAAAAAGAAAATCTGATTAAGTTGTCTAGTTTGTCCGAATTTGAAACCAAACACCATATACTTATTTCAGACGAAATACCTTAGAAGTCTTACAATTGTATTTGTAGGAATTTATCAAGAGAAGTCTTTATTCTGTTTAGTCGCCGTAAAGCAAGGACCGCAATCGTTCTGGTAATTGATTTAACGGTGGTAATTTAACTTAGATCTTTGGTGTCTCCGATTGACTTCACTTGACGATTTTTACCAATAACTCGACTCCAGCGCCACCTTGTAGCTCTTTTTGTGCAATAGTAGATACTGCCCCTACCGTTCTCAATATATTTATATCTCGAATATGTGCCGAATCGGACAATGAGGCAAATCGGTCACGAGACAATCGGGCGATGAGACAAATCGGTCACACTTTCCTTGCCTTGCCCCGTCCATCGCATTTTATGGATGGCGGTGAAGTCTTTCTTTTCCCGAGGACATCAACTGACCGGGCAAAGGCACCCTATTAAGGGTTCGGATATTCCAGCCACATACCCCCAAATCATAGTCCTTTATTCGTTTGCCGTAATCGTCATCAAAAGAAGGGGGATATCATCCGAGGCATGGTTTTTTTTCATTGGGTAGGGTTTTAACGTGCAGCTTGTCACATTAGCTCGCTCCAAAACGGGTGTTTGGTCGCTACCCAGGGGATACGTGGATATAAATATCCGGACGAATTGAGCTGCGATTTGAATAGCAAGCAAACAAATCTCTTCTGGCCACTCCCAGGTGAATGGCGAACGCTTTGCTGTACTGGGAAATTTGCCAATCATAGTGATCAAAGGCGAATATCTCAACTAAAACCCGATGTATTTTTTAAATTCATAGCTCCACATACCTGAATACCAAATAGCCAGACAAGACGTTACTCTAAATAAAAAATAAAAACAATTAAACAAGATTTCGTATTTCTCCATTTCTCCAAATTACCGTTATATGGGATGTAGGCGTGGTTATTGTCCGATTTTTTAAATTTTCGGCCATTTGGTATGCTGTATGCTAACAACTGTGCCAAGTTTAGAAGAAATTGGCTCAGCGGTTACCAAGATATACACAAGTAACCATAAGTGGGCGTGGCTACGCCCATTTTCCAAAAATTTATAATATTCTTATTTTTCGTCTAAAAATTATTGTAAATATCAATTTTGAGTGAATAATCTTCAGTAATTACTAAAATATCGCAGTTTTCGTGTTTCTGAAAATTACCGTTATATGGGAGGTAGGCGAGGTTATTGCCCGATTTTCCCCTTTTCAATACCATCCGTCTTACACCCGAAAAAAGTGCACGTACAAAGTTTCGTTAAGATATCTCAATTTTTACTCGAGTTATTGTGTGCACAGACGGACGGACGGACACACAGTCACCACTTAATCGATTTCTCTTTTCATTCTGATCATTTATGTATACATTTGTCTATATCTATCTCGATTCCTTTTGCCTGTTACAAACAACCGTAATGTGAACAAAGTTATAATACCCTTGTGCACAAGTGCGCTCGGGTATAATAAATAAATTTTCCGGATACTACAGTGATACCCAAAGTGGTCCAGGGGTTTACGTTGGCGTGAAAAAATATGGGGGCCCACGAGTTGTAAGTGGGGGGTCCAAGAAAAATCATCTGGTCTCGATAGTAAAGAATCAAATGGTTCCTTGATAGCCTATTTATTTAACTTTAATGTATAGTGCTCTTGACGCACTGGTGAACTTACTTTGTGTCATCACCTTAAAGCCTTAAAGGCCACCTGCAATGCTACATGATAGTACGCCACCATTACCTTTGTTGAAGATATTCTAGAGAGAGAGAGAGTTCCCTGAGGGTAATGCTGGTTTAATTCCAGCACTGAGCCCGCACTTGCACATTGTCGAATCTTAACTGATGGCTCCAAAACTATCTACAGGTACAGCCAAGCTGCATATAAGGCATTGGCTTTATCTAAGTACTTCCAAACAAGTTCGGCAATGCAAGTCTCGACTAAACTATGTTGGTAAAGATAACGTGCTTGCTTTACTCTGGGTGCAGGGCAACTCGGGAGTGCCTGGAAATGAGACATCTGACCCTTTTGCCACAGTTGGCTCAGACCAGGCATTCCTCGATCCGCAACCAGTTATAGCACTCCCCACTTTGGCCATCGAAGCCACCATTAGGAACTGGGTGGATACTTCGCTCAGCAATGGCTGCGAGCCATCGCGTGGATGCAGGTGGGCAAAACTCATGTTGCCTTCAATCTCAAAAGGTCTATCTAGGTTTTTCCTCTTACTGAGAAGACGGGACTGCTGACTGGCACAAACACTTGACTGTGGTAGGCGTAAATGACAACTCCATTTTCCCATCCTGCTTTGAAGAGGATGAGACGGTGGAACACTTCTTGAGTTTCTTGCTTGCTTGTTTGCTTATCATGGATTTATCTAGATTCGCTCTTTTGTATTTTTGTCAGTTTCTGAATTTGAAGTTTGGCATAAAAGCTTTGCACCACTTTAAAACTCGGAGTGATAAAAATAAAAATGATGCCATTAACACAAATAAACTATTTGACAAATACATCACATGCAAATTCACGAGTGAGCCGAACATGTGAGGAGTTTATTTCTTGCTCTTAAAAAATATAACTCCTCAGAGCGAGATAGTTCATTCATGACTTTACGAGCTCTGTTTTTTAAAACTTGCAAGGGTTGTTTTATTAAATAAAACACAGGAAAATATTTTATCTGAATGTTTGCCACTCCGATTTTAGTTTTGGACTCACCCGCGATGCAAAATTACATCGTTGTATTTAATCTTCACATTTTTTGATGAGCTTTGGGAATATGTTAGAAATGAGCGTCAGGGGGTCCACCGAAACCAGTAAAGTTTTGAAAGGGGTCTACCAGAAAAATAAGTTTGGGAACCTCTGGTATACTATGTAAGATACCTCTGCAATTTTGAAAGATAAACTAAAAATGTATACATCGCTTTAAGCTGTAATTACCTAAGAACTAAACGTCACGGCTGTTCACCAAACCGGTCTAGATCAATAATCCCAGATTGGTTCTCTCATACAAACTTTCGATGTACAGTTAGACGTAAAGACAAAGTAATAAACAATTGAACTACAAATTTAATTATTAATTTACCGTTCAATCCATTTTTGCTCATTGTCGACTACAGCCAAGTTTTTACCCTTCTTAAATGGAATTACTTTGAAGTTAGCAAGAATAACTTGAAACAGAACCGGATAATCCACATATTCGCATTTTTAATTATGAAAATTTACAAATTATTTTGTTAGTATTGTATTGTTTAGGAAAAACTTAAAAGTTAGGGGGGGGGGGGGGAGGAATCAGTGAGCTAGCATTTCCTGGTACTATTTTTGAATATATAGGGTTTTAAATTTAGTGGGGGCGGCTCGGGCCCCCGCCCCTACCTGGCTACGCCCATGGGTGCGAAACAAAGTGAATCTATATATTATTCTGAAGCAAGGCGCTTATTCCCAGCGATCTACAAGTCGCACAGAGACAAATTATACATCAAATTTAAATGCTCGATCTGAAACTTTGCAAAATATTTCAGATTTAAGATTCATTGAACCATTTTCGAAATACATATATGCGTCGAAAGATTTTAAAATTTTTACATTGAGCAAAGCATTGCTACGTTCATTTCGATAGGCAGCGTCTTAGCGGGACATAAGAGAATGAAAAATTGTTCCATTTATTCGCTTTAGTTTATGCTTTTGTTTCATATCGTTCAAAGCATTGCTACGTTCGTGTGCATGAAGGCAGCGATACAGCGGAAGATCGGCAAAGCAAATAGGTTCTTTACCGTACGCAACGCGGGATCCCGCGGATGCCAAAAACAGCCCAGAAATCATTCCCGTTCTCAACAAAATGGGTAATACGTGTTGCCTGCATTTACTTCGTGCTTTTAAGGAATAGTGAATGGCCTGTTGATGTATTTTCAATCTTTATATACTTAAAATCAAATTTGTGAAACGAAAATTCAATTTCCAAATATTTGCATTTAGGTGACAAAAACAAAAACAACGTGAATCAGCTGTTTCTCAAATTCTGGGCACGAAATGTGGGTGTTTGCGATCCCGTACTTCTGGATTATGTTCCATTTTTGAGAGCAAGCTTTTCGCTTATTCTCTAATTACCGGATGCGGTACGGATTGTTAGGGAAAGAACCTAATGTTACCTTTGGCTCTATACATATGTACATACACAACGTTGTTGCATATCCATACATTCATACTCAGTATCAACAACAACATCGCTGCAGCGCTGTGCGCTTTATTTTGATTTGAGCATTGTTAATGTTGCTGTTGTAGGTGTTCTAACGTATTATTATTATAGTTTTAACGTATTATTCTCGTTGTTATTTAATTTTGGTTACTTTTTTTTATAAAAGATAGTTCATTCTTAAAAAAAAAACCCCGCGTGAATTGAAGTTTCCAAATTGGTGCAATATAAAAAAAAAATTCAACAAACTTTCATACAAATTTCGACCTTTTTCAAAAATTCTAAAAAATAAGTCGTAGTTTTTAGCCATTTGAAACTTTTACTTCATTCTATTTACTAGAAATCAATGGGCTACAAAACTGCATACTCAGTGGCACTCGATTGGTCCATTTGTACAGATTGGTACATTTTTATATTCGGCTATTGGTACAAAACAAAAAAAAAGGGAAATTTTTCTTTTTGATGTCAAAATAGTTTCTTAAAGATTTTTTGGAAAAAATCCCCTCAGATGACAAAACAATTTTCATTCTAATATTTTTCCATTAATTTCGTATAAAAATATGGTTCATTCTACAACAAAAAAAAATAAAAATATAATTCCTAAACTTTGTGCAAAAATCGCGAAAATTCAGCAATTTTTTTCAACTTTTTACTCAGATTTTTTTGAGTATGCAAGTTTGTAGCCCAATCAATTTTATTATAATAATGTGCAAGTTTTAAGTAGCTAGGAATTACCGTTGATTTTTGGTAATTTTGTTTTCACGTAGTCTCTTCCATACAAAAAATTTTTTTTTCGAAAATACTTTATATGGAAGAAATGCAAAAGACCTTCAACAAAAAAAAATATCAAAAATCAACGCGATTTTTTAATTAACTCCGAACTTGCATTTTTTTTAATAGAATTTAATAGGCTGCAAAACTGCATACTTACTGATTAAAAAGTTGAAAATTTTGATGAAAATTTGCTGACTTTTCGCGAGTTTTGCACAAAGTTTGGGAATTATATTTTTATGTTTTTTGTTGTTGAATGAACCATATTTTTATACAAAATTGGCGGAAAAATATTAAAATATAAATTGTTGCATATATTGTGAAAAAATTGCTGTGCCAATACTTTGTTCCGGCAGTATACATAATAATATATAAAAATTGTATCAACAAAAACTGTTTATTAATAAAATAACTAAATTTTTGGAGGTATTTTCAGATCGTAAATATTAATATTTTTGCGAGATATTTTGGTGGAAGTCTTAAAATATAATACATAGATTTTATAATTCCAGTGGAAAAACAGTACCGCTTTTTTTTGTATTGGCAGTGATGCAGTCTACTGTACATAAGTCGGCTATGATTACTCGGCCGTCAATCATAGTAGCACAATGCCGCTAAGTGCATTTTAAAATTTTGAGGTAATAGCCTCATGCGATTATCGATTATGTTTTTTGTTGTTTGTGTGAAATATTTTATTTTTATCAATATTTTTCTTTTAATCAAAATATGTTGAAATAAAAGTGAAAAAAAAATATTTTGCCAGAAGCTCATGACACCGAAAGGGATTGGTATTCCATATGGTATCACAGCGTTACTATTATTGGCATATGTGTGAGGAGGATACTGCGCCTTAGTGGTTTCAACTTAAATAAAAAATTTTGACTTTACAGACTAATTTTGTTTTTCAACGCTCTTTTGCATTGGCCAACGCAGAAGGTCTTATAAGGCGCCGCGAAGTAAGCGGGCATTGGCTAGTAGGTTTATAAAATTTAAAAGTCATACAGGCGCCACCAACTGAAATCTTGACCTGAAAATTTCGGACTTATTCCTTTTATTAAGGTGTCGCTACCTGTGAAAAGGATACGTCGGAAATCCCGCTGGTATAGCCAGTGTTGCCGCCGCTCAAAGAACTTTCTAACCCAGATTAGACGAAAAAGTTACCAAATGTAAGAAAAGTAACCAATTTTTTATTAGATCAACAATTCAGGTCATCACAAATTCTTTTATATAGTACGTATAGATAAATTTTACAAACCAAAGAAAATCAATTTTTATTTGCATTTTTGAAAAGTAAATCCTTTTAAGGCTGA
>NW_023458559.1:4027523-4030020 GCF_013731165.1 Rhagoletis pomonella | reverse complement strand
ACGTGAAAAAGCATCTCATCTTCCATCCGAATCAACCAAAAAGTGAAAATTGATTTTTTGACACCTAAGCCCCCTTTCCGTAGACCAGGTCACATATATGTACATACATAAATATAAGCACGAAACTATGTATTTGTGACAAGAATTATCCATATAAGATGAAAACTACTTCAGTTTCATTTTATAAAATTTTCGTTTATAGAAAAATGCATAAGTAAGACAGTTCGGGTACAGTTCGGTTATTTTTAAAATGCTCATGAGTTATCGTGTCCAAACGCGTCACCCGAATCAAAAAATTTTAACATATACGTCTAGCCAAAGCATAAGGGTCTGATTATGCATACTTCGCATAACTTCGCACAACCATTTGTACCAGTGCACTAAAAGTGTAACTTAAGAAAATGTGAAGCAAAATCTAAACTCAACAGATCGCTAAGTTCTCAAAAGTTCTGCTAATTTCTGGGTAATGGAATACATACAAAATACATACAAAGTACATACGAAATCACAGTTTGAAGTTTATGCGAAGTTGTGCGAAGTTATGCGAAGTATGCGTAATCAGACCATAAAGCTTTAATTTAAAACAAACATTTCGGTTTGAAATATGCACTTTTTTGTTTTGAGTGTCGACTAGTAGTAGAAAAACTACCATTATCCGATTATCGACTTTACATGGTATTGTGAATTTCGATTTTTTGTTCAAAAAGCGAATGTGAATAGTTTTTAGGCGCTCATCCTTCTACAACTATTTGTTCGTAAGAAAATATTCACACTCACCTATTGTATGAGAAAACGACATTCAAAATACCATGGATAATTGATAATCGACAATTATTCGTTTATCTACTAATAGTCGACACTCGCAATGCATGGCCTAACCGAAGTTGAACTGATGAGGTTATTTTTTTGGGAGTGTCTATTTACACGCGCCACGGTAACTTTTACCGTAGATCCACGGTAAAATTTCCGTCGATCCGTATTTTCTGAAGATATTTGCTTGCCGTAGATCCACAGTAAGAATTCACACTGGCAGGGGTTAAAATTCACTCGGAAGTTATGCAGGTTATCTATTCGACATGTACATACATATGTAGATATGTTTGTATGTAATACTATGTAAGTATGTAGTTCTTAAAAAAGGCTATTGCTAATCTGGATGAGGTTAGTTTACTTTTGTTTTATTTTTTCGAAGTTAGTTATTGTTTTTTAACTATTGCTAATCTGTATGAACAATTATTTTATTTTATGAATAATCAGTTCTTTAGTTGGAGCCGTAGTCATTGAACGGCTTTGCGATTCATTCAAACATGTACTATCAAATAGAGGAGCTGTTTATTATTCAATAATATTTAACAATGAAATCCCACAAAATCCATTTTACCCTCCTTTTTTTATGCATGCTAAGCAAAACCATACTTTTGTAGCTTTCTTTCTATCTTTTTTAACACATTTGGATTGAAAAAAAGCAAGCAAGAGCTACATAAAATCCACTCTAGTAACCCGTTAGCTTTGACTCGTCCTCAAGTACGAAGAGTTTTGATATATTTCTGCTTCTTTTCTGATATAGCCTGTTCAAGTGCAAAAAAAGCCTTCTTCACGCAGTATTTTGATAATACATAACTGGGCATCAACGTTTCGAAAATAGTCTCTTAAAATGTAAATTTCCAGGCTCAAGTCGGTGGTTTTAATAAGATACTCTGCGTCGAGGACACTTCCCACCAAATCTTTGTCAATCAAGCAACTTATCATTTCTTGTGTTTGTTGCAGTTGTGTCCTTTCGAGAAATGGAACCGGCACTTTCTTTTTCTTGGATTGTACTGAATAATAATTATTGGGTTTATTTTTTTTTCAATTAAGGAAAATAATTATTCAAAAACTCAAAAGCTATACCCAGTGTTGTCGTTTTGGTTACTTTTAACCAATTTTGGTTATTTTTTTCTTGCCTGTGAAGTTGTTAAGATCTTTCCCATTTTGTTATTTTTAACATTTACTGTAGTTTCTAATTTTTGTATACATACAATAATTAAATCTTTGAAAAATAGTATAATCAAATACATTTATTATGCTCAATATGGTTATTTAACTAATGTTATTACTATTAAAATGGCAACTCAAGATTCGACTTATTCCAATAATAATCATCGAACATGTAAAAGTTCGAGGGTGCAACTACTATCGGTTCGTGTCTTTAATAAATCGCGGTGAATTAATCGCCAAGTTTTTGAAACGGCCCCGCAGTTACACCATTTCTATATTCTTTGCACACACCTACATAGTACGTACCTGAAATGACATTTGAATAATACGAGAGTCATTAAAAAGCCGCGAAAAATTATTAGAATTTCGCGCAGAATTGGTGTTTCAAGTTAATTTATACGGGCTCAGTTCTATGAATAAGTGAGCAAAAAATACACAATTTTGGTTTTATTTTGCACAATATGTATTTATGTACGTGAAAAAGCATCTCATCTTCCATCCGAATCAACCAAAAAGTGAA
>NW_023458559.1:4023043-4027423 GCF_013731165.1 Rhagoletis pomonella | reverse complement strand
TTCACTTTTTGGTTGATTCGGATGGAAGATGAGATGCTTTTTCACGTGGTGAAATCAGAAAATCCTAACTTGCTTAGAAGTGTACTAAAAATGTAGAGAAAGAAAAGTAAAAATACGACAAAATATAATTTATTGGTAATGAACAAAATACATTGAATTATAAGCCATAAAGACATGATTATACACTAGAAAAACGTATTATGGCCTAAAATAATAATGCTGAGTAGTTTATGTATTTTTCTTTGTTGTCGTTTTCCTTGAGATCTTTTTACGTGTTGATCCTGAGGAAGATGGACCTGGTTCCTCGTCTGGTTTGAGAACATCTTCACTAGTTTTTGCCTTCCGTTTCTTCGATGGCAAATCTTTCGGCAATGGAGCCACAATATAGTTTTCATCATCGTTTTCATCATCCTTTTCATGGAAATATTGTCCGTATACGGCACTGAACTCCTCATCAACACTCATGTTTCATTTTATGCGAAATGCGAAGACGATAATCAACAGAAACAGTAAACGTCACTTCTTCAGTGTTACTTTTTTTAGTGTTCCACACAAGCAACTTACACCATGAACTATAATAATATTCCGACCAACAACAACACTTACTGGACCAACAACAACACTTACTGGACCAACAACAACACTTACTGGACGTCCGGCGCGGAGAACAATTAACGAGATAATGAGAAACTGACGAAACGAGTTGCTTACTTTTAACAGCTTTTTCACAGAAAACTAGTTTTCGCACGTAAGCTCCCTTTTCGTAGACCAGGTCACATATATATTTTTCAGAAGCGCCCATCTTTACCAGAAAATTCCGGGAACCCAAAAATTGGAACTGTTACAAGTTGCAGGGCATCATTTTAACTCGACCTCCTCCCTCTTCCATGGATAACGGTACATCGTTTAGAGGTTTAAAAATATTTAGCGTCAGCAATTTGTCATCAAACTGCATTAGATTATATTACGTACTCTATCTTCGGAAAAGCAAAAAATTTTATTTTCAAATTTTCTTTAATATTTTCATCCAACTTCACTGACTTCAAATTTTTTGTTTGGCTTTTTCAGTAGTACGATTTTAGCTAAATGTCATAAACTTGTTAAAAGTCAAGTGGTCGGCAACAACAACGAATGTAAATAAATGAAACTACCTTCTATTTTTGTATCATGGTTGGTGCAGAAACAATTTTTCTTTTCCACTGATTTTTTTAGCAACGGTTGCGCTCAACTGCTGCGCCTTCTGAACCTACCCATTATCGATGTAAAAAACTAAAACGATTTTGTATTTTCGTTTATTGATAAAATTAACGGTAATGTGCAGCCCTGCTTGTATGTACGTACATGTAATAAATAATAATAGATTGGCCCTTACACATATGTATGTTAGTGTTTCGCCGAGCTTCTCCTCCGATATGTGGCGTGCGCCTTGATGTTGTCACACAAAGCGGAGGGACCTACAGTTTTATTCCGACTCCGAACGGCGATTGTATTTTTATGACAAGCTGTTTTTTCATGGAAGAAATGCACTCGGAGGTTAGCCATTGCCTGCCGAGGGACGACCGATGCACAGTGGGGTAATCGACCCTGAAAGTGGAGATCAATTCATACGTACATTTAATTTAAAATATTTTGATGTATTTGTATAGCTAGCACCAAATGAAGTAAAAAAGGCAAATCCGAAAATAGTTTAGAGGGCTTTTTTTACGTAGGTTTTTAAGGCGGTACCAAAGAGCGAGAAAAGTTAAAATTTAGTTTTTACTCCCATAAATATTTTCTATTATTAATGATAATTTGTTAAAATCGTAATCATCATTAATTACAAGTTAAACTCCTCTTATATCATTATAATAATTATCCTCATTATTATCTTCATTACTATTTTCATCATCAACATCTCCCACATCATCACCTTTTTAGGTAATTTTTTATATGATAATGAATACGAATTGTACAAATTTCCTCTTCAACAAATATCTACATGTTTTTGTTAAGCCTAGAAAGCAATTAAGAATATATAACCTTTAATAAAAATAATCATCATCTTCGCTGGCGTCATTGTCATCACTATCAACATCTTCATCATCGCTATAAGGCTGCATAATTAACAACTGTTGTGCTTCTTTCGGCAAATCCTGCAATTTTTTGGGGTAGTTTTCTCATACTTGATACAACAGGGTCGGAACTAATCAAAAGTCTATTGAATATATCTTCATTCGTCTTTTTTCTGTTGCACTTGCGAGAAAAATGTTCTCTGTAGCTCTTAAAACCTTTTTCGCGCCTCTAGAGCTTCTTTTGACAATTGACGTTTATTTTTTATTTTTATTTTGAACACGGAAAACCTGTAGAGGACTCAAGCCAACTTTTGCTTGCTTTAAAAAAACGTTCTTCGTGTCTACAGGACCTATTCCAACGAATTTTAGACTCAGAGATGAAATATCTAATCTTTTCATTAAACTCTTTTAAATTTTCATCAGACGGCCTGATGCGATCTTTCATTTGTCCCGTTAAAACCTAAAATTTATCATTGACTTGATCGCAGCGAGAGTTTTTCATTATTTCATAAAGGCTTTGACGAGTAATCCATATGATATTTGAGCTCGTTCCTATAAAGAAACTAATAATATAATTAGGCCTTTATAGTTATGGTTATTCTCCGTTTACCCGTCTACCTGTAACCATATTAGTTAAAACAAGTAAGAAAGTCTAAGTTCGGGCGGGGCCGAACATTAAATACCCGGCGCAAGTATTACATATATGCCTTTTCACCTTTCCGAAAGCTACCGCTACATGGTAAGCCGGGGTGTATCAATTTTGAATAAATTAGCGTCCTTAAATTTCGAAATATTGACGTTTCGAGCATTTCTAAAATTTACCGTTATATGAAAAGCCGTGATTTTAGTCCGATTTCAATAATTTTGAACATTTTGCTTTTATGTGGCAAGCACAATAACCGTACCGAGTTTGGTACAAATTGGTAGAACGGTTGCCGAGATACATATATGTGATCATAAGTGGGCGGTGCCACGCCCATTTTCCAAAATTTTATGATAAGCGTATTTCCTGATAAAAAATTGTTGCAAGCATCAATTTTGAATAAATTAGCTTCAATATTTACGGATTTATCGAAGATTTCGTATTTCTCCAAATTACCGTTATATGGGATGTGGGCGTGGTTATTGTCCGATTTTTAAAATTTTCGGCCATTTGGTATCCTGTACCAAGGCCAATAACTGTGCCAAGTTTGGAAGAAATCAGTGCAGCGGTTGCCAAGATATACACATGTAACCATAAGTGGGCGTGGCTACGCCCATTTTCAAAAGAATGTTTATATTCTTATTTCTCGTCTAAAAGTTATTGCAAATATCAATTTTGAGTGAATAATCTTCAGTAGTTACTACAATATAGCAGTTTTCGTATTTCTGAAAATTACCATTATATGGGAGGTAGGCGTGGTTATTGTCCGATTTTGCCCATTTTCAATACCATCCGTCCTACGCCCGAAAGAAGTACACGTACCAAGTTTCGTTAAGATATCTTAATTTTTACTCGAGTTATCGTGTGCACAGACGGACAGACGGACGGACGGACGGACGGACGGACGGACGGACGGACAGACAGTCACCGCTTAATCGATTTCTCTTTTCATCCTGATCATTTATGTATACATTTGTCTATATCTATCTCGATTCGTTTTGCCTGTTACAAACAACCGTTATGTGAACAAAGTTATAATACCCTTGTGCACAAGTGCGCTCGGGTATAAAAATATCATCACTATCATTATTTCTATTCACTGCACATGACATTCATTCATAGAAATAGCAACACTATAAACAATAACAAAGATTATAATTAACACTAAAAATATGCATCATGTACCATTCTTTACGGTTTCACGTATACCCTATAAACACAAATAGACAAATAAATTACGTCGTTCTAAGCAATTATTGTAAAATTTTGTAAACCCAAATTTTATTTTATGAGTCTAAGCAGATATGTACATAAATGTATACATACTTTCTTTGATACATGCAGGTACTAAAAGTTTCGCCTTTGAAACAAAAACAGTATTTAGCCTACTTTTGATAATAGACGTATGTACCTAATAGTTATGCCTTATGTAGGGTATAAAAAACAATAATTCAGCAAAAAACGAACGTGGACAATAACAATATTACTTTTTTGTATGCTTTGTTCTTAGTTTTCACTTGTTATATTTGGTTTTGTTCTTCATCGAGAATTTCATGTATATTTCACCAACGAGGTTATATTATATAAATCGATATACTGAAAAAGTGCGCAGACATGCCGCAACTTTTTTTTTACAGAATGATACTATAACGTCCAAGGTATATGTAAATGATTACACTTTTGCTT
>NW_023458559.1:4019934-4022943 GCF_013731165.1 Rhagoletis pomonella | reverse complement strand
AAAAACACATTTTAACGTTAATACGCCTTTAAAAAAATGAAATCGCATGTTAGGTTACCAACTTGTCTACACACAGAGCAACAAGTTGACCAGCCTGCCTCAAAAATCAAAATTTTTTGATTTTTCTCCAACCTGACGAACAACTTGACGAAGGTTTGCCAACTTGCCTACACACGGCTTATTTACCACCAACTTCTAGCGGCTGGACAACTGGTTGGCCGATAAATCGATCCGTGTGTAGGGCCTTTAACGCTACGCGCACACTGCAGCCGGCATCGGCCGAATTGTGCTCGGCCGATATCGGCTAAATGCGGGCGATATGAATAAACACTTGTGATTATATGAGCGCTGTCACACATAAACCGATAACCGGACCCATGATTCAATAATTGAAGGTTTGCTCATTAGTGACTTTAGAGTTTTGACACTCCCTTACAAAAGCTTTGCACACACACACAAACCCACGCACAGTGCCTTGCTAAGGGAGCCGATTTGGTCAAGTGGGAGCGAAAGGTGTTTTTTGAGCAAACCTTTTATTATTGAATCATGAACCGGACCGACATCGGCGGTTGACGTCCGACAGTGACGATAAATTCAAACATGTTTGTTTTTCTCGTCCGATGTCAGGTGAAAAGTACCAAAATGGACTGCGAAAAATTAACTTATTGGGTGCAAAAACAAAAAAATTATATATAAAATCACAGGTTTAGTGTAGTAAATCTAGCAGAGTTTAAATAAAAAATACGCAGTAGACGTCTGTTCAATTTGAATAGCTTTAATCCATTTTCCAAAGAAAATACAAAAGAGTAAAAAAAATATTTTTGTTAGAGATGGTACAAGTGTGAATGCCAAAAATATAAAGGTTGGTTCACAACATGAATGTAAATGATTATAATGGTTGGTTCACAACATCCCCACTTAATCATTACATGAAAAGTAAAGATAAAAATTTAATTATGTGAAAGTCCAAAATTCTTTCTGCAGAGGGCATGTTTACCGTTATTAACCGGTTTTGTCAAATTATCAGCAACTACTTGATTTGTGTTGGTATATTCCAGCTTTACATTTCCGTTGTTGATGCACTCTCGAACAAAGTGATGACGAATATCAATGTCTTTCGTTCGGGGACTATAAATTTCATTTTGACCCATGTTGATTGCACTTTGATTGTCGCTGTAAATTTTGATCGGTTTTACTTCATCAGTTGTTAATTCCGCCAATAATTGTTGAATCCAAATTGCTTCTTGTGAAGCAGCAGAAAGCGCCATATATTCCGCTTCAGCACTTGATAGTGCAACTGTAGCTTGTTTTTTGCTGCCCCATGAAATAGAGCCATTTTGGTATTTAAAAACATACCCCCGTTAATTTAAAATCGCTTGTCCCTTTTAAATACCGAAAAATGCGTTTGACCGCATTCCAATGTGGACGACCCGGTTGATTGTTGAATCTACTTACACTACTTATTGCAAATGTAATGTCGGGTCGTGTGCAATGCGATAAATCTAAAATGCTACCCACCGCTACTTGGTATGGTACGTTTTTCATGTCTTCCAATTCATAACTAGTAGTAGCAGACATTTCCTTTGTTAACTTCGTATTGGTATCTACCGGTGTATAAATCGGATTGCATTCAACCATACGAAATTTTTAAATAATTGATTGCGTATATTTTTGTTGATCCAACGAAATGCTGCCACACTTACGATCTCTTGTAATACGCATTCCGACACAGCTGTTAGCTTGACCCAAATCTTTCATGCTATAGTTCTTTTTCAAATTCGCCTTCAATTGATTTTTCCATGCATTACTATTCGAAAAAATCAATAAATCATCGACATAAACGGCCACAAAAACCATGCTGGATGCCTCCCGACGAACATAAATGCAGGCATCGGTCTTCAAACGCTTGAAACCTGAGTTGATCAAAGTTTCGTTCAGTTTCACGTTCCACTGACGACTGGTTTGTTTCAATCCATAAATAGCTTTCTTGAGTAAACAAACGCGGCCAGTACCATCATCGAAATATTCAGGTTGACGCATGTAAATCTGCTCGTCAACATCACCTTGAAGAAACGCCGTAACAGCATCCATTTGATCGATATCTAAATTGTGTTTTGCATCCAGAGCCATAAGTAAACGAATTGAGGAATATCTTACCACCGGAAAAAACGTGTCTTCGTAGTCAATGCCGGCTCGCTGACTACATCCTTTTGCAACCAATCTTGCCTTGTGTCGAACAATTAAACCATTTGTATCTGTTTTCAGTTTGAAAACCCATTTCGAATTGATGGTTTTTCGATCTTTGGGGAGTTCAACCAGTTTTTTTTATTAACGATTGATATTCTTCATTCATGGCTTGCCCCCAATTCTGCCATCGCTTCTTCAACTGTTGATGGTTCATTCATATTTTCGCAAGCCAAATACGATACGAAATCTGGACTCTCTACTGGCTCGATCGGTACGTCGCAATGCTTGTGGCCCATCATTGCCTGGTCGATTTATAGGATTTTGATCAACATCAATGTCACCTGGTTCATCACCAGTGTGAACAAAATCATTCAACCCTATCAATGGTATTTCCTGAGCATCTTCAAAAACTTCTTTGTGATCGTCATCTTTATGGTTTGTATCAGGGTCCTCCGCTTCACCATCGTCTATTACAAAATTTCTGGAATCACATGATCTTGATAAATTACCTGACTCCAAGAAAATTATATCTCGACTATTAATTGCCCGGTTTGAACTTGAATAATATACTCTATAGCCTTTGGTGCCTTCACAGTATCCAATAAAAATTAGCTCCATTTTTTAGTCTTTCCTTAGGGACATGCACCATAACACGCGATCCAAAAATACTAAGATGACTTAAATCTGGTTTTGATGACTTAAATCTGGTTTGTAGACAGGCCACAGTTCAAATGGCGTTTTGTTGTTTAAAACCCGAGACACAGAACGGTTCTTCAAATAAGTTGCCGTTGACATTGCTTCGGCCCAAAATTTCTTTGGCAA
>NW_023458559.1:4017552-4019834 GCF_013731165.1 Rhagoletis pomonella | reverse complement strand
ATTGCTTCGGCCCAAAATTTCTTTGGCAAACCAGCATCCTGCAACATACATTTTGCTCGTTCGGTCAATGTGCGAATTGAGCGTTCAGCAAGTCCATTTTGCTGAGGAGTATAGGGCGTGGAAGTTTGTCTTTCGATTCCACACGACTTGAACAACTTTTCGAAACGTTGATTACAAAATTCTGTACCGTTGTCAGATCTGAATTTTTTAATTGATCGACCTATTTGCTTCTCAACATATGCCTTGAATTCAATTAACTTATTGAATGTTTCATCTTCCGATCTCAAGAAATACGTAACTGTCCATCTGCTGCAATCGTCGACCAAGACCAAAGCATATCGAGCACCACCAACCGAAACATGTTCCATCGGGACAGCCAAATCAGCGTGTACGACTTCGAAAAGATATTTTGCTCTAGAACCATTTCTGCTAAACGGTTGCCGTTGTTGTTTGCTTTTTAAACATGTAACACACATATTTTCCCCACTTTCTTCAACAAATGAAATACCGTCAACAGCGCCCGCTTTAATCCTTTTAATATCTGCAGCATTTAAGTGGCCTAAGCGTCTGTGCCACGTTTGAAAACTTTCATTCGATGCAACTGCAATTAGACTGCAGTTTTTCATTCTATTTAATCGATACAACCCTTCGATCTGAGCAGCCGTTGCAACCAATTCGTTGTCTTTGTTTCGAATTTCACATCTATCGGAGAAAAATTTAACGCTGTTTCCATGTTTTGTTATTTGACTAACGGAAAGTAAATTTGCCGTCAATTCAGGAACACACAAAACATGTTTAGCTTCAATCGTACTCGGCCGTCCACTAGCCTCTGCTAATAATTTAACCGCACCGCACAACTCAACTGTCATCTTCACACCATTCGCTGCAGTGATTGACGGAATTGATGGTTTTCAGCGCCAAAAATCTAATTTCGGTTCATGGTTAAATGTTGCGTTGAGCCAGAGTCAATATACCAATCGTCTCGGTTGTAATTTCCAGAAAAGAATACCACACTGCAAGTTACATGTGATTTTTTACCTGAGTTACCGCCCGAATTAAATTTTGCACTTGGTTTGTTAACAGATTTTTTATCTGGGCATTCTGGAGATTTGTGACCTCTTTTATTGCAACTATAATACCGGACACTTTTCTTATTGCGTTGATACTTCTTGGCTCCATTAAGGAACACAATTTCTTCGCTGGTCGAAGACATTTCTTGCAATAATTTTGTCTTGATTGCATCACTCGATATTTTTGTATCAGTATTGTCCAATGCCATAACCATTGGTGTAAATTTATCGGTAAGACCGCACATCAAAAACATCGCCAACCATTCATCATCACCTTTGAATCCAATTGCATTTAGGCGCTAGGCGCGTTGATTATTGTCGAAACATATGACTGCATCGAATCGCAATTTGCCAATTTATTTCTAGTCAATTGTTTCACCAAACTAATTCTGTGTACGCGACCCTTGTATTCAAACGTTGCTTGCAATTTTTCCCAAACTTCCTTAGCATTTGAAGCATCTTGCACATGCACATGATTCGTGGGCTCAAGGCTCAAAATTATTGTTGCCTTGGCTTTGCTTATTTTACCCGGATCTGTTTCAGTTCCAAGAACCGCGTTCCAGTGATCAACATACTCTAAATACGTTTTCATAGCGAATTTCCACGTTGCATAGTTTTCACGGCCTTTCAACTTATCCGTGGAGGATAAAAATCCCGATATGTTGTTGCTCGACATTGCTTGTAGTCACAGTCTACCGGGGCAAAAAAATCTTTCAAAACGAAAAAATATTATATGTTCATCCAGAACTAAGAAAACACGTGTTTGTTCACTGGTGAAATTCATCGACCAGACACAGCAAACAGCAGACACGTTATTTGACGTCCATACACAACTCGACGCGACACACCTTGGATGATGTTATTCAATGTTTGTCCACAATCTTTCCAATCGACGAAACCAGAAATTTCAAACTAATTAAAATCCTGTATTTAGGACTGGGCTCTTCATAACCTGTAGTAAATCTAGCAGAGTTTAAATAAAAAATACGCAGAAGACGTTTGTTCAATTTGAATAGTGTTATGCAACTGGTTGTTGGGGTAAAGCGAGGCGGTGGGAAGGCATGGTGGCGAGCCCAGGCTAAGCTCGTCAGATGGGTGGGTCGTTTCCACCAGCCTTACCTTCAGCTACGTAAAAAAAAATATAGGTTATGCCTAGGTGGAGGTAAAAATAAGAAAGATAAGATAGATGTTAGGGTATGATGGAAGAAAAGG
>NW_023458559.1:4013790-4017452 GCF_013731165.1 Rhagoletis pomonella | reverse complement strand
ACAATACCAAGCTTTTGAGTTAAAATTTTCAAAAAGGTGGCAACTCTCCTTAAAAATATTTCCAACAGTCATCTATCTTAAACTTCCTTAATTTAATACCTATATTTTAATACGTCATTTATTTTATCAATTATGTAAATTTAGTTCTATTTTCAAACAGGTGGCAACCCTCCTCAAATGTATTTTCGGCCGTAAACCTTAATATTGAAATACTTCATTTATTTATTTTTGTAATATAAATGATCCTGCTATGATACCGAACAATACAAAAAAAAATTATTCAAATCAGTTCAGCGGTTCTCGAGTTTCGATGACCGTGACAAAGGAACACAACATTTTTTTATATGTAAATATAGATTTCTAAATCAAGATTTTTAAATGCCTTTAGTTTGGTACCGATATTGTAACATTTAATTTATTTTACCAATTTAATTGAGATAAATTTTCAAACAGGTGGCAACCCTCTTTCAAGAAACTTTCTACTGTAGGACTTTTAAAAACTCTTTAGTTCGCTACCTACATTGCAATATTTCATTTGTTTAATCAATATAACTGAGCTAAAATTTTCAAATAGGTGGCAATCCTGCACAAAAGTATTTCCTAAAGTTTTCTTTCCTCAACCTCTTTAATTTGATACCAATTATATTGAGTTTAATTTTCAAACAGGCGGCAACCCTCCTCAGGCATATTTTCGGCTATAAGCCTTCTTAAAAATCTAAAGTTTGATACCCAAATTACCGTATTTCATTTATTTTATCAAAATAACTGAGTTTAAATTTTCAAAGATGTGGCAACTTTACTCAAAAATATTTCCAGCAGCTATCTTTCTTAAAACTCTTGAATTTAATATCTATATTGTAATATATCATTTAGTTTGTCAATAAAATTGCGCTTAATTTTTTAACAGGTGGCAACCCTCCTTTAAAATATTTTCGACTGTAAGCCTTCTTAAAATTCTTTAGTTTGATATCCACATAGCAATATTTAATTTACTTTATCAATTTAACTGAGTTAAAATTTAAAAATTGGTGGCAACCCTTCTCCAAAATATTTCCAACAGATATCTTTCTTAAACCTCTTTAATTTGATACCCATAATGTAATATTTCATTTATTTTATCGATGTACTTTAGTTAAATTTTCAAACAGGTGTCAACACTCTTCAAACATATTTTCGGCTGTACGCCTTCTTAAAACTCTATAGTTTTACACCCACATGGCAATAATTCATTTATTTTATCAATTTGTCTGAGTTAAAATTTTCAAATAGGTGGCAACCCTCGTCAAAAATATTTCCAGCAGTTATCTTTCTAAAAACTCTTTAATTTGATACCCATATTGTAACAATTTATTTTTTTTATCAATATAATTGGGTTTAAAGATTTTCAAATAGGTGGCAACCCTCCAATTTTTTGCGATATCATTGGTTCTGGTATTATACCGAACAATACAAAAAAAAAATTATTCAAATCGGTTCAGCCGTTCTCGAGTTTTGACGACCGTGACATACGTACACAACATTTTTATTAATAGAGATAGAAGATTATGAAAATTCTGCATTTTTTTAATTTAAAATGTTAGTAAAGTAAAGTGCAAATTTAAGGTAGCTGGCACTTTCCGTTGATTTTTGACGGTGTTCCGCATATAAAAAATTTGTTTGAATATACTTTGTGTGGAAAAAATCCGTAACACCGTTATAAAAACATTACAAAAATCAACGGTAAGTTGCAGCTACTCAAAATTTTCACCATATTATACTAAATTTGAATGGACTACAAAACTGCATACATACCATTGTAAAAATGCTGATTAAAAAGTTAAAAATGTTGGTTAAATTTTGCAGAATTTTCATAATTTTTGCACAAGGTATGAAATGTTCATAAAAAAAATAAACACTAAACTTAAAAAAAATTCAAAATAGGACGTAGCGGGGACTTTCTTTATACAATTTGTGTTATGAATGGCTTAAATTTAAGTGAGAAGTTTTATTCGCAACACTCAGAAAATAACGAATGAGAATAAAAGAGCACGAATATCGATTTAAATCAAAACGCTATGGGAAGACAATACCTGTGAATAATTGTATCATGGTGCCAACAAACTTTATTATTGCTCTCAGACAGGCATGTGTGATAGTGAGTAGGACATTAAAAACAGGAGTTTCGAATACATGGACATCAAAATTCAATGAAATAGTTAAATTGTGAAAAACTTAAAAAGCGACCGGCTTGTTCGATATAAATTAATGGCATTTTCTTTTCTCGAAATAATGTTGGCCTGTTTTCTGCTGCCCTTTCACAGCTTGACGTGTTCCTTTCTCAAAATAACCCTCTCAATGTGTTGCAATGTAAGGCAAAATTTGTCAATAAAAAATAAAACGCCATAATATTGTAATCGATTTCTTTTTTATAATTATAAGCTTTTATTTAACTTGGTCATCCCGCGCAAATCGCGGAAATTTCCAATCGATTTTAAACTGACTTCCCGACAAGTTAGAGACTTGAAATTTTCAGCATAGTTCCAATCACGATGACAGTGCAATTTAAAATGTAAATGAATTCCCCATATGGTCCAGGGGTCTTGATTCAAAGGCGGTCAAAAAATAGTAAGATTTATGGCTAACAGAGCGTAATTTGCCAAAGAACGTAAAACCACTATAAAATTATTAAAGCTGCCGGCGCGCCGCGGCGGTAGTGTAGCAAAGCTATTCCTAGTCTAGATATGAACCACGTTGTGGGCATCATATCAAGGAGATACAATTAGAAGACTCCAGATGTCGCCCCGCCAGAAGAAGTTAAATATTGCGCCTGAATATATGCCATGCTACAGCGGAAATGGACGACACGCCATTTCTTTAAATAAAATTAACTGCTGCTATATGTACATATGTATGTTTATACAAAACGTAAGCAAACAACATTTTGCTTGCCAAGTCTTCTGTTCTCTTTCATTGCAAGTTGAATTATTTTAATATCTATTGCAAAATTTTATACATAAAATAAAATAACACTTTTTAATATACAACGCTTTTATAAATAGACTAAAAATTATAAAATAAAATAATGTAAAAAAAAATATTTTTTAAAAACAAGCTTTTATTTAACCTGTACAATCAAAGGAATAAAATGAAGTAGTTTAACAAAAGACTTTTTAGCAAGAAAATTTTGTCAAAACTGCACTAAAATGAATAAAATAAAATAAGTTAAGGTCTCGTTAAAGTAACTAAAAGCCATTTAGTGAAAGGAGTTATTCAAACTCTAATGAAAATTACTAACAATTTGTACTAATTTACTTCGTTTTTAAAAAAGTTTGTCCTCGAATTCAGCGTACATGTATGTATGTATGCAGATATTTAAATGCCGGTTTGATATTCGCGCGGCAAACTTTTTTAAAAACGAAGTAAATTAGTACAAATTGTTAGTAATTTTCATTAGAGTTTACACATTTCTGATAAATTTCTCAAATTTCAATGAATGATCTTGATAAACTGAAGCCAATGCAACTCTGTCGCAACTCTAGCTGTGTTTTTTTCGCAATAATCGGGATCCACAAAAAAATGTTGGACGCAAATACAAATTCAATTCATTCAAAATGCATTATATCGTGTTGCAAAATTCGCTCCGAGCGTGTTCACTGTTGACCATTCTATTTAAGGGCCAGTTT
>NW_023458559.1:3938814-4013690 GCF_013731165.1 Rhagoletis pomonella | reverse complement strand
AAAATACATGGAAAACTTTGAAACAAATCGTGAGTGAAGCATTACAATTCCGACTTTACTGTTTTTGGACCACCCTAAAGTACGGGTACATTCATGCATATGTACGAATGAACATTTCCTTACGGCGTACACACATTGGGCAATGCAGTCAAGACAATAAATATATACGTAGTAATTTTCAAAAACGTTGATAATTGTCTCCGTGACGTAGGCGTCTTGACAATAGTTAAGATAGGTAATATTATTGGGAACCTCCTGCAGAAAAACCGGGTTTTTTGGTAGAAAAATATTTATTTTTCACTATTCTATACCATTTCTACGAAAAGTTTTTTTTTCTCCTTATAAAATACATGGAAAACTTTGGCCACTTTGAGCGATTTCTTTATATTTTTTTGATTTGAAATAAAAAAATAAGGGTATATTTTTTCGGTATAGAACAATCCTAGGGGATGAGAGCATGAAAATTCCGACTTTACTTTTTCACATGCATTTTTGGACCACCCTAATGTACATACATATACACGCAACACACTTGAGAATCGATGCGAACAACAGTTTCGTCCCCGCACAATATGTTGTATTGTATTTATTGATTCACGTTAATGATGCGTATACGGAACATGCGAGTAACTAGATTATTATGTAACGATTCGGTACTTCGAGTCAGGGGTTGTACCCGTTACTCAGTATCGAATACATACGGCTTGTTACAGCTCTAGCATGCATAAGCAACCATGTGCACAATTTATTGTGTGGAAAGTTATTCTCCATAAAGGACTTTCAGCACGAAATAGTTACAACAATAAAACCTTTTTCTACTGGTTTAATGTGGTACATACATAAATACCATTGGGTGGTGATGAACCCAAACATCACACTTTTCACTGAATTTGGCAGAAATATTTTGGTTAAAGCTATAAAATGATCAAATTATTTACATAAGTATGTACGTACTAGGAACGTTATTTTTTCAGCTTTTTCCGATCCCGGGATTTTCGGTATATCGTTTTCACAATCCTGGGATTTAGATATTCATAACTTTTCAACAACTTAAATCGAAAAAATTGCTTCTATATTGTTTGAGAAGCTCTCCTACCATAAAATCTTAACATATAAAAATCCCGTGTCACTGTGTTCGTTTACGCTAATCTCCGAAACCGCTTAACCGATTTCGATGAAAGTTTGTGGGTGTGTATTGTTAGTTCCAACTTAAACGATAGGATATTTATATATCCTATATATATATATTTTTTCACCGACATTTTTTCTATGCTTCTCGCAAAGTTCTTAAAAATCTCGTGCCGTTATGTTCGTTTACGCTAACTACAAACTGCCCATATCCGAAGTGAGAGTTTTCCAATGTTATTCGCGGCTCCGCTTCATATGTACATATGTTTATATAATAGGTAAGATAACAACAAAATAATGTAGTATATATTTATACATAGAAACATGCGCATATCAACACCAAAACAAAATTTACCGTTTGGACTAGAGATGGGCACGGGCCTAAATTTTCAGGCCCGGCCCGGCACGAGTGCAAAATCAACTTTCAAAAACACGCACAAGCCCGCACGTTAAGAATTTTAGTGGGGCACGACGGGACACGCCCCAGCCCGGAAATAAAGAGCCAATTTTTATTGTATGTATACATATATACATATTTTTAATTTTGTGTTTATGTCCATATGTATATTTACTTAAGCGAATCAATATTTTACAACAAAGATTTTTATAATATATTTTCTGGGAAGTAGAAAAAGTGGAAGGTATTTTATGTACAGATATGTATGTAAACAAAACTAAGTATCATATATTTTCTATCGGTTTCCAAATATTTCTTTTTTTGCTTTTCTCTTATCAAAAGAGTTTTACTTATGTACTATTTTTTTTTTGTATAAAAATAAAAGCTCATCTAAATTTTTAGTATTAGCAACGGGCTTTTTCGTGCCTTTTCGTGCTTTTATGAAATTTTACTGGACGCCCAGGCCCGCACGAGTTCGTGCTGACAGCAAATATTTCGGCCCGTCGGGCCCCTGCCAAAAGCCCGGCCCGTGCCCATCTCTAGTTTGGACACCATCCAATGTTATCCATTCCCCTGGCTGATGTTTGAACCGTAACTAGAGATCGTTTTTTTTCTAACGTAGTGAACAATAATAACAATATTTTGTAAATTTCAATACCAAATGCAACGCAAGAAACACTATGGCTCTTCGCACCGAGCTCAGTATTCGGTAACTCGGTGTCCGGTACTTTTTTCTAATGTATTTTTTTGTGTTGTGTAGTGTTACACAAACAAAATACATGGGAAAAAATTACCGAGCACCGAGTTTCCGAGTACCAAGCTTTGGTGTGAAGACCCATAATATCTACGATGCATGTAACCTGCCTATGTATCTGTGTGTAGCAGGACAACGTCTGCCCGGGCTTACTAGTAAATAATAAATAAATGGGTTGGAAACCTATTTTTTTATTTAAAGTGGCGTTTTATTAATCCTCTCTGACGTCAGGTTTTATTTTAAAGGGCTTTGTAATTTTAAATAATGATTACTTCCAAAAATTATTTAAAAAATTAAATGCAATGTAGAATAAAAATATGGGTACCAATGCAAGAAGAAATTTCTTTAGAATTTAAATAAATTTAAATTTTTCAATTCGCACGGTCGAATAGGTAATTTTTTAAGCTGATAAAGTTCGAGGATTTCGGAACTTATACAACAGTGAAAGATATTTTGTAACATAGAACGATAACAACATTTTAAAAATTTTTTGGCAAATTTACGTCGATAATGGTAGGCAACACATTACCGACTATAAATGTCTAAAATTACACAACTATTTTTTTAAACATCTCTTGTAGAATTTTACGCAATAAATGTTCAAAATTTTAGACACTAGATGCTTAATAGTTTATATACTAGATGCTTATATTTACACACTAAGTGCTTATCTTTTATACACTAAGTGCTTTTATATTTTCATACATATCGCTTGCTTATGCTTACCGAAAAATGTGGTCGAAATGAGCCTGCATTAGTAACTAGTTTCAAACACGAAAGTATTGGAAAATTCACCTTTTCACAGCAAGCAAAATGCTTTAAAATATGTGAATACATTTCACTATATGCACAAGATTCCATCGAACAATTAAATTTGCCGATCATAGAAGTAATACATTTAACCACGTCGCCTTTTTCGGAATGATTTCTAGAAGAATGCACTTCATAAGCATTATAGCTTGAACATTTTTTCTTGCATTTCGGAAACAAATACTCAAACATTTTACAATTTAATTTCCTATGCGCATATACAGTATACATTCGAGAAACCTGCCCCAAAATGCGCATTAGCGGCATTATTTTATTTATTTATATCGAAACTGCTTCGATAGATGCATTCAACATACCTGCACATTAGCGATATCTGCCTTAAAAATTGTGCAACTATTATCAATTGTAAAAGAGAGTATTACGTTTACCTGCACTGGCTCTACACTTACCCTAATTTCACAAGATTTTATTTATTTTGCCCATGTCGCTGAAGAACGAAAACGGCCATAATTTTATGTAGTTATACAGATAACACTGGTTTACAGCAAAAATGTTCTTCAGACGCCACTATCCAATTCCTATGTAGAATTTCTCGGTGATTCTGAAAATCGAGCTAGTTTTTTTTCTATGGATACATTCTCGAGATATTTGCCATTTACCGTTATTCAGCTTAAAGCAAAAATTGGATCCTTTAAATCACGTATATCTTACGAACCAATTTTAAAATCTTAATGAAAATGAAAGCTACTGAAATTCTCCATAAGCCATATATATATCACTTTCCGATAGCGCTTATAGTTTCTGACAAATTAATTAACCACTCCAGTTTTTTTTATTTTTTTATGAAAAAATGAAAAAAATCAAACTTTAACAGAATAAAAATTTAAAAAATAACAGGTTCTGTGCCAAATCTGTTACAAAAAAAATCAAGTTACTGATGAAGAAAATCGATGGATAAATACGAAATATGAGTGGTCCAATGAAAATGCGCAAAGATTTTTTGATTTTCTTCATCAGTAACTTGATTTTTTTTAACTCGATTTTCGGAATCACTGAGCAATTCTACATAGAAATTGGATAGTGGCGTCTGGGGAACAAAAACCAAATAAAAATTTATGATCCAGTGTAATTAGATACCATTCCGAAAAAATTTCGCTTGCAGTAATTTATACGTGGTAAGTGCTCCTCCGTTATTTGGTTTCATAGGTTTACCATCCTCATTGAAGTAGTAAAGAAAATTCGCTTAAATGCGTTTTTCGTTTAAGTGCACAATTTTTCCGCGCAAAGAGGATGGACAGCTAAGCAAAATATACTGTAAATGCAAATGATAACTCTTTAATTTACAAAACTGCTTAGCACATACTTTACATACAAACATTTCCAAAATATTTAGGTATAGAACTATGAACTTATAAAAGTACCACAAACTGCTTTTATCTTACTAATATTATAAATGTGGAAGTTTGTATGTTTGGATGTTTGGGAAATCATCACGCGGAAACGACAGAACGGATTTGCATGAAATTTTGTACGCAGATAGCTTATGGGCCCGATTGGTTAACGGGCTATTTTTTAAGAGTTGCTACCGGTTAAAAAAGTTTAATTTATTTAATATGCGGGAACGACTAAACGGATTTGCATGAAAATTTGCATTTGATAGCTTATGACCTAGATTGGAAATTAGGCTACTTTTGCCACCTGTTAAAAAAGTTTAATTAAATTATCGTTGCTTTTCCACAATAAGTTTTTCATTAAAAACGGCCTCAAGCTCATTAAAAATTGTTGAATTAAATTAGTACGCGGAAACGACTAAACGGATTTGCATGAAATTTTGCACACGGCTGGCTTATGACCTAGGTTGGAAGGTAGGCTACTTTTTTTAAGAGTTGCCACCTGTTAGAAATTTTTAATTTAATTAATACGCGGAAATGAGTGAACTGATTTGCATCGAAGTTTTCACACAGATAGCTTATGAGCTAGGTTGGAAAATAGGCTACTTTTTTAAGAATTGCCACCTGCTACAAAAGTTTAATTAAATTAATACGCGCAAAAGTCTGAACGGATTTGCATAAAATTTTGCAAGCAGATGGCTTATGACCTAGATTGGAAAATAGGCTACTTTTTTAAGAATTGCCACTTGTTTGAAAATGAAATTTTGCTCACAGATGGTTCATGACCTGGATTGAAAAATAGGCTACTTCATTAACCGGTTTCTGATAAGAACGAAATTTGGTCACTTACTACGGATTTCGCAAGGATGGTCTTAGACTGAAAGTAAGTCCGATAACTCAAGGCCCCTCCCATACAAATTGGAATTTTCATATTACATACATATCTCTGGAAGTATTTGTGAGAGATAACTGGAACTTGGTATAGAGATCTGTATGTGAAATCAATGTTGACATTAATCGATTGATTTTTAATCAATTAGTTACATGGATTAAATTCAATCCGATTACAGTTAATCATGATTAATTTTAAATTGACTAAACAGTTAATCGTAACCGGGATTAAAAAATAATAATTTTTAATCATTAACTCTTAATTTGATCAAGTAGGTTTGGTGTTTAATTAACTTATGCTGGAATTTTCCTGTGCACACAAAGCAAGTTAATCCGGTATGGCTAAGTCGGTTTTCCTCATCAATCTGAGCAATTTGGTGTGCATTTTCAGATCTATACGAACAAACGTTTTACAAACTAGGCTTGTAAAAGTTCCCAGTTTATGTATTACTAATGACTATAATTATAATTTTGTTTATATTATGTGCTTTTTATAAGCGTAAAACACAAAATAATTACTATAACTGGTGTTTGGTTTCAAATTCGGACAAACTAGACAACTTAATCAGATTTAATTTTTAATTGGATTAACGATTAATGATTAAAATTAATTAATAGTAATCGCAGCCAGCGATTAATGATTGAAAAAATGTAATCATTAACCCTACAGTTGATTACGACTAATTAATTTTAATCGTCAAACGCGACTAACATTTTAATCGTTAATTTTTAATCGTTAATCAGGTTAAAATTTTTCCAGCACTGTGGGAAGTCATATTCATATTCAAGGAGAAAAATTGACGTTTTTGGAAGAGGCGTAGCACCTCCCATTTTGACTGAAAGTTTCATATTGCATATCTCTTTATATGTTTGGGGTAAAGTACTCAAGCTTGGCATGGAAATACATATGTATGTATGTATGTGAAACTAACACCATACTCATGGAGAAAAATTACACTTATTGGAAAAGGTGGTGTGGCAACTCCCATGCAAATTGATTTTTCTGTACTGCATATCTCTGGAGGTGTTTGTTGCAGAGGACTGGAACTTGACACCGAGATGTGTATACATGGTACCTCCCGTACAAATTTGCTGTTTTACACAGCATATCTCTAGAGGTGTTCATGGTAGAGTACTAGGACTTGGTACTAGGGTATGTAAAATCAATTCTAAATTCATGGAAGAAGATTAGGGTTATAAGAAAGAGGGGCGTGACACTTCCTGTACAAATTGACTTTTTCTTGCCACATATCGCTGGAAATATTTGTGGAAGAATACTGGAATTTGGTATGGAGTTGTGTATACAAAATGTAACAATTGCTCATGGAAAAAATGTGAGTTATTAAAAAAGGAGACTTGTCGCCTCCCATACATACTAGAGGTTTACGCCGACAGGCCTTGCGGCGGCGGCGTGGTCAACTTCATTAGATGTAACTAACTACACTGCATTAGATGTAACTAACTACTTTTGGACACAAAATATCAATAGGAAAAACAAAATATTTTTTTTTAATTTTATTTTTATTTTTTTTATTTTTATTTACTTTATTACATTTCATATTTGTTTTCATATTCTGCTGTAGGTGGTCCCATATTCGAACTCCGTCAGTCATAACTTCAAAATGATAATATGTAATTTCGATCTTCCTTTTACTTGTCCTCAACGCGTTTGTCCAACGCGTTTAAAGAAAACAATCACCTTCATTAATCCTGCATTACTTATCAACTAGTTTCAAGCTAGCTTTTTGTAAGGATAGAAAATCTTTGGAAGTACTTTAAATTTCTTAAGGAGATTTATTTGATAAGTGCCGTACTGACAGAAAAAGTTTCATTTAATAGAAAAGGGAGCGCCGGGTTCGCCCTTATAATCTAAAGTTCTCATGATGCATACATACCTCTTGAGGCATTTGCTACAGTAATGAGAAGTGGTATTTTATCAAGGCCAGGTTACTAAATTTGAGTTGGAAATATTAGAACCCGCCGTGGCACCTCCAAGAAGGTTACCTGGAACCATTTTAAGGTAAACTTAGAGGGATTGATATCTTTCGTATGCCTACACTGAAAATAAAATCTGCGTAAATATAAAAAAAACTTGCATACATCTTACGAAAATTTTCGTCATTTTGATCCACGAAAGTTTTCGTTGATTGTACAAAACCGTTTTCGTACATACTACGAAAATAACAAAATGTTTAGCAAAAACGCTTAACATTAATGATGAAAATATAATGAAAGTGTTGTGTTATAATTTGAGCTATGTATTTTATAGTGCAAAGAATAAAAGCAATCATACATTCTACGAAGGAAGTGCAGATATTACAAGTACAACTGTCGTAAATAATAACTTTTACCTAAATTTTCTAACTGCACTGTAGTTTGAAATTAATGAAAAGGGTTATTTTGCCTATAATAAAACTTAAGTCTTTTGTTTATATGCATACGAATAGGTTGTATACTACATTTTTTTTTCTTAGCCTTCATTCAATAAAGTCTATTGATGCAAAGTGTTAAATTATGAAACTCAACAAAGCTCTTACTAAATATAATAAGATAATAAAAAATACTGGTTTCACTTTCTTAAACAGTATAAGATTTTTATGTGGAGGTACTTGGCAGATTCGCAGCTTTTTCGATGTTTGTATCCATGACGACTATAAATTGAAAGAAAATTATGAGGCGTCTGAAACGCAAGTTTCAGTGAAAAATCATACATGTACTTACTTTGCATTGCAGCGCAAGGCTCAGCGTGGGCGATGTGAAAAACTTTGTGTGTTTAAAAGCATAGTATATCCACAGCTTTAATATTTAATTTTGTATTGTATTTTTATTCATCAAAACCTTCTTAAAAGGTTTAAAATTATATTATACGTCTCACAGCAACCAACTAGTAATTTCGCAATGACACGCTGTACATAAAAATATGATGAAATATTAAACTGCCGGTAATTTAGTATATTGCACGAAAATTTTCGTCTGTTGTACGAATTTAAAAAACATGTATCTGCATTAGTTCTATGTACGAAAGTATTAAGTAAATTGTACGAGTACATAATTGTAGATTTGGTAAATTTTAAAACCATACGTGAATATTACGAATGCCTTCCTACAATATACAAAATTATTCGTACAGAGATTTGTTCAGTCATTTACGAATGTGTTTCGTAAAATAAACGTAAGATTTCGTTAACTGTACTGAAAAAATGCCTTACGAAAGCCCTTTCGTTATATTTACGGATGGCTCGTAAAATCTTGTTTCGTTGTGAAAAATGTGTTCGTATTATGAACGAAAGTTTCGTACATTGTACAAAAACCAAGACTACGAAAGTTTTTCGTAGCACTTTTACGAAATTTTATTTTCAGTGTAGCGCGCAGACGAGATTTTATAATTTCATAGTTCTAAACGACCTAAATACCTTAAGTCGCTTAAAAAAACAGCTATAACGAAATGGGCACAGAAATAAAATATAACATCATTAAATTACACAGGCCGACATTTTTCAGACCCTGGGATCAGCTTACGTTTTTCCAAAGGCTTTTGATGCGCTGAATCTGAATCCAGAATCAGTTTTGCTCGATTTGCTCAGGTTTTCGAGATATTTGAGCCTAAACATGCGAAAACCCCGACTTTTTGCTATATTCGTCATGTATTTTCATCAAGAGTAGTTCGTTTTTTTAGAAAATTTATTATGGGCATTTTAAAAAAACATTCTCACTGTCAATTCGAATAATCGATTTTTGCCTGAAAAACAAAATCGCGTTTAATTCGGCCGAAAAATTTTTCCGAGCCAAAAAAAAGTACGTGTCTCATTATTTGGACCAACAAACAATGTATTTGAGTTTGGTCGAAATTAAAAATCATGCACGTACCTGACCGGTTTTCTGGAAATGGAAAGCATCTAGAGAATTTCTCATGCATTCATTTCTTCGTTAAATTCTTAAACGAAATAAGTTTTCTGTATGCACGCGCACTTATACACATGCATTCATTATGTAAATAAAGACGCCTAAACGTATACCACAAATCTGTTTCTTTTCGTGTTGTATCTTTCAAGCATTTGTGCAAAGAAGTAATGTCGCAAAACTCATAAACTTCAATGGACAATATCTCAGGTTTAAAACAAGATAACTCGTTGAGTTAAACAGCATTATCAAGGGGAAATATTTTACTTTCAAATGGTTTATTAAATTTTCTAAAAAAAAAAATGAACTATTCTTGATGAAAATCCATGACGAATATAGCAAAAAGTCGGGGTTTTCGCATGTTTAGGCTCAAATATCTCGAAAACCTGAGCCAATCGAGCAAAACTGATTCTGGTTTCAGATTCAGCGCAACAAAGTCCTTTAGAAAGGTATAAGCTAGTCCCAGGGTCTGAACTTTTTTTAAATTTTGTAGGCCTGAGTTATTTTTCATATTTGTTTAAAAACGTGGGGTGAAACCCGCGGGTATAAGCTAGTAAATATTCATTTATTACGCCAATTTTCCACCGAAGAACACCAACAATTAAAAATTTGCTCACACCAAACCGACTGACACGACGATTTCACAACAAATAAACGTTCACTGCTATTTCATGAGAAAAACGATTATAAGTGTGTAAAATCAAACATCATGTGCAGTGTTGCCAGAACTTTTTGGACCAACCAGTTAAATTGGCGAAAAAACCGGCTAGAAACGGCCAAACTGTTTCTATTAAATTTCACATGTTTTATTTAAGTAAATCACAGGTAGAAAGACTAACTAGTTCTTGCAGAGAAGTGTCAAATTCAAGTTGGAAAAAATTTTCCAGCAAGAATTTGCAATTAGGGAAAACATATGTGGGATGTCCACAATAAAATAAGATTTATTTTTCAAGTATACTTAATATCTATGTATTTATTTTAGCTATAATTGCGAGCACTCAAAAGGTCGTGACAGGTGTTCAACGAAGTTGTATAACAAGAGGGAGAGAACAAGTTTTTTGCGTTGCCACTTGCTTAAAATACAATTAACTTTACAAACGCTCAGGGTCGCATTTCATATGTACGCCACACATATGATTGTGGCACATGGTTGGATTTTTTGTCTACGATAATTTTAACAAACAAGTTCGTTAAATTTAAAAATGTACAAACTTGAGCGATTTTAAAATTAAAAATGTAAGTAAATATTTGCTTAGTTAATTAATTTAGCTAATTCCAATGATTTGAAAGGTACTCGGCTGAAAAAAACTATATTCGTAATCGGAATGCAATCGCAACCAGAGTCGATTTAGGAAACCCGACAGTTACTACGACAAAGAAATTGAAACGTATGTTGAAAAAAGTCAAAGTAACAAGAGATATACATGTAGATCCTGTTTTTTTGCCCATATGAAAGAATTTTAAAAATTCTATACAAATTTATTATGTTTGAAATGCAACCGTGGACCCTAGCTAGCAGGGAAACTTGCAAATTCCTGCAAATTCTCGTTCGTGCAGAAATTTGCAAATTTATCTACTTGCGAGAGAATTTGGGAGCATTTTTTCTTACTATCTGATATTTTGAGTGATAATTCTCGCTGGATTTTCGAAGAACAAACCTATTGTCTTCCCATAGAGTTTTGCTTTTGTTTTCATTTTGACATTTGGTTGTTTTTAATTCAAGTTGGCGTTCGGTTTTTGGAATTTAAATAAGTTCTCAGCAAAAAAATTTGTTTAAAGAAATACACTTGTATGTGTACATAGTGCATGAAAATATTAATTTTTCCTTTACCTTAAACCTTTAAGCTTGGGGAACAATGATGCTTCTTAATTAAGGCAGAATTGAATATACGCTATCTGAGAAGACAATACCAGTTATATTTATTCTATGTGTTGGCACTATATCCAAACACAAACGCGTGTTAAGCAAACAGTGAAACAATTAGTTATTTTCTAAGTTTGCGTATAATGATGCTTCGCACTTAAATTCAAGATATTCATAACAAACATTTTATGAAGAAAATCCCCGCTACGGCCTTCTTTAGAAAAATATATTCGTTTAAAATAAAAATAAGCGAAATTGGCCAAATTTTATATAACCCTGCCTGACATGAAAATTTTCTCCGCGATAAGGCTGGTAGCCATTTTTAACAGATACTGGGTGGCTTAGTCAAAAATGGAAACATATGTATATATTTGAATTTTAAGAAAACAAGGCAAATAGCAAAATCGGCTAAAACGGCTAATTTTTTTGCAACACGGCTAAAAAATCGGCTGCCGGCTAAACCGAAATTTCTCCGGCTGTTTGCTATCGCAACCGGCTAAATCTAGCCGGAAAACGGCTAAAATAGCAACACTGATCATGTGTGCTTTTAGACACTTCGTCCGTCAAATTTAAACATTTTACACTTTGGTTGTAAACGTAAATATTACATATTTTTATTAAGAAATCAGAAAATTTTTTGTTTTTCACATAAGTAGGTGCAAAAATGCCCATTTCCGGACACCAAAACAATTTAAACATCAATTTACTCCCATTGTAGTCTTCATTTTATACAAATGTTTTAGATTTAATTTAAACATGAATTTACCCCTATTGTAGTCCTTATTTTATACAAATGTTTTGGAGTGTAATGTATAAAATTGCTTTAACAAAAATAACAAACGATTTCTTAGTTTTATATAACTATCATTTAAATGAATGTGACTGGTGGGACACTGAAAAGAACTCTATTTTTATTTATTTATTTATAATTATTTAGCTTATGATTATAAATTACAAGCTAAAAAAAAAAATTACAAGCTAACCTATGAAAGAAAGCAGCGCTAGCAGCAATGGCCTTCGGCTGTCTTTAGGTGGATTTTAATATTTTAGTCAGTTGAGGTAAATATAGAATTATGTATGGTGACCGTGCTAAGCTAAATTAAATGAATTAGGTTTGAGGTTTTTAGGAAGGTGATAGTTTTTTTTATGTTGTCAAAGCTAGGGTCTGCTAAGGCTGTCAAAGGGTTAGAGTTGTTGAAGATGGATAATCTGTTTTGTTGAAATGAGTTACACTCAGTTAATATGTGTTTTATTGTTACAGAAGTTGCAGGTGGGAGGTGAGTTAGCGTTGAACAAATGAGAGTGTTTGAGTTTTGTGTGTCCAAGCAGAGAACTTAGATAGATAGAGAAGGCGCAAATTTTTGGAACGTAAAATTGTTTGGCTGAAAAATAAATCCATGGAATATCACCACAGCGCGATTAACATTTCAAAAAGAGTTAACAGAGAAAAATGTAAATTTCTGTAATGATAATGTTATATTTGTTGCAAGTGTCTGGCTATGTGTTGCTAGGTTGCATGTGAATGCAGAAACGTATTCATGTATATTTTTTTTATAAAATTAAATAAATTAATATAGTTAAATTATATTAAATGTACTTTTATATTAGTTAAAACTGCTGACTTGCATTTCTGCATGACCATTTGTTAAATATAATTTATTCAGTAGTTAATGTTGCTAAAAACTTAAAAAGCATCTGTTCAAGTTCGCTTCTTGTACGAGTATTATATTATGTAAATAGTAAAAATGCATGTTAGTTAAAAAAAATGATAAACTTGGTTTTTTCACATACTCATTTTAAAGATGGACGCATTAACAAACAAAATGTACAAAGCAATGCACTTGTTAACTTCAAAGTTGTTTTTGACTTTTACTGCAATACTCGTAGATATTATTTGTAAATAATAGTTCTGGAGTCAAATGCAAATCCATTTCCCAGGAATGCGCATATGGATGCTTGTAGTACACACAGATGCGATCAACTAATTAGCAACGAAATTCAAAATGATATTGTTTGCAAATTATGTTTATTTATTTATTTTTAATAATTTCCTTTAAAATATAATTCAATCTATAACAGAAACCACAATAATAAAAGTTTAAAAGCTTGCACAAATTGCAAAATAATAAATCAAACTTCAAAAAATTTTTATAAAAATTTTAAAATTTTTAATTAGAATATTTTGAAAATTTTTGGGTATGCAGTATTGTAGTCCATTCAATTATAGTATAACAAAGTCCAAGTTTCTAGTCGTTAAAAACTACCGTTGATTTTTTTAGAATTTTTTTGTGGAGGGTTGTTCGCATTTTCTTCCATATAACACATGCACAAAATTTTTTTTTGTATGGGAAAAAACAGCAACACCCCAACAAAAAAAAATCTAAAAAATCAACGGTAATTTTTAACAACTTGAAACTTGCACTTTCTTATACTATAATTGAATGGACTACAATACTGAATACCCGAAAATTTTTTAAATATTCTAATTAAAAATTTAGATGATCATTTCTTGAAGTTTAATTAGTTTTTTTGCAATTTGTGCAAGCTTTTAAACTTTTATTATTGTGGTTTTTGCAACAGATTGAATTATATTTTAAATGAAAATCATTAAAAATAAATAAACATAATTTGCAACAATATCATATTGAATTTCGTTGCTAATTA
Source organism: Rhagoletis pomonella (assembly GCF_013731165.1). Taxonomy (NCBI): domain Eukaryota; kingdom Metazoa; phylum Arthropoda; class Insecta; order Diptera; family Tephritidae; genus Rhagoletis; species Rhagoletis pomonella. The sequence goes on along the minus strand of NW_023458559.1, from coordinate 3,999,930 downwards.
GTTGATCGCATCTGAATGTATGTATGTACATATGTACCCCATACTCATACTCCAAAATCATTTATTGATAACGTTCTTGGACATGCACATAATATTACATATATGTATGTACATACTAACTTTCTTCTTATTTGGGGCTGACAAACTTTAACTTAAGAGCCGACTTTATTTCGTCTACGAAAATGCCCCAATAGTTTTGGAGTCTAATGAAAATGCATTTCCCACGCATACATATATGTATCTACATATATGTACATGCTACATTAATTGACAACGTTTTTACATGCATATATAAGTACATACATACATATGTGCATATTGCTGCTTAAATACTACGCACATATATACATACATAATTACACGTATACTCAAATACAACAATAACTATTTCATTCATAAACGCATTCGCATATTTCTCAAGGCCAAGTAAATTCATTCATAAAAACAGCCGCAGCACATTTCCCCGCAAATTCATCACCCTCAAGCGCAACTTTATCAATCCGACACAAAAATTCTAAAATGTAAAATTGAAGAAATCTCGGCCAGCCAAGTGAAAAGTGGCAATTATTTCTCTATATCCAGTAAAATAAGTTATCTCGAATTTTGGTAATTTTTGGTAGTTTTTGACAAAACACTCAATTTCTCTATTCCCTTCCAATATTTCAACCACTAACTAGTATTTTAAGGTGTAATTTTAATAAACATTAAATAAAAGTGTACGTTTTCTGCAGGAAAATACATTAATTTTTTTTAATAAAATCAAAACTTCTAAAATCACAAACATTTGTGGTTTTATCGGAAGTTCACAAATGTAACGTGGCAACTTAGCTCGTTTTCACGTTTCGTTTTTGTCCATGACGCGCCACGATTTTTGTACAGGTGGGTCAATGTGCCTTGAACACCATTTGTATAAATGCAAAAAAATTATTTCATTTATTTTTTAATTTTAAAAATTTTTATACTTCAAAGCGTTTATAAAAATATATTTACATATATGCACGGCCGATTTTTAATATTTTTCATCCGTAAGCAAATCTTCTGTACCATAAAAGATTCAAACACATCAAAGTACAAGCAATGCAATGTTCAAGCTAGTGCTACTCCACTGTACATGTGTATATGAATGTATTCATGTATGCGTGTAAAAAATGTCAATTCCAGTTTGCTTTTAACCCATTTTAGCGGACATAGTTTTTTTGGTTTCAGCTGGTTGCAACTGTTAATGAAGCACAATTTTTATGTTTAATCTTTATGAAAGTTACATGTATCGTCGAGAACATGGTTACATGCAGAATTTTAAATTAATTAATATTATTCTCCATATAAAATGTACGAGTATGGCTTTATTAACAGGTCTATTCTGCACGTTACCGAATATTTTGTAACTGGAAAATTGTATTACCATGTTATGCAGTTAAAATATTCAGCAATTCAGGTATGAAGAATTGTGCAAATCCTGGCATTGCATATTTCACGGGGCAATAATTTGTTACCAGCTTATGAGATGGTAACAAAATTTACCGGTTACAAGAGTATACAGAATGCGAAAAGGGTTTAAAAATTTACAGGAACTTTATTTACCGGTTACAAACTTTTTATTACCAGCGCAGAATAGACCTGTAAATGTAAACTTATGCGAAAACCTAAATATTTCGTCAACCAAGGGTTAATTTTGGTGGCGTCGTGGCAATTCGCAGAAATTTAATAATTTGTCTGTTGATGGCGGACGGCGAGGGGAAGACGAAAGCAGATCAATCGTACATATTTATGCACATATTTATATTTATAAATGCACACATATTTATGCGTTTGTCTTTTTGGATGAATGAAAAATTTCATATATGTAGTTATTTAGAGATTGCCATTTTAGTAATATGCCGTGGCGTGTACGCTAGAGGCGATGCAACTTTTTGGCGTCTCGCCGTTTGTCTTGGTTCAAATCCCGGACGGACCAATTAATAATTTTTTTCTTGTTTTTTTTTTTGATTGTCATATCCATATTCCATTTTAAATTTTACTATTAGCTTTGTTTAAAATAATATAAATGGATATGTAGGTACAAACGCATGCATAATTTCACATAATCGCTCAAATTTGCCAAAAGTTACTGAAAGCTTTATTGTAAATGTTTTCACTAAAATATTAGTTATTGGAATTAAAATTTTATGCGAATCCAAGTTTTATTCCCATTTTTAGAAAGCGCAAGTATGTATATGTTCATGCCACAAAAACTATTTCATAAGTAGGTAATTTTAAACACACATACATATGTATGAAAACTGGCAATCAAAAGTGAGTGCATGCTGTTTTTTGTTTAATAATTGCAATGTTTTTTAAGTTAATTTTTTTTTGTTATTTTCGACGGGTTTTGCGGTTTAATGCATATAACAAGTGCAATATAAAAAATAGCGCTAATTTTTTTTAAATTTGTTTGCAAACGGTCATGCGCATTTTATTCTACAAAAAATTCCCTAATCATTAAAAATCAACCGGATTTTTTAGCCGCTTAAAACTTGATCTTGTTCCACTAGAATTAAAAAACCGATGTATCTGCGTACTCAAAATTTTTCTAAAAATTCAGATTAAACAGGTCAAAATTTAGACGAGAATTCGTTGAATTTTTCTATGTTCTGTGTAAAGTTTGAAAGTTTGACTTATGTAGTTTTAATTAAAGCATGAACCACATTTTTATAAAAAGATAATAAAAAAAATTTAATTGAAAATCATTGCAAATATTAGGCAAAAAACCCCATGCACTCACTTTTGATTGCCAGTCTATGTATGTATGTACATATGTGTGTAAACTTTATGCCAAACTATCATTATTTTAAATTGTATTTGCTTCTTCATAAAAAGAGAACAAGATAAAAAATGTAACAAAAATTACAAATTAATAAAAATTATGTGAAGATTTACCATATTTTCGTTTATTTGCTCGCAAAGAACATCACATTTCATGTTGCTCAACATTGTATTATGTTATCAACATTAAATTCAACAGAATTTCTACATTCCGACTTGAACTTTTCTAACGCTGTTAACTTTTCGTCCGCGAATAGTTTCCACTTTCAGTTTGCCTATCTAAGTTCTCTGGTCCACGTCTCATCCGTTCGTATTTTACCAGGTCTGTTCTCAAGGAAGAGTCTTTGTGGTTAAATTTTAGGAAGTCGTTTACCGTATATTTTTTACTATTAATATATTGGTTCCAGCGGGATGTGATAGGCCAGATGCTATTTTGGTTGTTGGCTAGGTTGATTTTTAAGTACTTTTTTATGTCGTCAATGTTATAGTTGGGGGTAGTTGTTAATGGAAGTTTGTGTGCCAATTTGGCAGATTGATCTGCAAATTCGTTCCCTAGAATTTGAAGATGTCCGGGGACCCAGATAAGGATAATATTGGGGTAATTTTGTATTAGTAGGTTCCTAATGGCTTTTGGGTAGTATGAATCCTTACTAATATTATAAATCTGAAAGTGAGTTTGTTTGTTTGCTGTGCTTTCACGCTTAACTACTCAACCGATCATCATGAAATTTTGTACACTGGTGTCTTTTAGCCCAACTTAAAATATAGGATAGATTTAATCTCGATTAGACGAGGGGCATGGCACCTCCTATACAAACTGAATATTTCATACTGCAGTTCTCGGGAACTATTTTTGATAGATTACTGGAACTTGGTATGGAGATATATAAAATCATTATCTACTCATGGATGAGAGCTGCCACCTTATAAAAAAATCAAATTCAACTGTAATTTAGGGAGTTAATTATTTGAAAGTTATATTAAAAAATGGATGTCAAGAGGCTTAAAAAAGCTGTAGTTCGAATATATTTTGAAAAGGGTTGCCAGCTATTTGAAAAGTTAAATTTAAATTAATTATACGCAAGCTATCTCAAGAATCAAAATATGGTTGTCTAACCAAATACTGTTAAGAAACCTTTAGTTTAAAGTGCGCGCAAAGGTTCTGGTGGTTGATTTCTCGATGGTGATTTGAGATTTTTCTCCATGACTATAAGATTGATTTGATATATTGCCGTACCAAGTTCCGGTATTCTACCATGAACACTTCCAGAGATATACAGTAAGAAAAAATCGGTTTGTATAGGAGGTGCCACGCCCCCTTTATATGTCGAAATTTTTTCAGCCTATAACCATCCTTGGGACGTCTGAAGCAGGTGTCCCGATATGATTTTTAATGGGCTTCATTTCAAAACTACATGTAAGAAGTGTCCACCTGTTTAAAATCTCAAATTGAGTGCAGGGGATAACTTAATTGAAAAAGTATGACAAGTGAGAAGTTTAAGAAAGTTTTAGTTTGAAAACATTTTGAAGATGGTTAAACAAATTTTAAACCTCCTGTTTTTGAATTGAGTTTTCTTTAAATACTCAATGTAGCATGCACAAATTTCATACACTCAGCAAAGCGGGTGAGGGCGATCTACTTGTTTTCTAAATTTCGTACGGCGTTTAACGAAGATGGAATCAGTACATATTGCAGCCTTTGTGTATTTTGTTACTCCATATTATAAAGCCTCTAGGATGGCGATAACTTCAGAAGAAAATACCGAGATGTAATCTGGAAGATTTGCTACTTTTATAACCTGATTGGAGGTTGTAACACTATAAGTTATTGAGTTATGTTCTTTCGACCCGTCAGTAAATATGAATGCATAATCAGAGTATGATTGTTTAAGTTCCATAAAATTTTGTTGGGGGTCAGTTGAGGATTTATTATTGGAGTGAAGAGTAGTGTTGATGGAAGAGGGATGTAAAACCATTGAGGTATTTCGGGGGGTATTAATTGGATTGGGAGGAAAGGAATATTCAGGGAGGAGTTCAAATGAACTGACTTTTGGATTGCCGATGAAGTTCTCATATGGTTTGCGGATAATATATTTGTGCTTAAAATTGGTGCTAGTGGGGAGTCTAAACTCATCAATAAAGCTTTGACAAGCTTCGCGGTTGTAAGGTATCTTATATTCTCAAAGGGTGTGACATTGGCTTCATACATCATGGATGTTGTGTTTGTGGTACTAAAAGCACCTAACGCGGTTCGCGGCGAGGAGTTTATCATCGTTTTAATTTTGTTGATAAGTGATTTGGGAGAGTAACCGTATAGAAATATACCATAGTCGATTTTAGCCAAGATCAAAGCATTGGCAACTGATATTAGTGAGTGGGTGTTGCAGCTAAATTTGTTGCTGGAAAGGCATTTTATGATATTGAGCCTTTTCGAAAAAGATTGTGTCAAATAGTTAATGTGTGATCGCCATGAGTATTTTTTGTTGATTATTATTCCTAATATCTTAAGGTCGTCTACGTCGGTGAATGATATATTGGAAGCTTGAATAGAACAGTGGCAGTTTGGCTTTCTACATATGTGTAGATGTTGCATTTTGATGCATTTGGGAATTGAGATTTCTGCACCTGAATAATCGCACCAAGACGCAGCGTGTTCAAAAATATTGGTAAGATCTATAGTTGTGTTTTTGTTCTTATTGAGAGGTTTTATTATATAGGAATCGTCTGCGTAAGCAAAGAATCGTAGTTGCTTTTGAAGGTTAATGATATTGCATAGCTTATTGTAAGCAATTAAAAAAAGAATGACCGAAAGGGGCGAACCTTGGGGATGCATTTTCTAGAGGATTGACTTTAGAGTAGATGTCACCTATTCGGACTTTAATTTTCCGATTTGTCATGAAATTTATGACATACTGTATAATGTTTGGACCTAGCCGCCATTGTACTAATTGGTCTATTATAGTGTGTAAACCGATTTTGTCGAAGGCTTTAGCAAAATCTAGGGCAACAAGTGAAATGTGGTTTGAGTCTGCCAAGGATTCAGTAATCAGATAATCTAGGAAAACTAGAAGGTCTGCTACTAATTTGAATTCCTTAAATCCCATCTGATTACTAAGCTGAAGTTTGTTAGAATCAACAAACCGCCACAGTCGGTTGGCGATGATTTTGTCCAGGACTTTGGAGCAGCAGGGATTGAGAGAGATAGGTCTATAGGATTTCAAAACAGATTTATTTTCGTTGAGTATCGGGATGATGGCGCTCGTTTTGTATGTTTGAGGGATATAGTGTTTGAAAATGTTATTGTATAGAAGGAGGAGTCGTAGTTTTACTTCAGTAGGAAGATTTTTTTATTTGGGGAAATGATATTCTGACAGATCCCGGAGTTTTTCCTTTTAATTTGTTGAGAGCCATGGTCATCTCTAAACAGGTTATATCTCTTTCGATTGTTTGAGATTTAATGGAAGGAATGGCTACTGGGGGAAACCGGATAATAGTGTTCTTATTTGATTGGAAAGTGTTAGAAAAGTTTGTATTCGAAGCTTGTTTTGACCAGTATTTGGAAAACTTGTCAGCTACAAGATATTTGTCAGTGATGTAATTGTTTGTGTTATGAAGAAGTTATGAAGACTTCTAGCTTTTTCTAGTCTTAGCTCACGCTTAAAGGTTAAGTTAGCCCTTTTGTAATCTACGATATATTCAGTGGTAATAGGACGTTTTAAAAATTTAAATAGCTTATTTTTCTCGTTTTTAAGTTTTTGCAGGCTGTGGTTCCACCATGGTACATACTGCGGCCCTTTAAGGGTTGAGGATTGAGGGATCGTTTCGTTTGAGGCTAGAAAACTTATTCTGTGTATATTTGCAGCTTCTTTATTAATATTATTGCTAATTTGACGGATCGAATTGAAATGTATAGCTTTGACTTTATGGGTAGGCCAGTCTGCGTGTTTAATTATAAAGCGGGGTGGGGGAGAGAGGTAACTATGATTTGGGGAAGGAAAAAGGTGGGTGATGATTGGGAAGTGGTCGCTTCCGTAAAGATCGTTTTCTATTGCCACATTGATTGTAGTTTCAAGATAGAAGAAGCTAGGGTGAGGTCTACGTGGGTAAAGGAGTGACGGGTGGAAAAATGGGTGGCTAAGCCATTGTTAAGGGTTGAAAGTTGAGACTGATCTAGAAGTTTTGATATGGTGTTACCCCTGCGATTATTTACTGGTGATCCCCACTTGCTGTGCCAGCTGTTGAAATCGCCTAGTTGAGGAATAAATGCTGTGGAGGTTATTGAGTGTAAAATTTTGAAGTGGATGGATGAAGGAGTTAATAATTGTAAATTTGACTTTTGACTGAATTACTGCTGCTATTGATTCTATGGGACTGTTAAGAGGTAGTGGTTGGTTTTGTAATGAGTTATGGATTAGTAAGGCAACACCACCATATGCGGTGGATACCGAGTTATGTGTATAAATCTGGTAATTTATTGGGGTGGGGAAGTTGTTGTTTGAATGGAGGGAAGTTTCTTGTTAAACAACGATTTTGGGGCTGTGACGTTTGATGAGTTGTTGTAGATTAGCATAGTTATTTATGTAACCTCTTATATTCCATTGCAAGATAGTCAGGGTGATTACTAGGAAGAGTTAAACTAAGAGTTATTAAAGTTTATGAAGCAACACAATATAAGTATATATATATATATGTATGTATATGTAACTATATAGCTAAATATATAAGTAGTTTAGATGATTAATATCTGGATTTTAATCTAAATATCGTTCTCCTCAGTTGTGAATATATCCATGTCGTCGTCGTATTCGAGATCGTTCGCTGTAGTTTGTGCCCAGTTGGTTGTGAGATTTTCGTGTTGCTCTATTACCGATGTGGAAGAGTGTTTAGAATTTGACTTTGCTTTTAATTGTGATTTAAGGCGGTGGAGATGTTTCTCGGAAATATTTTCAATTTTGTGTCTGAGATGCGTTGAATTGTAGTGGAGGTGTTAGGGGGCATCTGTGTGTGTGCGAGTGGCAAATTATTATTTGGGCAATTCACAAGGTGTCGTATTTGTCGTGTTTGTCGTGAAGTCATGATATTTCATGACAGTTGTAAAAATGTTGTTATTGTTTTGTGAAGAAAAATAACACATGACGATACAACTGTGCAACCTATGTTTATTCGGTGTTATGTGAGGTTAAGTGCTGAGATATAATAAATAATCGTAACAGGTGTTCACAACCGTCGTGTTTTAACACAACTTTTGTTAGGAAAATATAACTTCACAACACCTTGTGAATTGCCCAATTGTGTGTTTCAACCGAGGTATACTTGTTCGTTGGATGAGTGGGATTAGTAGTTGTCGGATTTGTAGGAGTTGAGTTAGAACAGTGTGGTGAATTATTCCCTTCTATTGGATTGCTTATTTTGCTTGGTGAGGTTACTGAGTCTGTTGGAATGTTGTACGGGCGTTGGAGGATGGAGGAGTATGTTGAATTTGAGTGAGCATGACGTTCTGAGTAAATTTTAACTGCTGTTTTGTAGTCGACCTTTTCAATTGTTTTTATTGATTGGAGTTATTTTTGTTTTATGAACACTGGACATGTTTTATCGAGCGCGGAATGAGAATTTTCTGCTATTTTGCTGTCCAAGCAGTTTACACACCTTTTTATTCTATAACAATTGTCATTACTGTTGGGCTCAATGTGAGCATTGTTGCTGCATGATGGACATATTTTTTTCGTTTTTACATATCATAGCTGGATGGCCGAACCGATAGCAGTTGACACATCTACGTGGTAGGGGGACGTACGTTCGAATATATGCCTTTTCATATCCAATAAAGACTTCACTTGGGAGAGTGAGGAGAATGTAAGAATTATCAAACCGGTTTCAGTTAACAGTTCACCAGACTTTTTCATGATTTTTTTTACTTCTACTACGTTTTGAAGCTTGAGTTCGTTTAGTATCTCTTCTTCTGGAATGCTTCGGAGATCATTGAAGTATATTACTCCTTTCGTGTAGTTGAGGGAATAATGTTCTGAGACTTCCACTTTAATTGAATTTTTAATTGCGGTTAGAGTTATTAGTTTTTTTGCTTGGTCGAGATTTTTCGTTTTTATTAAGAGGGTACCGTTTTTTTACTTTTTTACACGAATCGACTGAACCTGAGCAGGTGTAGTCAATTGATTTTTTAATTAGAAATGGTGATACGTTGCAAGTGATTCAGTTTCAGGATTTCTTTTAATACCCATGTATTTAGGGCCGGTTGTAATGATTTTTAACTTTTTAGTTTTGTCAAAAGCCATTAAGGGCTGAGGTGAGTTTTTGTTTTTTCCAATGTCAGGTGGTTCACTAATTTTTAATTAGCGATTCTATTTTACCCTTGTACACTCAAAGATGAATTTTAGCCAAAACACTTATTTTTCACAATAATATTTAAAGTTGTGACTGGTGGGACATCTCCTTGTGACTGGTGTAAAGTAATTATGCATGAAATAAAAGTTTCCATTGACAAAAATTACAACTTCTTCTGATTTTTTTTTTTATATTTTCCCACAGGGTAATGAAATTTAGTCATTAAAAAGAGGTTACTACCGAACTAGAGATCATTAGGGCATATTTAAATTTATGTCGTTTTCCTCTTTTCAATGGAATGACCCATAAGTCTTTAACATATAATTTTTTCAAAAACAAATATTGCGAAATTTCAAGAATACAATTTTAAAAGGACATTTTCAATATTTCGAGTTCTTCTGCACCAAAAACTAAAATTTTCTATCGGTCGGCGTTATATGTATAATGAGCTAGACATTTATAACAAAATATTAATTATTAAATAAAAAAAGAAATATAGTCAATACTGGTCAAGAAAAGGAGTTTCTATTATTGCCATCAGTGCAAATTACAAATCCCAAAAATCCCGGGATTATTTGCCTAGAATCCCGGAATTTTTGGAACCTTAAAAAGGCCGGGATCCCGGGATTAATATTCCTAGTATGTACATATGTAGTGATGTATGTATGTATATGTAGATATGTACCCACGAAAGTACTTACATACATATGTGTGCTAGGTCTCAATCATGTGCAATAACGTTCGTATCAGATTAATTTGTGTTCAGATTTTCTGCGAGTGATGTGTGCAATGAGTTCTGTTGACAGATAATTGGCTTGGTGATTATGTGCAAGGATTATTCCAATTTTCAGTTTCGAAGGTTACTTTGTAACTGACAAGTAAATAAAGTTTGGCTGGCTTCCAAAACGTCAATTGCATTGCATACGAACAAAGTATAATGTTCCATAACGCCGAACTACGAAATATGGACAATGTATAATTTAAAGAAAAGCATCCGAAAAGTTATCGAAACGTATCGCTGGAGCAATACTTCAATAATGATGCTTCGTTTGGTTTTGGTTACCTTTTGTGTTTTAAAATTGGAAAATTCCGAAATTATGATCATTGTTTTATTAAATAGTAATAATAATAATAATAATATCCCAACGGTTTTTACCCTCCATTCCCGCCCATCCGCACGAGGGGCGCAGTCCGCATGACGTACGGAACCAATATTTTAAATTTTTTTGGTGCCGAGTCACGATAGGCAGGAGTTTGTTAAGTGTCGAGATCTAAAACTGTTCAGCTACAGAACTAAATTCATCAGCTGATTTTATGTATTTATGTTAATAATTCACTTATTGAGAGAGGAGAGTATCGCTTTCTTAATGCTGAAAAGCGGATCTGATATATCAAACGTGCTGGAATGAGAGTTAAAATCCAGGCATAAGCAACGGAGTGGGTCGTGCAATTCAAAATTGGTTTTACAAGCTTTCAGAAATATGGGACAAAAGTGTCTTGATACGCGTGAGGGAACATTAAAGCTTACATCAGCCAGAAGAGACGGACTTGAAATTGAGCCTGTCAGTAATTTAACCATAAAAATTATACCAAGCATTTCCCTGCGACTGGCAAGTGTAGGAAGGTTAATAAGTTTTAAGCGGCTCGTATAAGGTGGAAGACTATATTGAGAATCCCATCGGAAATTTCTTAAAGCAAAAAGTAGGAATTGTTTTTGAATGGATTCTATCTTGTCTGAGTAAATTTGATACCTTGGATTCCAAACCACCGAGCCGTATTCCAGAATCGGCCTAACTAATGTTGTAAACAGGGTTTTAGTGATATAAGGGTCACTAAATTCTTTTGACCATCGTTTCACAAATGCAAGTACACCTTTAGCCTTGTTGACGGTCACATTAATGTGAAGATTAAAATTAAGCTTAGGATCCATTGTGATACCAAGGTCCACAAAATTGTATACCTGTTCCAGGTTATGGTTACCTATTATATAAGAAACTGGCAGAACAGCTCTTCGCGAGAAGCACATTACTTTACATTTCTTAAGATTTAGAGGCATAAGATTTACTTTACACCAGTAAGCCATGCTGTTTAAGTCTGATTGTAGCAAAGACCTTTCTTCAATTGAAACGTACGATTTATAAAGTTTTACATCATCTGCATACATTAAAATTTTGGAGAATTTTATATCTGTAGAAATATCGTTTATAAAAAGCAAGAACAGAATCGGGCCTAGGTGGCTACCCTGAGGGACTCCTGAAGTAACATCAATGACGTCAGAGATAGTATTTTTAAACAATACCCTTTGTGATCTATCATAGAGGTATGAAGAGATCCAACGTAGAAAATTAGGTGGAAGACCAAGAAGATCAAGTTTATAGATGAGCAACGAGTGGCACACTTTGTCAAATGCTTACTGAAATCAGTATATATAACATCAACAGTTTTGCTCTCACTAAATGCTTTTGAGATATAGGATGTTAATTCAAGTAAATTTGTAGAAGTTGATTTGCCCTTGCAAAATCCATGTTGACTATATGAAATGCTTGAAGTGATAGAATGCGTCAACCGATTTGCTATAATTGCTTCAAATAATTTAGGAATTGCAGAAAGCTTAGCTATGCCCCGGTAGTTCTCCACTGAAGACCTGCTACCGCTTTTATGTAAGGGGGTTATGAACGATTCCTTCCATACAGTTGGAAAAACGCCCTCTTTAAGAGACAAATTAAATAAGGCTGTTAACGGCTCATAGAGATAATCAGCACAATTTCTAAGAAAACAAGTGGGGATCTGGTCAGGACCATAACTAAAAGACTGCTTTAAGGACTTCAGGTAAACTAAAACATCATCGGGAGATATTATAGGGTTATGTATTGAGTTAATTGGACTTAGTTTAAAAGGATAGTCAAAGTATGCTTGGGAGTTAGTGGAATAATTGGATTTAAAAAACTGAGCGAACATGTTAGAAATTGTTTGATTATCACCAGAGACGGTATTTTGATACTTCATGGCGGAAGGAAACCCCCGTACATTTCGCTTGGAGTTTACGAAATCATAAAATGGTTTGGGGTTATATATTATACGTCGTTTGATTTTACACAAGTAATCTTTATAACACTTTTTGTTTAATTCAAAGAACTTGTGACGCAAAAGTGAGTATTTTACATAGTATGAGTGTAAGCCGGTTTTTTTGTGTAATCTAAAATAACGTGACTTTCTGTTTTTCAAGTTTCTCAGTTCTTTAGTGAACCATAACTGTGTTTGTTCTTCAGGAACACACATGCGTTGAGGCACATACTTTTCAAATAATCTATGTACAGTACAATTAAAATGTGCAACGCTTTGCTCAACTTTTCCTTTGTATATAGGCCACGACAATTTAGACAATTCTTTATTCAGTTTTTTAAAGTTGGCTTTCGAAAAATCAAAGCGAATATTTGGTTCGTATGTTTGGACATCGCAATTTTGACCATCGTTTATAATTTCGTAAGATATCTCAATAGCAGGGTGGTAGACATCTTCGGGCAAAACTAGTGGGTCACATTTATTTACAGCCGACTTAGATGCATCATCAACATAAACAAGATCTAACACTTTGCCAAACTTATTGCGAAGTACATTAACTGGCTTCAGACAGAGTTCTGCCATCTCCTCTAAAAATACGTTGTTGCACGCGCTAGACGAGAAAGGTACAATATCATTGTCAATGATGTTCCATGATACATTTGGTAAATTAAAGTCACCCAACACAATCAATTTTTTTTAACCCTCTGGTTTAATCATTGAATTAATTGATTTCAGTAAAGATACATGTTGTGAATACACTGATAAGTCAGATCGGGGAGGAATATAGCATAGAGCTAAGTAAGTAAACCCCCTTCCAACCTGAACCCGAATGCATTTGAATTCTGCAGATTCAATGTGTGGAAGACTAACTTCTTCAGATGGTATTGAAGAGTCTACGGCAAAGAGTACGCCACCGCCGACTCTGTCCTCCCGATCTTTTCTGTAGATATGATAATTATTTGAAAGAATCTCTGAATTAAAAGTGTGAGGTTTGAGCCAAGTTTCAGTCAAAGAAATTATATTATAATTGCATTCAAGGCCATTAAGATATAAATTCGTTAATTTAGTATTTATGCCTCTTACGTTTTGATAATAAATACTTAAAGCAGATTTAGTAATCAGTTTTTTGGTTCTGTATTCTGACGGGGAATATTTGCTAAATTATTATTTTTGTTGGGCCTATACTCAAATTCACGAACGAAAGCTCCGGAGGGCCAAAAAGAACTACTAAGCAGCATGTCAAAATTTTCTAAATTTACGTCTATTTTAAATGAAGAAATATTTCTTTCATATTTAAAATTAAATTTTCTGATACTTAAGTTGACAGTTTTAACTTTGGACGAGATGTAAAACTTTATACCGTCCTCGGAAGTATCCCTCGAAAATCTAGATACAAATATAGACTTCTTTGGGGGAACGACAATCAGTCTCCTAGAATCAGACTCGATTACCGGCGGACGGGGTTGAGTAACTGAGTTACTAATTGAGGGTAGAGTAAGCGTTGGAAGATTAGATGGCGGTGCCACAACTTCAACGGGGGACGGGGAAGATACTGCAGGGTCGTTACTATTAGAAGCAGACTTTGATATATGTTCTTTTGAGGAAGATAACTCCGTTGTCTGTGGACATGGAGAAGAAAGATTAATTAACTCATTCGGAAGATTGTTCTGACGTGGAACGGTCCTTTCATTAGGCGGACTATGAAGACGCTTACGTTTTGACATATGAATGTCCTTCATAGATTGTACGGTATCTAAGCATTTAAAAGATTTAAATACATTTTCATAATGTTTAAATTTTTCGGTCAGTACCGACAACTCTCTCCCTACCTCAGAAAACCCATTTCTGGTTTGCCTAAACAACTTAAAGAGATCAATGTTGCAATGTTTCGCAACTCTGCATATACAAACAGTATAAATACCGCAGTAGAACAGCATCCAAACATTGTACTGGTACGTTTTGGAAGTCAGTCCTTTTTACTACGAAATCGGATCGATTGGATCTTCGATTGGTTGATTCCACAGAAAAGTGAACTAGTCAGGCTTTTTTTTTTAATATTGAACATTTTGGCGATTACTGGTATTCACTTTATCTATCAGCGGCTTCTGACACTAATTCTCATCATGTCCAAACGTTTAGTGTTTAATAGAAATGGCTCTCAATACTATAACTAGGAAAACTATCTTCATTGATTTATTTTGGGTGGTAACGTTCTGGATGATAGAAAATAAATAAGTTAAACAAGATATGTTCCAAATTATCCAAAAAGTTGTCTAGAACTCCTATTTACTTGTTACCTGTAACATAACCAAAGAAAAACTAGAAAGCTTTTTGAATACTTGAATACATATATGTCCTTTCGAAAAGGATATATGGGAAAATCTCCGAAAGAGTGCGATTCAACGTTAAGATTTGCAAAAATTTTACGAGACATTAATTTTCTCTTAAGATCCATTGTAAATATAATTTTTGAGTAAAGGGCTGTTTGCAGCTCTCAAGAAAAACGAATATATTCATAGTAAATGGCGCACAAGAAATGGAAAAGAAATTTTTTACTATCAAAATTTCTTAAATGCGTTTGCAGATCTCAAGAAAAAAATATTAGGATATATATTTCTTCACGAAAATTTACCGCAAAGCAAAGTACTTTTTGAACCAACAGTAATAATGAAAAATATTGGTTCTGATTTTTCTTGAGAGCTGCAAACAGCCCTTAATTATTAAAAAATTCCTTAACCACACTGCTCAAAAATCTGAAAGTTATTTACATATGAGTAGTCCACTTGCAAAGTGCGCTATGTAAAATTTTTTAGATTTTTAGTTTTTGGTGGATTACGTACCAGTATTTAAAGTAGTTTCAAAATAGCATAAAATGTTAACTCTACTTCCAAAAGTCGCTATCATACTTATTTATAAACTTTCAAAAGTATCAATCTTCTGAAGAACCTAGAAAACTGATTTAGGTCGTATAGACTGTTAATGCTATCTTATGTCATGGTATGTTATGTTATAATTTTATAAGGCTCTTATTTATCCAAACTTTCAGATAATAATAAAAAAGATTAAATTTAAATGTTACTTGTTGTCGTAGTGGTTTTTTCAAATTTATGGCCTTCTATTATAAAATCACATAACGCTGTTTGCAAGTGGATTCATATATACACGCATATAAATTCATGGCCGTATTTTAGACAAAAATTGTTTTGTGTGTCTAATAATAATAATAATATTTTGGCGCTAACAAACCCCTCAGTCACAGTGTTTGTACATATATTAGGAATGTTATCCGCATGATCCCAACCTATTATGTTTTAGTCTGTCAGACAATCCAGACAATATTTGTTATAATACTTCTTTATTTTCTGTATAAAGTCTTATTTAATTTTTTTACATAAGTAATATACATATGTACCTGTACATATAGTCTAAGAGCTAGCAACGTTTTCGAGAGAGAATTTCAGGACAGCTGGTTTTTTGATATGACATCTCTCTCACTCCCTCGGTTAGCGTGGGGCCATCTGGCAGGGGGTAATGATTGCGTTGACTAGTGTGCATCGTATCTTTACAGTTAAAAATGCTAATTTTTTAAATCATTTTAGTAAGTTAATTTTCCTTTCATTGGCTTTAACTAGCTTTTAGAAACGTAGATTTATTATTGTTAACATTGTGCCAGACGTCATTTTTTATTAAAAAAAAATTAATTGTGCAACTCATTTTAGTAAAGCCCAAAATTTTATATGATGTTGTTTAAGTTCTAATGAATCTAAAATTAATTTGCCAGACATTAATTCGGTTGCTAAAGCAAGAGCCAGACCGATTTAAAGCTGCAAAGTATTACGCTGGTAGTGAAGGAGATAGTAGCAAAATAGTGAATTTTCATAGGATTTTGGTATGAAAACTGGAAACTATAACTACTTATCTACCCATTATGACATAAATATAATTAATGGGATATCAAAACTTATATATATATATTTTTTTTTCAAATACATACGTTATATTTACGGTGACCATCCGTCCTTTATTTTAAAGGGCAGTCCTTTATTTTAACCCCCTGTCCTTTATAATTTTTTTCAAAATAAAGGACGCCTTTTTCTTCCTTTATTTCTTAAACTGTCCTTTAAACCAGCTCTGCATGTTTCAGAGGTAAATATTTAAACACAGAATATGAAAAACAAAAATGTCCCTTATAAAATATAATGAAAACCTTCGCCAGTTTGTTTCGTACCCCACTTAAGGGTTTCTATTTAATCGGTAATCTTTGTACAATCTATAAAGCACAGGGAAAGTTGTGCCCAGGATCGTGTTGCATGCTGAGTTCCAGTTCCACTGAAAGAGAACAATAAACCCTCTGCTGCACAGTGGTTCAAAACTGGCATTTAGTGTTCGTAATTCACTGGAGCATTAATTTTTCACTTAATCTGATTTTTTTTTTTTTGGTGTAAGCTTACAATATTTGCAGTTGAGCCTGATTTGTGAATTTTTATTTGATTATTTTAAATTTTATAATGGAAAATGCAGAAAAATAGCAATTTTGAGGAAATTCCGATTCCAGTTAATAAATGTTACATAACGAAAACTATTTGAAAACAATTGTATGGTTCTCCCAAAACGAAAAAATTACACAAAAAAATTTTTGAAATGTTCAGCAAAATAAATATTTTTTTTCTGGTTCTTAGTAAAAATTGATTGAAAAATAAAGGCTTAGGTGAATTCTGAACATTTAATTCCAATTTTGAACCACTGTGTGTTGACTTCGGCGTGCAGTATGAACTATGGTAAACGCATTTTGACAGCAAAGGATGGTGAAGTGATGAAAAGGATTTGGCTTAATTTTTCGGAATCGGTTAATTAACTGGTAAATATTTGATTGAAATTACGATATGGGTATGGTACTTTTATCATACAAGTTTTATGTACGTATTTCCAAATCATTTTGAAAAAACCGCCCTTAATTTTACGTTGGTTAATATGGTCACCGTAGTTATATTCAACAATTTTTATTGAGCTCGAGGCCGTTTTTAATGAAAAACTTATTGTGGAAAAGCAACAATAATTTGAAAAAAATGGTAGAAGTGATAGCTATTTCGGAAATCACCACATTTCCTCATCAGACTTCTTTTAGTAGGATTCGAACCGATTGAAAGAAGTCTGTTGAGGAAATCTGGTGATTTCCGAAATAGCTATCACTTCTACCATTTTTTCAAATTATTGTTGCTTTTCCACAATAAGTTTTTCATTAAAAACGGCCTCGAGGTCAATAAATTTTTTTGAATATAATTGTTATAAGGCCATAAAATAACGAAAACAAATAACTTAAGGACGAGCACACCTCAAAGTTAAACATTATAAAAATAGAACTATTAACAAAAACCAACAAAACCAACCACCACATAATCAAGTGTAAATCGTAGGGGAATAGCTGCGCTTGATTGTGTTGGCTTAGCAAATGAAAACGTGGGGAAAAAGCAACGATAATTTACAAGGGTAACTTAGCACAGTGCGTAGGCAACTGGCTGAGTCAGTGGGATCGTCGGTTCGAATCCTATTGAAAGAAGTCTGATGAGGAAATGTGGTGATTTCCGAAATAGCTATCACTTCTTCCATTTTTTTAAATTATTGTTGCTTTTCCACAATAAGTTTTTCATTGAAAACGGCCTCGAGCTGAATAAAAACTGTTGAATATAATTGTTATAAGGCCATAAAATAACAGAAACAAATACATATGTTAAGGTAAATAAAAACTTAAAACATTTCAAATAACATCAACTTGTATAGTATCGAAATAAAGCAAGAAAAGCAAGAGAAAAACACAAACATTTTGATATCTATAACAATATTATAACATTTTTATACTTATAATTGTGTCATAAAAACCACTGACTTACACCAAAAATGCGCACTGGATGCCACTATCCAGTTTCTATGCAGAATGGCTTGCTGATTCCGAAAATCGAGTATTTTTTCCATAAACAACTTTTCGAGATATTTGCAATTTACCGTTATTCAGCTTAAAAAGTGGTTCCACTTAATCACGTATGAATATCTTATAATGTAGCAAATGAAAGGTAGAAGGTAAGATACGATGCGCACTAGTCAACGCAACCATTACCGCCTGCCAGATGGCCCCCACGCTAACCGGGGGAGTGAGAGAGATGTCATATCAAAAAACCAGCTGTCTTGAAAATTTTCACTGTTTTCACGACGTTGCTAGCTCCCGTACTAATAGGGCTGCCAGATTTGTGTGACGCGAAACAAGGATTATTCTTTGAAAATTAAGAAAACCTTACTTGAGATTTTGAATAAATAACAAGTAAACCCTTACATTGCACCTATTCGTTCAGTTGGTGAACTGTATTTCTGTTCAGTTTATGAGGTAAATGTGGTCGGCTCACTTTCCCGACTGCGCCCCGTTGTGTTGAGCATTTGTAAATTAAACTTTGAAATGCATGATGCTTTACGGTGTTTATGCCAAGGTTTTAACACACATTATGATTGCTTCGACATATCTGAATCGCTTTTTTTGTAGTAAAATAAATTAATATCTTTAACCGGGAACGATAAATTACACAATATTTATGACTGCTTTGTACAATTGTAATCGGCTTCGTATATTTTCACGACCGCGTAATACCATACGAAACTGGATCGGAAACTCGGCCTTGCCGACCATGATCAACAGCTTGTCCACAGCGCGGAGCGGAAACTAGAGCTTTCCGCCTGCCACACATTCAAATCAATGACTTCGGGAACATGGAGCGGAAACTCGTTCATTCCGACCATGATCAACAGCTTGTCCACAGCGCGGAGTGGAAACTAGAGCTTCCCGCCTTCCACACATACAAAGTAATGACTTCGGGAACATGAATCGGAAACTCAAGTTTTTCGACCATGATCAACAGCTTGTCCACAGCGCGGAGCGGAAACTAGAGCTTTCCGCCTTCCACACATTCAAAGTAACGACTTCGGGAACATGGATCGGAAACTCAGCACTCCCAACCATGATCAACAGCCACAGTGTGGAGCGGAAACTAGGTCTTTCCGCCCGCCGCACACAAAGTACACTAGAGACTAGGCCTCGCCAGCTACCAAACCGGCTATTTTATATTATTATTATTATTACAAATTAATATGTATAATTAGTCTACTCTGTAATATATCACACATACTTAAATATCTAAATGTTTTATCCTCCTTATAGAGCAGAAATATATACACTTGCGGTATGATCCACAATTTTTCACATTCCACCGTGACTCTTTGAAACATTGCGCTCCACTGTTTTCCTCTTTTTTATTATGTATATACATATCGATCATCCTGTGCAATAACGACACAATTCAAAAAATAAAAACTGTTACTACTGTTAAGTGAATCATATCTCTAATCCTCGTCGAATCCACGTCTAATCTTTTGTACTTTCTTTAGCAATCCTGATTGCTTACTTTAGTGAGGGATGGAAATTGATTAGATAAGGATTAGAGACAAGAGCCACCTAACAGTGGTAACACTTTTTGTTTTTTGAATTTTAAATTGTGTCGTTATTGCACAGGACCATCGATATGTGGAATGGCTTTTGGATCTGACAGAAATAATGAAAAATATTTATTTTGATTTTTATTGAGAGCTGCAAACAGCCCTTAAATATTTAAAAATTCCTTAACCGCACTGCTCAAAAATCTGAGAGTATGTACATATATGCACGCACAAAAATTCATGGCCGTATTTTAGACAAAAATTGTTTTGTGTATTTAATAATAGGCCAAACACTAACATATGTGTAAGCGCCAATCTATTATTATTATTAATTATAATATTTTGGCGCTAACAAACCCCTCAGTAACAGTGTTTGTACATATATTAAGAATGTTATCTACCGATCCGCATGATTCCAACCTATTATGTTTTAGTCTGTCAGACAATTCAGACAATATTTGTTATAGTACTTCTTTATTTTCTGTATAAACCCAGTGGGAAAAAATAATGTACAGTAACCGGAAAAATAATCGGTAAAACCGCAGTTTTCCTATTCGAAAATGCATTATTTTTTCCACGTCGGTGTCCAGGAAAAGTGGGGCATTCATTTTTGCATTAACAGTAATGCAAGAATGAATGCGATTTAATATGAAATTTTTGCGAGTTTTTGGATACATTAGAATTCTGATTACATATTAAACATAAATAGGATCTAGAACTCATTAGAAATACATTATATCATTTATATCGCGCATGTAATGCATTACCACTTTTCCCACTGGGAAGTCTTATTTAATTCTTTTACATAAGTAATATACATATGTACCTGTGCATAGGGCTGCTGGATTTGTGTGACGCAAAACCGGGATTATCCTTTGAAAATGTCGTAAACACGCCAACCCCACCTTATAGAGCAGAAATATGTACACTTGCGATATGATCCACAATTTTTCACATTCCACCTTGACTCTTTGAAACATTGCGCTCCACTTTTTTCGTCTTTTTAACCGACTTCCAAAAAAGGGTGAGGTTAGATATCAGTTCGTCGGAATATATATATTTTTTTTTTAACCGATTTCGATAATTCTTTTTGCAACGGAAAGGCAGGGTCTCAGAGGTGGTCCCATACTAATTTGGTTTAGAGCCGATCATTGAACAATGAAATGTATATATATATATATTTTTTTTAGGTCGGTTTTTTTTTGTTAAAAATTACTTGTTATTATGTATATACATATCGATGATCCTGTACAATAACGGACACAATTCAAATTTCAAAAAATAAAAACTGTTACTACTGTTAAGTGGCTTATGTCTCTAATCCTCGTCGAATCCATGTCTAATCTTTTGTACTTTCTTAAGCAATCCTTATTGCTTACTTTAGTGAGGGATGGAAATTGATTAGACAAGGATTAGAGATAAGAGCCACTTGACAGTGGTAACAGTTTTTGTTTTTTGAATTTTGAATTGTGTCGTTATTGCACGAGACCATCGATATGTGGAATCGAATTTGGATGTCCTCTCTAAGAGGGCAGTTACCCACGAACGTGTACGTAGCGTTGCGTAGAAGTACGTAGAAACATATCAAGTTAGCTGTTGATAGAAAGAGAGAGAAGCAACGTCACCGTCCTAGAATGATAGAATACAAGATTGCGCCAATGAGAGAGGATTTTTGAGCGTAATTTTTGCGTGACGTCATCTTGGTGCAATTGCGAGAGAGAAATGCCAAAACGCATATAAAAATATGTAAACAATGCAGAAAAATGTGTTAATTTTAATATTACATGGCCCAATTTTGCAGGAATCAATAAATATACAAAGATTGATTAATTAGGAACACGTAGCAATAATTTTGGACATGTAGCCCTTTAGATAAGTACGATTTTTAGCACATGAAAAAATGGATGTATTAACAGTGTTTGCAATTTCATGTAGACCAAAAGGAAGGTGTGTAGCAAAGTGAATTTTTTGGACTTGCCATTTTAAAAAGCCATGCAAGTGCATATTTAT
Source organism: Rhagoletis pomonella (assembly GCF_013731165.1). Classification (NCBI taxonomy): domain Eukaryota; kingdom Metazoa; phylum Arthropoda; class Insecta; order Diptera; family Tephritidae; genus Rhagoletis; species Rhagoletis pomonella. The sequence goes on along the minus strand of NW_023458559.1, from coordinate 3,978,240 downwards.
ATTTGTGGACGGTAGCCAATCACCATGAACTCCACAGCTGTTGACTCCACAGCTTTTATTTGATGACTTTTGTACCATTTCCGAGAGGATACATGAGTGTGGCTTTTTGGAAGCAAATATTCTATGTCAGTAAAACATAATTTAAGCTGAACTTTTAAATGTATAATAATTTGGGAACTGTTTTGTATTAGGTACGTAACAGCGCGGTAAGATGCCGCTTGAATTAGCGCCTGGCGACCTTATCCTCTGGTGCATTACCTCTTACCAGCACTAAAAGAATCAGGTACTAACAAAAATAAGTAGGTAGTGAATCTATTCATGTATCTATTTACTGTAGAAACTGCTTTTGTATATATGGCATTGCCATAAACTAAACCAGCAACTGTCTACATTCACCATGGAAATATACCTACTACAATTCACCAAGAAAAAGCCAACATAGTTCCATATAGAAGCTCATAGCTCACACACATAGCACAAAGCTCGATTTGGTTTTTAATGCATGTCCTCGCCGGCAGAACTGCTTCCACTTTTTCGGTTTGCGTCCGTAGGAAACGAAAAAAAAACTTATATCGCACGCTTTCCTTTTGTTTTCACTATTACACTTTGCCACTGCACACTTCATTTTGCTTTTAAATGTCTCAATAATTGTTTAAAACCACGCAGAAATAATAACACATATATTAAAATTTTTATTTGGTTTTTTCTTATGCTCACAATCAACAATTGCACCAAGATGACGTCACGCACACAGCTCATTCTGTCAAAATCACAAAGAGCGGATTAGCGGTACCGCGATTGGCGCAATCTCTATTTCTCTCAGTCGTGGTCACCGTCAAGTTCTGAACACATTGAAAACGACGAGCTACGGACCACAGCTTCCAATTTGTCATCTTCATTATCTAAACGCTTTTTCGATGGCGACATGATTTCTTTGAACGCGGCAGCGACATCATGAATTTGTATGAGTTTGACATAAAAGAAGAGGAAGAACCTTATCTGTCGCCAGAAAAATAGAAATAGAGCTAATCTGGCCACACAGCCGTCTACAGCCGTCGCGTAGCCCGGTCGTCGCCAAAATAATTATCTACATAAGAGTACGTGTTAAAATAATTTGACAGCTGTGGTCCGTAGCTCGTCGTTTTCATTGTGTTCGGGCTATCACGGTCATGCGGTGGTGAGTTTTTGTTAACACGCAGATCCCATAAGATAGATCGTATCCAGGGTGGGCAAAAACTCGGAGTTCGAGCGAGCGAGCGAGCAAACTCCTACTCAATGTATCGCAGGCAACTGGGCGCTCGCAGCTCATATCGTAGCCAGTGTTGCCATTTGAGCCGGTTGCGATAGCAAACAGCCGGAGAAATTTCGGTTTAGCCGGCAGCCGATTTGTTAGCCGTTTTGCATAAAAAAATTAGCCGTTTTTAGCCGATTTTGCTATTTGCCTTGTTTTCTTAAATTTCAAATATGTTTATATTTTTAACTAAGCGACCCAACATCTGTTAGAGATGGCTACTAGCCTTATCGTTGTATGAAATTGGGCTTATTTTTATTTTAAACGAAGAAGGGATTTTCTTCTGCCTAAATTACAAAACATCATTTTTGCCCACTCCCAAAGGTTTAAGGTAAGGGAAAAATTGATATTTTCAAGCAGTATGAACACATATGAATTTTTTTAAACAAACTTTTTTGCTGAGAACTTATTTAAATTCCAAAAACCGAATGCCAACTTGAATTAAAGGAACCAACGCTGAAGTAAGTCAAAATGAAAATAAAAGAGCACAAATTTCTATGTAAAGCAAAACTGTCTGGGAATCCTACGAAACATCTGCCGGTCATATGACCGGTCATCTAAATGGGAGATCTGCAGTCTTTTGGTATCATATTTTACATCAGAATTGAAGGGATTTCTGAAAAATCTGACCAGTTCTTTTGTGTAACTGTGATTTTGCATCCCTTGTCAACATATGGCCTCGGTTGATGTTAACTTAAGGTTTTTGTTTTACTGCCTTAAAATTGAAGGGAAATTTTTACAGCGTTTTTTATGTGTTTGGCTTCTATTTGAGTGTATTGAGAATCGGCCAGTCTGAAAAGGCCTTGTAGGGAAGACAATAGGTTTGTTCGTCGAAAATCCAGCGAGAATTATTACTCAAAATATCAGATAGTAAGAAAAAATACTCCCAAATTCTCTCTTAAGTAGAGAAACTTGCAAATTTCTGCACGAAAGCAAATTTGCAGGAATTCACAAGTTTTTCTGCCAGCTAGTGTCCACGGTTGCATTTCAAACAAAAGAATTTTGTATAGAATTTTTAAAATTCTTTCAGAGGGGCAAAAATCAGAATCTACGTGTATATATCTTGTCAGTCCGACTTTCTTCAACATACGTTTCAATTTCTTTGTCGGGTTTACTATATCGACTCTGGTTGAGATTGCATTCCGATTAAGAATAGTTTTTTTTTTGCCGAGTACCTTTCAAATCATTGGAATTAACTAAATTAATTAAGTAAACAAGTATTAACCTACATTTTTCATTTTAAAATCGCTCCAGTTTGTAAATTTTTAAATTTAACGAACTTGCTTATTCAAATTATCGTCGACAAAAAATCCAACCATGCGCCACAATCATATGTTTTTCCTAATTGCAAATTCTCGCTGGCAAAATTTTTCCGGCTCGAATTTGTAACTTCTCTCCAAGAAATAGTCTTTTTACTCGTGATTTATTTAAATAAAACGTGTGAAATTTAGTTGAAACATTTTAGCCGGTTTTATTTGCCAATTTAGCCGGTTCCTCCAAAAAGTTCTGGCAACACTGCTCGTAGCAGCAATGAGGCGAGGCACGAGAAGTTTGGCCTGCTTGGCAAACGAGCGAGCGCTGCTTTTTTGCTCCTATTAAACGAGCAAGGCTGTTGTGTGTTGCCTAGCTCGCAGTGCGAGGCGAGTAGCTGTCTGCATACTCGCTCTTCTAGGTAAGACGAGTGAGCGACGAGCGAGCGCTCCGAGTGTACTATACAACACATGCATTTTTGTGCATAAAAATGTGGGAATGAAGTCAATAGATTATGTACGAAAGTATGTTAATAATTGTATGTACATATGTACATTTGCATATAAATATGTGAATATTATATTAGGGCAGCATTTAACACAACAAATAAAATTTATACATACATAAGCATAGATTATGAAATGAAATATTTTTTAGAGTTATATACATACATATGTACATACATAACATGCATATTTATATATGTATGTATGTATGTCCATAAGCATGTATTTTGAGAAAAGTAATACGGCGTTTCCACAATTCGTAATCCGCTCTCTCATTTGTAATTCGCTCTCCCATTCGTCATTCGCCTTGCTAATTACCTTCCGAATTACGTAATTCGCCATACAAAATTTTGAGAGCGAATTACCTGATTTGTAGGTAATTGAGATCTAATCACTGTTGTGAACCAACAATTATAATCATTTAAATTCATGTTGTGAACCAACCTTCATATTTTTGGCGTTCACACTTGTACCGTCTCTAACAAAAATATGTTTTACACTCTTGTATTTTCTTTGGCAAATGGATTAAAGCTATTCAAATTGAACAGACGTCTACTGCGTATTTTTTATTTAAACTCTGCTGGATTTACTACAGGTCATGAGCCCAGTCCTAAAAACAGGATTTTAATTAGTTTGAAATTTCTGGTTTCGTCGATTGGAAAGATTGTGGACAAACATTTGAATAACATCATCCAAAGTGTGTTGCGTCGAGTTCTGTATGAACGTCAAATAACGTGTCTGCTATTTGCTGTGTCTGGCCGATGAATTTCACCAGTGAACGAACACGTGTTTTCTTAGTTCTAGATGAACATATAATATTTTTTCGTTTTGAACGATTTTTTTGCTCCGGTAGACTGTGACTACAAGCAATGTCGAGCAACAACATATCGGGATTTTTATCCTTCACGGAAAAGTTGAAAGGACGTGAAAACTATGCATCGTGGGAATTCGCTATGAAAACGTATTTAGAGTATGTTGATCACTGGAACGCGGTTCTTGGAACTGAAACAGATCCGGGTAAAATAAGCAAATCCAAGGCAACAATAATTTTGAGCCTTGAGCCCACGAATTATGTGCATGTGCAAGATGCTTCAAATGCTAAGGAAGTTTGGGAAAAATTGCAAGCAACGTTTGAAGACAAGGGTAGCGTACACATAATTAGTTTGGTGAAAAAATTGACTGGAACTAAATTGAAAAATTGCGATTCGATGCAGTCATATGATTCGACAATAATCAATGCGGCTTAGCGCCTAAATGCAATTGGAATCAAAGTTGATGAATGGTTGGCGATGTTTTTGATGTGCGGTCTTACCGATAAATTTACACCAATGGTTATGGCATTGGATAATACTGATACTAAAATATCGAGTGATGCAATCATGACAAAATTATTGCAAGAAATGTCTTCGACCAGTGAAGAAAATATGTACCTTAATGGAGCCAAGAAGTGTCAACGCAATAAGAAAGGTGTCCGGTGTTATAGTTGCAATAAAAGAGGTCACAAATCTCCAGAATGCCCCGATAAAAAAATCTGATAACAAACCAAGTGCAAAATTGGATTCAGGCGGTAACTCAGGTAAAAAATCACATGTAACTTGCAATGCGGTATTCTTTTCTGGAAATTACAACCGAGACGATTGGTATATTGACTCTGGCTCAACGCAACATTTAACCATGAACCGAAATTGGATTTTTGGCGCTGAAAAACCATCAATTCCGTCAATCACTGCAGCGAATGGTGTGAAGATGACAGTTGAGTTGTGCGGTGCGGTTAAATTATTAGCAGAGGCTAGTGGACGGCCGATTACGATTGAAGCTAAACATGTTTTGTGTGTTCCGGAATTAACGGCAAATTTAATTTCCGTTAGTCAAATGACAAAACATGGAAACAGCGTTAAATTTTTCTCCGATAGATGTGAAATTCGAAACAAAGACAACGAATTAGTTGCAACGGCTGCTCAGATCGAAGGGTTGTATCGATTAAAGAGAATGAAAAACTGCAGTCTAATTGCACTTGCATCGAATGAAAGTTTTCAAACGTGGCACAGACGCTTTGGCCACTTAAATGCTGCTGATATTAAAAGGATGAAAGCCGGCGCTGTTGACGGTATTTCATTTGTTGAAGAAAGTGGGGTAAATATGTGTGTTACATGTTTAAAAGGCAAACAACAACGGCAACCGTTTAGCAGAAATGGTTCTAGAGCAAAATATCTTTTGGAATTCGTACACGCTGATTTGGCTGGCCCGACGGAACATGTTTCGGTTGGTGGTGCTCGATATGCTTTAGTCTTGGTCGACGATTGCAGCAGATGAAAGATGAAACATTCAATAAGTTCATTTAATTCAAGGCATATGTTGAGAAGCAAACAGGTCGATCAATTAAAAAATTCAGATCTGACAACGGTACAGAATTTTGTAATCAACGTTTCGAAAAGTTGTTCAAGTCGTGTGGAATCGAAAGACAAACTTCAACGCCCTATACTCCTCAGCAAAATGGACTTGCTGAACGCTCAATTCGCACATTGGCCGAACGAGCAAGATGTATGTTGCAGGATGCTGGTTTGCCAAAGAAATTTTGGGCCGAAGCAATGTCAACGGCAACTTATTTAAAGAACCGTTCTGTGTCTCGGGTTTTAAAAAACAATACGCCATTTGAACTGTGGACAGGGTCAAAACCAGATTTAAGTCATCTTCGTATTTTGGATCGCGTGTTATGGTGAATGTCCCTTAGGAAAGATGAAAAAAATTTTATGCAAAATCAAAGGAGCTAATTTTTATAGAGTATATGATTCAAGTTCAAACCGGGCAATTAATAGTCGAGATATAATTTTCTTGGAGTCAGGTAATTTATCAAGATCATGCTCTAGTGATTCCAGAAATTTTGTAATAGACGATGGTGAAGCTGAGGACCATGATACAAACCATGAAGATGACGATCACAAAGAAGTTTTTAAATATGCTCAGGAAATACCATTGATAGGGTTGAATGACTTTGTTCACACTGATGATGAAACAGGTGACATTGATGTTGATCAAAATCCTACAAATCGACCAGGCAATGATAGGCCACAAGCATTGCGACGTACGGATCGAGTTCACAAGCCAGTAGAGCGTCCAGATTTCGTATCATATTTGGCTTGCGAAAATATGGATGAACCAGCAACAGTTGAAGAAGCGATAGCAAGTGATAAGCAGAATTGGGGGCAAGCCATGAATGAAGAATATCAATCGTTAATAAAAAATCGCACTTGTGAACTGGTTGAACTCCCCAAAGATCGAAAAACCATCAATTCGAAATGGGTTTTCAAACTGAAAACAGATGCAAATGGTTCAATTGTTCGACACAAGGCAAGATTGGTTGCAAAAGGATGTAGTCAGCGAGCCGGCATTGACTACGAAGAGACATTTTCTCCGGTGGTAAGATATTCCTCAATTCGTTTACTTATGGCTCTGGCTGCAAAACACAATTTAGATATCGATCAAATGGTTGCTGTTACGGCGTTTCTTCAAGGTGATGTTGACGAACAGATTTACATTCGTCAACCTGAATGTTTCGATGATGGCACTGGTCGCGTTTGTTTACTCAAGAAAGCGATTTATGGATTGAAACAAGCCAGTCGTCAGTGGAACGTGAAACTGAACGAAACTTTGATCAACTCAGGTTTCAAGCGTTTGAAGACCGATGCCTGCATTTATGTTCGTCGGGAGGCATCCAGCATGGTTTTTGTGGCCGTTTATGTCGATGATTTATTGATTTTTTGGATGGAAAAATCAATTGAAGGCGAATTTGAAAAATAACTATAGCATGAAAGATTTGGGTCAAGCTAACAGCTGTATCGGAACGCGTATCACAAGAGATCGCATGTGTGGCAGCATTTCGTTGGATCAACAAAATACACGGAATCAATTATTGAAAAATTTCGTATGGTTGAATGCAATCCAATTAATATACCGGTAGATACCAATACGAAGTTAACAAAGGAAATGTCAGCTACTACTAGTTATGAATTGGAAGACATGAAAAACGTACCATACCAAGAAGCGGTGGGCAGCATTTTATATTTATCGCAATGCACACGACCCGACATTACATTTGCAATAAGTAGTGAAAGTGGATTCAACAATCAACCGGGTCGTCCACAAGGGAATGCGGTTAAACGCATTTTTCGCTATTTAAAAGGGACAAGCGATTTAAAATTGACATTTGGACCGAACGGTAAAAATAGTGAATTACATGGCTATTGTGATGCAGATTGGACATCAGACATCGATGATAGAAAGTCATGCACGTCGTATGTTTTTAAATACCAAAATGGCTCTATTTCATGGACCAGCAAAACACATCCTGCAGTTGCACCATCAAGTGCTGAAGCGGAATATATGGCGCTCTCTGCTGCTTCACAAGAAGCAATTTGGATTCAACAATTTTTGGCGGAATTAACAACCGATGAAGTAAAACCGATCAAAATTTACAGCGACAATCAAAGTGCAATCAACATGGGTCAAAATGAAATTTATAGTCCCCGAACGAAACACATTGATATTCGTCATCACTTTGTTCGAGAGTGCATCAACAACGGAAATGTAAAGCTGGAATATACCAACACAATTCAAATGGTTTCTGATAATTTGACAAAACCGGTTAATAACGGTAAACATGCCTTCTGCACAAAGAATTTTGGACTTTCACATAATTAAATTTTTATCTTTATTTTTCATGTAATAATTTAGTGGGGATGTTGTGAACCAACCATTATAATCATTTACATTCATGTTGTGAACCAACCTTTATATTTTTGGCATTCACACTTGTACAATCTCTAAAAAAAAATATGTTTTTACACTCTTGTATTTTCTTTGGCAAATGGATTAAAGCTATTCAAATTGAACAGACGTCTACTGCGTATTTTTATTTAAACTCTGCTAGATTTACTACAATTACCATACGCATGACGAACGAATCGGTGCCTTCTCTAATATTTATCGGAAATATATCGAAGTTTTCACCGGCCTGGTCCCATTCGCTGGCATTTTTTCTAGTTATAGAATAGTATCAATAAAATATTCTCTATATAAATTTAAATTGTTGATGATAACTTAAATTTTAGCTCCATCTTCGATATTTGCAGTACACAAAAATAATAATAAATAGCGAAGACCAAGAACAAGAACTAGAGCTGCCAAACGAATTACTAATGTGTTGTGACGTGGAAACAGGGTAACTCACGAATTACTTAGCGAATGACTTGGACTATGTTCAAACAGGGGCCTAATTGGCAATTAAGAAACTTTTCACCAATTTAAGCCTTAATTGTTACCCAATTTATCATACAAAAATTCAATTTATCAATTCAATTGTGTCAGATTCTCTATGCAACCCTAGGTATGTTTAGTTTTGACTTGGAGGTATGTTTATTGAACAAAGAGCAATCAGCTGTTTGTTTCTGTCCCTCTTTTACAGCTGATATTCCAGCAGGGATGGAAAATTTAATTATAAAATTGTACCTAATTTACGGAAAGCTTTATCTAAAAGTGGATAGATGTACCAAAAAGTAAATATGTATTTCTATATAAAGAAGATAGGAGGATAAAAATTCCCATAGATACCACATCAACTTTTGTACTCACATTAAACAAATTTTGGCTATGAAAAGAATCTCTTCGAGCAGCGCTAGACGTCTATCTGGCGAAATCAACTAGAGTTGCATTACTTTGACCACCTTCTTTTTTTCATTTGTATGCCCCTTCACAAAGAAGGGGAGGTATTGGACCAGTTGCCCGCAACAGAAAATGCATTGAAATGTCAATAAAAATAAGAACTGATTTCCTGAGAAGTTGTTTGGCTACGTTCCAAATGTACCTAAAATTGTGTGTTTGTACCGAATGCATGCTGACATATGGTTGAACACAAAACTCAATTCCGCAATTTAATGCTTAATTGCCTCAGCTAATTGGCCTGTTTGAACACAGTCTTAGAGAGCGAATTACGAAGCGTGGAAACATCGTATAAGCAACGAAGATATTATAATCGTTTGTGCCGCAGAAACAAAAAACACGTAAGCACTTGTTAACACCCCAAAGTAGTTTGCTACTTGTAGCAGTTATGCTGTATACCTGAATGAAATATAATTCTTGGTGAAAATATGTATTTGTGGCCTGTTGTTCAAGGACATATGTACATATGTATGTATGTATGGATATGTAGACATGGGAAAATTTGCGTAAACAAAGAATAGAGGCCGGTTCACAACCAACTTTGGCGTAGCGTTGGCGTTGAACTTTAAAGCAGCCACATAGCCAAAATTTGGCAACGCTAAGGCCAACACAAAGATCGCTGCGTCGGTCACCAGCTGTTGCAAATAAATAAAATTATATGAAATATTTTTTCCTTTCAATCAAATGAGGGCAAGAAATATAATAGTTGCGTTCCCCAACTTTTCGGGGTTAAAACCTGTAAAACTGTCAAAAGGAAAAAGGTGCCAGAGAACTGAGTACGGGAACGCTTTCTGCTAAATTCCTGTGAATTCTTGCAACTTCTTGCGAGTTAGGGAACGCAACTAATTTTTCATGCAATTATTGATATGAAATATTAATTTATCTCTCATTAATATGTTAATTTAGTGGCCAAAGTAGTCTCCGCCAAGCTTCATTGTAGCACGCATACTTTTAACGTGCGTTCTGTCAAACCAGTGCCAACTACAAAGTCAGCGCGAAAGTTCTATGTGGACCAGCCTTAATTATCAAATACTGTTTTACACCCCAAATAGTAGTTTGTATTTTCTATATACATACATATGTATGGGGACTAAACCAGGAATATTCATTTGAAAATGCGAATGTCCTACTCATTTATTAAATGAAAGACAAATTAGTGATTTTTATAAATATTATATTCTCCTTTATACATATATAACATAGTTACTTAGCTGAATTACTTGTATGTAAGAATAAAAATACAAATTATTTATCGGAAGCATTGCCCCTTACATATTGAAAAAAAGTAATAAAAGCTCCCAAAAAAGCAAAATCGCTACAGCGAAAAAGTGTTTGAAAAACCTAGTAGATAAAACTGGTCAAAATAACACGCATCTATTATTCTGTGCATGAGAATATACCCAGCAAGAACGAATAACGCATTCTCCAATACACTTACAAAATTGTTAATAAAAACCAACACATTTGCATATTAGCGATATTCATATGCCGTTCTTTGCGTTATACAACACGTTATTGATCGCATAATAATGTTTGATTGAAAAGCGACAACTACATACCGAATTCCATGTAAAACAAAGAGGAAACTGCTCACACGTGAAAAGATTATGCGTTAGATTTCGCCAGGGGCCCTATGTAAAATGATGGAAAGTTTTTGAATTTCTCACACAAACTGTTTGTAATACTAGGCGTATATAACGCATTAACGATAGGGTTCTTACTGGGTATACATAAATAAATACATACATATGTGTATATATGTATGTATATACATATCTGCATGTGTGCATACAATCCTTTACTCGAAATTCTTAGTTAATGCCATTTTTATCACATACATTTTTTCTGACCAAACAACCCGTTTGCCTGTCTAATCTGCTTGCCTCATTTGCCTCGCTCGTTTACTCGCCTCACTCGTCTGCTGCTGCAAATGAGTGCCTCGCTCGCAACGACGCCCTCGCGAGGGCAGAGCTAATGAGGCCCTCGTTTGCTTGCCGCTCTACTCTTGCGCTGCCCTCGTTTGCTTACTCGCTCGCTGACTGCTCAGCGCGTGCGCTCGTACTTAACGAATGCTCGTTTGCAAACAGCCTCGCTTGTTGCTCGTGAGTTGCGCAAGCTCAGAGCAAACTAACAAGCGAGAGAGGGGCTAAAATGGGGCAAATCCGAACCCTGATCGTATCAGCTGACACGTTCTCCGTTTTTGCGTCCGTGGGTAACTGCGCTTTAACAATCGTAAAGCTATATGGCTTTATTTCACTTCACATGGAGAAATAAGGCCATATGGCTTTATTTCCATGGGGAAAGTGAAATAGAGCCATAAGAAAAAATTTTACATATGAGAAATAAAGCCATTGAAATTGAGAGAGCAAAATGTGATAGAGAGCTGCAAATTTCTGCTGGAAAAATTTTTACCAGCGAAAACTTGCAAGTAAGAAAATCAGCTGATCGCAAACACATGTTTGTAAATAAATAAATTTTAAATTTGAATTGTTTATTGAATTTAAATTTGAATTATTTATTGCTAATATTATAATTAATGCTAGTTTGCAACGAAAAAGAGAGTAAAGTTATTAAGCATAAGGTTTGTGGAACTTATTTTGAGTTAATTTACTATTAATCTCCAGTTTGCTTACTTTAGTTTGTGCTGACTATGGTTGCCGTATGACATTTTCGTTTGTAACATAATTTCCTTTAAATATACCAAAATAGATTAAAATGCAGCATGCTGAAATGTTTTTTTCTGAAGTTGTCGATTTTGGTTGGTTGACTGTTGAAATGACAATTTTATTCTCAAGAAAAGTAAAATCCGCGACAAATTAAATCCTCGGGAATATTCAGAATTGGGCTGATAATTTTAAAGCTACATTTGTAGCTATATCTATTTTTTGGATCAATAATGGGTGTTTGGAGGAGATTCTCTTATTTTTGAATGCGTCACCATGTGATATCACAAATAATTGTGAGAAAAATAACTTATTTATTCCGATATAATTAATTTATATTTTAAAAAGGTTTTTCTTATCCAAAACTATTCAATTGTATAAAATGCCAAATCGGGAAAATTTACCAAGCAGAAAATAAATAGCCAAATGAACCACCAGTGGCAACGGTGGAAGTGATCAGCTGTTTCAAATGTTGCAAGTTTTTGCAAATTTTGCGCTCTCCTACTTCTGTGGATATTTGGTCTCTTTGAGAGCGAAGGCTTCTAAATTCTCAGAAATTTTTCTGCTGGATAAAATCTCAAACAGTCAACGACATAGCGTATACGTAGGTCGACGTAGACACGATCTACCTTATGGGATTCGCGTGTTAACGAAAACTCACCACCTCATGGCGGTGACGTTGCCCTTGCTTCTCTCTCTCTCTATCAACAGTAAATTTGATCAGTGATCGGACTTCTACCACATTGTGGTAGATCTGCCACTTTTTTGAGCATCTACCACACAAGGTCTGAAATCTACCACATATTCGTATTTTTGAGTAGTTTTATTTTTGCTCTACATAATTTTCTTAATTTTAAGAGCAAAAATTGTCCAACACTAGACACTAACAACAGGCAGAAAGTGATTATAAAATAAACTGTAAAATATTAAATTTTCTCAAATTTCAATTTTTCGACTGGAAACGTGGTTTTATTATGTTAAATTGCAAAATATACGATTTATAAAAAGAATTAATAGCGAAAATGTTAAAAAAAACGGCGATTTTTGTGAAAGTGTTATCAAATTTCAGTACATCAAAAGCTTCTAAAGCGTTGTTTACCTTTACTTGAGAATTGTCAAAAGCGGCAAATCCGGTTTCTGGAACGTGCCACATTTGTTCGCTACATGGGATGTGATAAAAAGAAGAACTGGCAGCACTCCGCAAGGTTGCAGAAATCTTTCAAAAGATGTTGGAAAATATCTTGATATGGAAGGAACTGCTTTACACGTTCAAGAAAAAAAAATTGCCAAAACTTAACGTAATTTTTAGCAACTTCAATCTTGCACTTTATTATACTAAAATTATTATTATTTTTTAATTCTAATTAAAATGTTTGCAATTTATCTGAAACCTTGCACAATATTTTTAATTTTTGTACAAAGTTTGATCCAAAACCTGAGATCTACCACTTTTTTTGAAATCTACCACATTTTTTCCAGATTCTACCACACAAATTTTTTTAGAAGTCCGATCACTGAATTTGATATGCTGCTACGTACGTCACCCAACGTTTACGCTAGGTCGTTGACTAACTGCGCTTTTATTTTGTACGTTAAATACGAGTTATGATTCAAAAATACAAGGTTAGATAATTATTGACAGCCGCGGTTTGACACTCCCTTACAAAAGGTTGCATTTACGAAGGACAGAGAAAGGGGAAGAATGCAATCCCTTGTTGCGAAAATGGTAGTAGAAAAGTACGCAAAGTAGGCAATTAGTATTGAAATTCCTTTTGTAAAGTTTAATGTATTTGCAGGAAATCTGGCATTTCAAACGAAATATCGAAATATTAATATATCTACGTGAATTACGCAATTCATGTGCTATTTAGCTGCATAAAAACTGCAAAAGGACTTAAAATTAAAATAAAATTACTATCAGATTTATGTAAACATCCAATTTAAAAGCAATTTATGTTTTCATCAATTAAATGTCATTCATATGCATATACAAATAAACGTATTGCACAAAAGCTTTATACTTTTTTTCACACCAAAGCTACACTTTTTCCTAGTAAATTTGCAAAGAAGCAACACAGTGGTACTGCTAAGGGAGCGGTGCGAGAGAGACAACTGTCAATTTATCGAACCTGGTATTATTGAATCATGAATACGAGTATACACCTAATGTTGTCTCTTTAGCGGCAGTCCGCGTTGGCTCGCCACCCCGCGGCGTGCTCGCGCTCCTTTGCTCCACGTTGCTTTGTTCATTCTTCTTGCTTTTGATGATATACATACATATGTACATATATGAGGTTTTCTTTTAAATCAGTAAGTATATTTATATATATATATCTTCGTTTAAAGTACAAAACCGTGTATAAAGATAACGCAAAACTGCGTATGTGAGGTTGCATAAATCATTTTGTTGAGAGTAAAAACACTCATATTTCAAAATTGTTCTCTGGTTAAGGCTTGAGCCAAGAGCTTCGGTGAGCAAATCCAATTTTTGGAAAAAATTTCAGTTACGCGGTTTTGCAGAACGAAGATACGCGGTTTTGTACTTTAAACCAGACATGGGCACTTTTTTGCCCGCGCAGTAGCGAAAGTGCGAGCGCGGGCTGGAGAAAGGGAAAAACAGTTTACGGGAGGAAGGGTATGAAAAGTTGCGAAAAAATTATTTATATCCCACCGACATCATGTTCATCGCAGTACGGCTGCGGTCAAGAATGATAGAATACAAGATTGCGCCAACGAGAGAGGATTTTTGATCGTAATTTTTGCGTGACGTCATCTGGGTGCAATTGCAAGAGAGAAATGCCAAAACGCATATAAAAATATGTAAACAATGCAGAAAAATCTGTTAATTTTAATATTACATGGCCCAATTTTGCAGGAATCAATAAATATGCAAAGATTGATTAATTAGGAACACGTAGCAATAATTTTGGAAATGTAGCCCTTTAGGTAAGTACGTTTTTTATCACATGAAAAAATGGATGTATTAAAAGTGTTTAAAATTTCATGTAGACCAAAAGGATGGTGTGCAGCAAAGTGAATTTTTTGACTCGCCATTGTAAAATGCCATGCAGAGTGCATATTTATATTTGTGTACGGTAGCCAACCACCATAAACTCCACAGTTGTTGACTCCACAGCTTTTATTTGATGACTTTTGTACCATGCAATGCAATCAGTATGAAAATACACAAGAGGGCTATTCGCGATTCGGTGCATAAGAGCTGACAAATTTATGCAATTGCAGAAATATGCCATGGATTGTGAGCAGGGTTGCCACTGACGAAAAAAAATATTTACCATCCACTTGAGAAAAAATATACCAAATCTAAAAAATATCTACCAATAAATTTTTGTATAGTTATTTTAATAAAAACTATAGCTTTCTTTTTTTCTTTTTTTCAATTAAAACTAAAGTTTTGTTATTTTTTTAGTTATTTCAATAAGAATTAAAGTTGTTTTTAAGGAAATTTTTATTAAGCTAATTATACGGTATTTGAGTCATATTATTAGCATATTCGCAGTTTCTTTCAAAGCGGAAGTGATGAAACTAAAGGCAACAACGAAACTTCATAATTTGAAAAACTTCAACTCGAGTTATTATAGACAAATACTTCTTCTTTATTGGCGCTGTAACCGCCTAAGCGATTTTGGCCGAGTCCAAAACAGCACGCCAGTCATTTCTCTTCTGTGCTAACTGACGCCAATTGGAAATGCCAAGTGAAGCCAAGTCCTTCTCCACCTGGTCTTTCCAACGCAGAGGAGGCCTTCCTCTTCCTCTGTTATCAGCATCGCGGCCCGCGTTGAAAATTTTCAGAGCAGGAGCGTTTCTGTCCATTCCAACGACATAGCCAAGCCAGCGGAGCCGCTGAATTTTAATCCGCTGCACTATGTCTATATCGTTGTAAAGCTCATACAGCTCATCGTTAAATCGTCTGCGATATTCGTCATCACCAAAAGGTCCGTAAATCTTTCGCAGAATCTTTCTCTCGAAAACTCCAAGAGCCGCCTCATCAGATGCTTTCATTGTCCATGCCTCCGCGCCATACACCAGCACAGGCATGATGAGTACTTATAGAGTGTGAACTTTGTACGACGAGAGAGTACTTTACTTCTCAATTGCCTACTCAGCCCAACGTAGCACTTTTTGGCAAGAGTGATTCTCCGTTGGATTTCAAGGCTGACAAATACAGTGACTCAAAAAAGCACCTGGTGATTTTTTTATTATTCGCAATGTTTTTCAAGTAAAATTTTTTTGTTGTTTTAACTAAATTCATAAAAATTAAGGATTCAAACTATATACAACATTTAGAAAAATTCAAAAAATGTTCGTCCAAATTTCGAATTTTTCACTCTGAATTTTTAGAACAATTTAAGATACCGAGTTTTAAAGCAAATAATACTTGAGTATAGCTCACACTGTGGTTCCCGTTGATTTTTTTTTTTTAAATTTTTTGCCACCAGTCTTTTGTGTTTTTTATTTAACAATTTCTATTGATAAAAAATTACGTTGATTAAATTTTTTTTGCGAACAAGTATAGTGCGTCATTACATACCTGTAAATTTGTTTTTATTTGTATTTAAATAATCATTTAAAATATTTAGGCAATCAAAAGCTCCCCGGGATTCCAGTAAAATGAGTTTTGAATGGAGCACGATATGTTCGCCTTATATCGATATACATTTATACGTATGTAAGTATATCAAAAGTATGCAAAGAAATTTATAATATAAAGATAACTACGAAAAATAAATCGGTAACGAGGAGTTCAACAAATATCTACCAAAATGAGAAAAAATTTACCTTTTTACCAACCCAAATTTTTTCTACCAATTTTGGTAACAATTTACCAAAGTGGCAACCCTGATTGTGAGCGACCTTTATTAAACTGTTATGGTAAAGCTTTTGCAAAACAATTTTTGTGCATCAGCTTTAGTTTTGTTTATGAATGCAATACAAATTTGCAATGCAATGATGCTAGACCATTTGCACCGGATCGCGAATAGCCCTAATATGTTACCTATTTGGAACTGTGTATTATTTTCAATATCTTCAATAGTAAAGTGCTTCATGCACACATAGCTCGATTTGGTGTTTAATGCATCTCCTCGCCGGCAGAACGGCTTCCACTTTTTCGCCAGATTTGCGTCCGTAGGAAACGACAAAAAACTTATATCGCACGCTTTCCTTTTGTTTTCACTATTACACTTTGCCACGGCACACTTCATTTGCTTTGTAATGTCTCAATAATTGTTTAAAACCACGCAGAAATATTAACGCACAAATATTAAAATTGTTATTTGGTTTTTTCATATGCTCACAATCAACAATTGCACCAAGATGACGTCACGCACACAGCTGATTCTGTCAAAATCACAAAGAGCGGATTAGCGGTACCGCCATTGGCGCAATCTCTATTTCTCTCAATCGTGGGCTGCGGTAATACTGACTTTGTGTACCAAACAAAGAGCATAAATTTTCCTCATATACACAATAAGCCATCGTTCGGACTTCGCTCCGATAGGAATAGATTTGTTCCGTTTTGTCGAAAAATTTTGAAACCTAGTCCTCTACTTCGCTCAACTGAAAATCTGCTCCGTTTTGTTGCATCAACAAATTTACTCTTCACATAGAAAGGAGGTGGGGTTTTTAATAGCAAACTAAAAGTTATATTTTACATTTTTATCGACACGATTGTTACATTGGTGAGCCCTCACAATCGCCCGATTTGAACCCGATCGAAAAATATTGCTCTGTCTAAAGTTCTGTAATTGCGTCGTTTCCCACCGATGTAACAATTGTCCCGGTAAAGAAAGAATGAAATAACTTTTTATTAATTTTAACCAAGGCATTTTAACTTTAATGATAATTGCTCGCTGGATTAAGGCGCCTTTAAACGGGTCGATTTTCTAGTAGATTTTTGTCGTTCAACCAAAATCGACCCGTGTAAATGACATCTCAACCACTAGCTGGTTGATTTTCCAGTCTTCAGATATCGACCCTTATAAGGCCACTTTAGCTTCTTATTTGTACAAGGATACGAGGAAAAATAAATTGTTTTTTAGAAAGATAAGAAATGCACATCTACTACGAATACTTGATATTTACTTCCATTTTTGTAGTCCGAACCCAGCAAAGAGCGCTCGGTGAAGGTCAGCTAGTGATCGAATTTGCCAACAGGGCTGCCAAACATACATAGCTATGAAGTGCCATATTGAGGATAAAAGGGCTAAAACGTGCCAAATAGAAAATTAAAAGTGCCAAAAAAGGTGTCATTCTCTTTAGTTCTTCCCATTAGCATTAAAATTAGACAAATTAAAACTAAAGCCCAATGTCAAAGTAAGATAAACCAGTTGTATACACTATAGAGATTAGAAAATTTTAGTTGAGAAAAGGAAGCACACGCAAAGGATTTCACAAAAATGTATTTAAATTTGGCTTTTTTCAAAAGTGCCATTTTGGCACTTTGTGCAAAATGGAAAAATTCAGTGCCATTTCAAGTAAAATAGTGCCAAAATGGCACGGTTTGAGCCAAGTTGGCAGCCCTGATCGCCAAGTTTTTTATTTAAAAAAGCACCAAAATACTGAAAATAGCACAATTTTCCCCCAAAAAAACACCAATTTTGTGTTGCTGTGTTTAATGGTATTTTCGCATAGAAAGCTGTATGTTCAAATATTTTAAGTAATCACACAATGAAACTTGTAAATATTTCCAACTATGCGCAGTTAATCAATTTAATAAATTTAATTTGCAAAATGTTTTTTTATTCGTAAAACAATTTCCAAAACTTGGTTTTTCTAGAGGCTTTATTTTCATGCAATTGCTTACTGTTGTACAAATGCGCACACCCAGCTAATTAGCAGAATATTCTATGGATTCCGTGATAGAGACTGTGTGAAAATATTGCGTTTAGATTATCTTGGAGCATATTATCCAGAGGAGAAGCTCGGCCAAACACTAACATATGTGTAAGTCAAATACAATGTCACCATAGAATCACGTTTTTATTATAAAATTGCCTTGAAAAGGGCACCAAAGAACAAAACAAGCGCTAGACTAAACAATTTTCGCCTTTTAATTCCCTAAACGCACTTAATTTCTTGCGAAAGGCACAAAGTTGGCAAGAGTTATATCGATGTCAAATTTGCTCATATAAGTTAAAGTCTTACTTAATAAACTTTATTTTTTAAAAAAGCTCGCGGACTTTTGTCCGCTCATGTGTTTATTTATTTGAATCCAACTTAAGATTAATTACAATATATTTCTTACTTCTACATTACACCTATGTCGACCACCAATTTGCTGACTGTTGTTGACCGTAATGTTGGTTACCAATATGCTGACTGTTGTTTACCGTAATATTGTTGCTGATCGATACATTTAGTAATTTGATGAAATGTCCGTGGAATGCTGATGCAGCGTCTGCGGTTATAACGAATTCACCGGATGTGTTATCGGTGCCACTAACCCATGGGGTTATTGTCCAATTCGAGGTATTGTAAGGTGTGGTGTTAACTCCTCCCCTCTTAAGTATGATTGTCCTCAATCATTAATAGAAGGGTAAGTCGTTGAATTTTACGTATGTTGGAATGTCATTACTTTCTTGTGGCGGGCTACCTGTTTTGGGCTTCAATACTTCCTTCTCGATGTATTGTATCTTTATTGATCTTTTCTTTAGCAAAATGAAAAGTGCGATTGTTATCACGGATGTTATGGATATTAAGCCTCCGATGGATAGTGTTGCCTTTTTGAGAGAATTTATTTTATGTGTGTTGTTTATATGTAAGTCCTTTAGAGACTCGAGCGAAAGTATCTCGATATGGTCCTTCTCTAATGGAGTTGGCTGCAATATTGCTGGGATAGATTTAATTGGCATTACTTTTATATTACTATATACTTTTTTGTTGATTCTAATGGTTGTGTTGTAAAATATTACAACATGGGTCCCGTTTATCTCCTGTGCCATTTTATCGGCTTCTATTTTACCGCTGAATTTATTAAGTAGAATTACGCCTTTATTTATTTTTTCTATTGTCGGTATGTGGTGGTCATTGGTGGTATTACACGTAGAATTTAAGCTATTTATTATTCTAGATATACATAAATCATTACTAATATCTATGACATCTGCTTCTTTGCAAATCATTAAATCATTGTAAGTTTCACATTTATTTTTGATACCATATAATTTATCTTTTCCTTTTAGAATTTCTTTGTATTTTGTTTCAATTATAATATTGTTCATTTTCTTAACGGGTCTTACAATTATTCTTTTGAATGTTTCACTTAATGGTAGGGGTATTTTAATAATATGAATGATTTTCATATCTTTACTCAAAACGTTTATTTTTGCTAATCTTAGTGCATCTTTGGCACTTGTAAATGGAACTTTTTCCTTTTTTAGTTTGCTAATTGAAAATTTGATTTCTTCCTTACTTAATAATACAAAGTTAATTATATCATTCTTTGCCCATTGAATGGCGTATTCTATATTTATTAGTTCTTCTTTTATTAATCTAATTTTGTTTTGCAAATTTACTATAGTTTCCATTACAATACTACCATCTTTTCTGATGGTGTTCAACATCTTATTTACTATACCAGTTATATTATTTATACGTTTTTCAAATACATTGTTTATTACTACTTGGTTGTTATTGTTTTCATTTAAATTATTCAAATTATTAGTTATTATATTTAAGTCTTCGTGATCAGGAGATCCGGCTATAAATTTCCATGCCGTTCCTAATATATCTATTGATCTTTTTCTTCTAATGTCATTAATAGGTTTTAGGGTATTAAGGATTTCGAACGTTTGGATTGTTTCATGTTTTAGGACGGGATATAGAAGGTTGTCTTTAGGGATTTGGCCAGTTATTTCGTCGTAGGTTTCCGTCAGAAATTGTTCGTATTTTCCTAGGTTGATGAGATGAATAAGTCTGAATGTTCCGTCCTGTATTTTCGCTTGTCCATTGTCTATTGTTACTAATTGAGATTTACTATAGTCAAGAATTTGTATGTCCGATGAAGAAGTAGAGATCGTAATAAGGAGAATGAAGAGTTTGTAGTGGTCCATTTTATCTGAAAATTAAGTTTTTATTAGGGATTTGTGAACTATTCGTCCTGATATTGTCTTAACTGTTGTCCTGTGGTTTTCCGAAACTTTCTCCTTTTTATACTTTGGAGCCAATTTGGAACCTAGTCTTTTATTGATTTTAACGTAAATAATTTCTCCTGGTGAGAAGTCCTTATTTTGAGGTCTATTTTTGTTGTGGTACGAGAGGTCAAGTTCTTGTTTTTTCTTAAGTAGTGCTATGTTTTCTTGTCTTTGTTGTTCTAACTGTTGGGGGTCGCTATGGATTCTATTACCGAAAAATGTGTCTATTGGTTTGTTTTTCGTCGTTGAGTGTATTGAGGAATTGTATTCTTGAACTGATTTGAATAGTAATTCTTCAAACGTTATTCCTACGGAAGTTGCTTTTAGACATCTCATTATTTCGGAAAGTGTACTATGGAATCTTTCTATTTGCCCATTGCTGGTGCTACTGTAGGGTGGTGTGGTATAAATGTTAATTGACATTTGGTCTCTGAGTAGGGATGATATTGAAGCGGAGTTAAGAGATTTTTCGTTGTCGATTATCACAAGTTTGGGAATCCGAACGCTATCATTAATTCTCTAATTGGGTCTTTGATATGTTCTATTGCCCTGGAAGGTATTACTTTCACCTGGGCATATTTAGAGAATTTGTCGATGGCGGTAAGAATTAATTTTTTTACGGTGGAATATATGTCGACATGGACGATTTCACCTGGGGACTGTGGAATGGGGGTCGGTTGAATTTGTGGTTTGGTTGGATGCCTATCGTATTTATGTGCACGACAAGTTGAGCACTGTTTAACAACTTTTTCGATTTTTGCGTGCATGCTTGGGAAATAGAATTTTCGTAGAATTTGGGTTTTGTTTTCGCGGCTATTCCTATGAGCTCGCTGATGCTCTTGTATGGTTATTTGTTCTTGTTCGGTTTCTGATGTGATATCCTGAAGGAGAGTTTGTGTGTAGCGAATTTTTATATATGGAGTGGGAATATTTCTTGGATTTTTCCCATCAGCCTTTCTGTGGTATACAGTCCGTTGACGAGTGCAGGGTCGAGGTAGCGTTTAAATATGTCTATGATAATATGAATGAATAATTCGGTTTTGTAACAGTATGCCTGTGGAAACTTGGAAATGGTAACTGGAATGAGTAGCTATCTTCGTTGCCAATCATTAAGAAGAGTTGGTTTTTAAAAGCGTTTATGGGGGCTTCGGTGGCCGGAATAAGGAGGTGTGAGGAGCTTTCGTCGCTATGGTCTGTAACTGTAAGAGTATTAATGTCTGTTTGTGGGGGTCTCGAAAGTGCGTCTGCTACGACGTTGGTTTTTCCGGGTTTATACTTCATCTCGTAGTTATATTCTTCGAGGATGCACTTCCACCTTTTCATTTTCCCATTATGGTTTTTATTGCTTAATGCAAAGGTGAGCGGTTGGTGATCTGTGAAAATTACAACTTTAGAGGATCCGTATAAATAGTTCCTCAGTGAAGTAAGGACCCAAATTATTGCCAACATTTCTTTTTCGTTCGCGGCATAACTTTCTTCTGTCTTATTGAGTGAGCGGGATATGAAGGTAATGGGTTTTCCTGATTGCTCAAGGACAGCACCTAGAGCGTAGTTTGATGCATCTGTCATAAGGTGAAATTCCTCTTTGAAATTGGGGTAAGATAAAATTACTTCTTCTGAAGTTAACGCTGTCTTTATATTATTGAAGGCAGTTAGGGCGTCACTATCGAACACAGCTAGCTTTTTGCTGGAGGCATTTTTGGACACTCGTCCATCTTCCCCTCTCAAAAGCGAGGTCAGAGGTTTTGCTAGCTTAGCATAATCCCTGATAAAGCGCCGATAATAGCCTGATAGTCCAAGGAAAGATCTAAGGTCTTTCAATGTTTTTGGACATGGAAAATTTTGAATTGCACTTACTTTGGCGGGATTGGTTTTTATACCTAGCGGGGATATGATGAATCCTAAAAATTCGACTTCTTTACGAAAAAATTCACACTTGTCCAATTGGACTTTCATATTCGCTTTTTCTAGCGTGTGAAAAATGTTTTCGACATTTTGGAGGTGGCTCTGTTCGTCTTTGCCAAACACTATTATGTCGTCTATATAGACATAACATGTTTTACCGATATGTTCCTTCAAAATGTCGTCTAAAGCTCGCTGAAATATAGCGGGTGCATTCTTTAGACCGAATGGAAGTCTGGTAAACTCGTATTTCCCGCTATTAATTGAAAAGGCTGTCTTCTCAATGTCGGATTCCTTTAATGGAATCTGATGGAAGCCACTCTTCAGGTCAAGAACGGAAAAGTATTTGTTATTTCCCAGTTGTGAGATAACCTCATTAATTTCTGGGATTGGGTATTTGTCGGCTATTGTTAGTGTATTCAGTTTCCTGTAATCTATTACTAATCTGTATTTCTTTGGCCTGATGCATCCAATTTCTTCGGTACAACCCACACGGGTGAGTTATAGGGTGAACGGGATGGTCTAATAATTCCATCCTTTAACAAATTTTCTATTTCCTGTGTCACGAAGACTCTCATCGCGAGGGGGTATGGGTAGTACTTTGTGTAAACTGGGGTATCTGAGGAAGTCCTGATTTCTCCTGCTACCGTAGTTGTGTAAGTAAGTTTTTCGTCCTTCTTGTCTTATAATGTTGTTTACTAGTCCTGTCACTAAATTAGTCAATTGGTCCATATTAAAAGAATTGGAGTTGGAATTGGAAACACTTGGTTGTGTGGGTGCGTTAAGCACAGGGGGTCGGACAAGGTTATTGGGATTAGACATTTTATTTCTGTTCTAAATTTTATAATTTTTTGTTATTTTTTATTATTTTATAATTCTTCTGGAGGGTCCCTTGGGTGGTGAATCGCAGAGAATTTTATTGTTATAAGCTGGAGGGTCCCCCGTTAGGTGGTGAATCGCAGCTTCAATTTATATTATATTATTGGCTGTACCAGCCCGATATTATATTTGTGGCTATTATTAGTTGATGAGAGGAAAAAAAATCTCATTAATTATTAAATAAGCGTGTCTTTAGATATTTTAACCAACACTTTTGGTTGCACAATTTTCTAATGATTCTATATTTCTAAATAAATTTTTACTTTTACTTTTTATTACACAAAATTTTAAATTCAAATATGCAGTTAATGTTATCCTTGTTTAAAACTTAATGTTACAATTTCTTCACTATTTTGGTAATCTTAATAACCTTCTTGGTTTAAATTTTTCTTTATTAAATTTGTTGAAAAAAATTTTTTTAACACTTTTTCAACATTTATTAAATATTTCCTTAAATTCTATACTTAAACTAAACTTACTTAAGTCCTCCTGGTGTTGGGGTTTCCCTTTTGCTGCAGCTACTCGTGGTACCACCAAACACACTTTGAAGAGGAGTGCGTTTCTGTCCTACAGGAATTTAACGCTGCTGTCTTCTGGACCGGCTCTTTTCTTCACGTTCCTTGGGTATTCCACTTTTCTTGCACGCAGACCAATGAATGTCCTTGTTGCAGTCTATTTCACTTCACATGCGTGCTGTGGATGTCCTTTTGTGAGTTTCCGCGCATTGATTTTCGGCTGTTTTTTCTCACAGTCATTTTATCATCACTTATTAATATTAAGATTTTCGCGCGTTGACACTTCGGCTGTTTTTTTACAGGCGTTATTTTTTTTCACTCACTACCGAAACGCGAACTTTGAAACCTGTCCCTGCTCGGGCTCCAGTTAAAGTTTTATTTAATAAACTTTATTTTTTAAAAAAGCTCGCGGACTTTTGTCCGCTCATGTGTTTATTTATTTGAATCCAACTTAAGATTAATTACAATATATTTCTTACTTCTACATTACACCTATGTCGACCACCAATTTGCTGACTGTTGTTGACCGTAATGTTGGTTACCAATATGCAGACTGTTGTTTACCGTAATATTGTTGCTGATCGATACCTTTAGTAATTTGATGAAATGTTCGTGGAATGCTGATGCAGCGTCTGCGATTATAACGAATTCACCGGATGTGTTATCGGTGCCACTAACCCATGGGGTTATTGTCCAATTCGAGGTATTGTAAGGTGTGGTGTTAACTTATACAAGCATGGACAGAGAGTGAGCGCCTGCTTAAAGAGCGTAAACATCTCATGCAAATACATGCGAGAGCGTAACACAGCGAACGCAAATTCATTCAAACGTAATTGGCACACTAACACACTTTACTTGCGGTAGTGATCACATCCAGGGATGCCGTTTGGATCTAAATAGATCCAATTGGATACATTTTTAGACGAATTTTTGCGGGATACTTATTTTTTCCGATCAGTATAAATGTGGATACTTTTTTTAAATAGGCCAAAATTTTATATTTTCTATAAAGTTTTTTTCGTTGAAAACTCGATTTTCATTAATGACGTTTTTTAAATGTTTTAAAAATCGCTACTTAAGCGTGAAATTAGAGCATTTTATTTTTTGTGAACGAAGCAATGAACATATGAAGAGATCTCACCAAAGCAGTGTAAGGCGCAATTGTTTAGTTAGATAAAAAAGATGCTTTAAGCAAGATCTTAATATATACATATATAAAGTAAATATATCTCTTTCATATCACATATTTTCATTTGTTAATTTAAAAAGAAAGAAGATCTCAATGTAGTTTAAATACACTGTTTAAAAAACAAAATTTGATTTATTTAAGGAAATTTTTATGAATTTTACTGAAAATACTTTAAATACACTATAATTTTTTTTGTTTATTTGCACGTATTAAGGGCCCGTTTTTCAGTGCACGGCCGTGGTTTACACTAAGTTTAAACGCCCGATCTTACTGGTTTAAACTAAGATCAGCCAATCAAATGCCAGCCAGCTGATCAATTTAAACTCAGTTTACTTAATCTAAGCTGGCACTGAAAAACCGGACCTAAGAGAGGTAACTATTTTCCTCTTTTAATGTGTGCAAATTGGCACACCGCGTAATAAAATTAAACACTGCCTGTTTGCTTTAACATACCGAATTTGTCGCAGAGAGCAAAATAACATATAAAATGTTTAAAATAGAGTAAATGTAAGCCCCTAATGTTTATTATTTTTAGGAAATGTATTTTTAGTTTAAAAATTTTCCCAACTTTAAACATTTCATGTGTATATTTTAAAAATCTCAAGTTCAAAATCAAATCCTAAACATTTTATACGTATGTATATACAGATTCCTGTTGAAAAATAGATACTTTTCAGTAGTAGTTTTACACACACTTTTTAGAGTGTACAGGTACAAATGTAACATATTAGTCACTATTTATTATACTTACTTTACAAAATACTTATGCATAAAAAATAGTATTTATAAATTCAAATAACAAATGTTTGATTTTATGAAATATAAAAATATATATACACGTATTCCAAGTCCTTAGGATTTTTCTTGAAAATGTTTGGTTTTCTTACAAACTATGAGATGGATACGTAAAAAAGGAAATTAAATCAAAAAATGGATACATTTGGATACATTTTTGGCTTGGTCGGTGATACATTTTCTTGGGACAGCGCGGCAACACTGATCACATCTGCTCATATACACTCCTCGTCATTTGAATTGCACACCCTTTCAATTCTTAGTATTTACAGTTTTCCGTTTGTTTATTTAATATACATTTTTTGTAAAAATATCGTCACTACATACGAATAAAGGCGCGCTGGTGTTTTGACGGTGAAAAAAAGCGTTTAAAAAAATTTTGCAAAAAAATATGGTTATAAAAAACTTTGGCGAAGTATGTTAAGAGAATTTGACGCTGAAATTTTTTTATGCGTCTTTTTTCGCCGTCAACTTTTGAGCTCGCGCCTTTATTCGTGTCTAATGACGATATAGCATATTCTACGGGTAAATGCAATTTTAAAATTTTTTACAAACCAAAACTTAAAAGAAAGTTTATTTTCCATTTCTTGCGCAGCATTTTATATGATTTTTTCGTTTTTCTCGAGAGCTGGAAACAGTTCTTAAAAAAGGTCAACATAGGAGTGTGCCATCCTAATGACCTGCAGTGAATAAGTTAATAATATTTTTAGAAAAATTTCTGATATGCAGTTTTGTAGCCCATTCAATTATAGTGTAATTAAGTGCAAGTTTGAAGTGACTCTAAAACAGTCCCGATTTTTCAAATTCATTTATTTTTTATTGACAGTGCTGCGCATTTTATTCCATATAAAAGTTTTGTCGAGCATACTTTGTATGAGAGAAAATGCGCAGCACTATCACCAAAAAAATTGTCAAAAATCACCGCTATTTTACAGACACTTGAAACTTGCACTTTATTGTACCCCTTTGTTGACATTTTTTTAACTCTGTATAAAGTTTTAAAATCGGATGTAATGAATATTAAATAAACAAAATTAAAAGTGTAAATACTAAAGATTAAAAAGTTGAGCTATTCAAGAGAGAGTGAGTCTTTTTACTCCAGAATGCGTGTGCAGTGGCTCTCAATGCTATACGTGTGTTAGTAAGATTTGTTGCCCCCTTCCCGTTTGCCCATGATTTTCCCCTGATCTAGCCCGCGAAATGGGCTCGCTTGTCCGTACGGGCAAAAAAGCCCATACGGGCAAAAGTGCCCATGTCTGGTTTAAACGACGATATATGTATATGAGATTGTGTACTTTCCGTTTTTGCCATTAACAATTTTATACATACCTCAAGTTAGTATGCATCCTACCGATTTAAAAGCAAATTTCATATACATACCAGGGTTTTTGGGAATATTCGCATTCGCAACCGCGGAGCTTCCGCATTAATTTTAACATTCGCATTCGCTGTCGCATTCGCAATAATCAATGCGGATCTTTTGCGAATACGAATATTGAAGGGACCGAAAATATCAGTTATTTTTTTTACGAGTTAAACTTGGCCAAATATTTTTTATTCCGAAATAAAAGTCCTTTCCGGATAATAACCAAACCGCTTATCAAAATAAAAAAAGTTTGGTATCAAATGAAAGAGAACTCAAATAGCTTTAAAACTGAAACATCTAAACGAGCAAAGCCACCTATTGAAAAATATTTCAAAAAAAAAAGTTAATCAATTACCATAGAACAAACCTTGGGTGAGGTATATGAATTTCTTTAGTATTAAATGATACAAAAACAAGAAAAGAAGTATAAGTTCGGGCGAAACGGAACTTTACATACCCGGCGCAGGTATCAAATATCGTCGTTTCAACTTTCTCTGAACTACCTTTGCATGATAAGTAGGGGTCTTTACCCGATTTCAAACGTTTTCGATAATATGCACAGATAGACTTGATGATATAATTGAACCTAGTTAGGTACAAATCGATTAAGTGGTTACCGAGGAACACCTTTGTAGTTATAAAGAGGGCGGTGCTACGCCCAATTCCCAAAAGTCTGTAACAGTCTCAGTTATTGAAATATCGGAGTTTTCGTATTTCTGAAATTTACCGTTATACGGGAAGAGGGTGTAATTTTAGTCTGATTTGAATAATTTTCAACAAATTGCTTTTCCGTACCAAGGCTATTAAGTGCACGCGTTTGTGGCCATAAGTGAGCGGCGCCACGCCCATTATCCGAAAATTTATAATATTCTGGTTTTTTGCTAAGCAGTTATTGCAATCATCGATTTTAAATGAATTAGCGGCAGTAGTTACCCTGAAAAAAACGGGACTAATCCGGGATGACTCCGGGAGCAATCGCAAAGGAGCATGCGAATAATACCACTTTTGATCGAGCATGTCCTATGAAGAGACTAATTGTTCACCTTTATACCCGAATGGGTATAAAAAGCGACTAGTCACTTTTAAAAAATAATAATAAAAATTTGCGCCAGCTGAGATTCGAACCGGGGTGCTCAGTTTTGATAGGCGAATACTCTCTCTGTGTGCCAACGCCGCACATGAAATTTCATTGACTAAGTGCGTACATATCATTAAATCGTTAATAGTACCCGTTAGAGATGAGTTGG
Source organism: Rhagoletis pomonella (assembly GCF_013731165.1). NCBI lineage: Eukaryota > Metazoa > Arthropoda > Insecta > Diptera > Tephritidae > Rhagoletis > Rhagoletis pomonella. The sequence continues at coordinate 3,949,766 of NW_023458559.1, read as the reverse complement.
GGACTAATTGATCTCCAGTTATACCCATAAGGGATGAGTCGAGACTAATTGGCCTCCATTAGTACCCGTATGAGACTAGTTGGGACTAATTAATGCCCAATTGTACCCGATTGAGAGTAATCTCGGAATACTCTCTTTAGAGATTAGCCGCACAATTTTTTGCAGGGTATTGATTTATCGCAGTTTTCGTGTTTCTGTAAATTACCGTTATATGGCAGGTGGGCATGGTTTTGCCCGATTTCAAAGATTTTCAACAGATTTCTTAGCTACACGCTACTCAAGCCTCTTACCGAGTTTGGTAAGGATTGGTGAAGCGGCTACTCAGAAACAGCCTTTGAGCATAAGTGGGCGGGGTCACGCCCATTTTCCAAAAATTTCATAACAATTCTTTTTTACCACAATTCTACTCCACATATTAATTTTCAACAATTTGCATATAATATTTACTGAAGTATCGCAGTTTTTGCATTTTTCGAAAATACCGTTATATGGGAAATGGGCGTGGTTACAGTCAGATTTCGCCCATACCAACCTACTTTGGATTAAGGGGCAACCTACATACCAAATTTCGTTGACATATCTCGATTTTTGCTCGAGTTATCGTGTACACGGACAGACGGACAGACGGACGGACGGACGGACAGACAGACAGACAGGGCTTAATCGACTTCTCTTTTCATTCTGATCATTTATGTGTACATTTGTCCATATCTATCTCGATTGGTTTTGCTGTTACAAACAACCGTTATGCGAACAAAGTTAATATACCCTTGTGCATAAGTGCACTCGGGTATACAAATATAAATAGAGACGGTAACCTTTGTTCGTTATTTATGTTTAAAAGCTTTTTCAGTCCTCTTTCATATGATACCAAATTTGTTTAATTTTGATAAGCTCTTTGGTTATTATCCGCAAAGAACTTTTATTTCGGAATAAAAAATATTAGGCCGAGTTTAACTCGTAAAAAAGTATCTAACTGTTATTTTCGGTCCCTGGAATATTATGCAAGTGCACTAATAAAACGTATATCTGACCAGTCACAGAAGAAAGGATTAAAAATGAATTACAAAAATTAAAATCGAAAAACGCTGTTGACGTTACAGGTTCTCCAAGTTCAGAACAACGGTGTTAAAACAACGATCTTGCCATGACGCTAGATTGTGAAGATGAAAGTCAGAAGGATACGCCCGACATTTGCAGCCTTGATGTAATTCTCAAAAAGGAATTATTGCACCACAATTAAAAAAAATAAATAAATATAACTGAAAGTACTCTCGACTGCTGCAGCGTCAATCGAAAAGAATTTACAATTTTGTCATGTTTCAAGTTTGTCGCCATGAGCGAGTAGTTATTTAGTGGTTTGATTTACGACCCTTATAAACTTTTCATTAAATAAAATTTTATAATTTTTAAATTCAAGTACTAAAAAAAACATTACTAAAAATTACTAACCTTTCCATTTTTTATCTAACGAAATCACCTAGTTTACTCGCCTAAATTATTTCTTAAAAATACTCGGCATCTGCATTCGCATCCGCATCCGCGGATGTTAGCTTTTAAACATCCGCATCCGCATTCGCATCCGCGGATATCTAAAATTCCACATTCACAACATCCCTAATACATACATACGTATGTGCATACATATATCTATACCAGAGAGCTGCATGGATACACTCAAATTACATTTTAAGTCACTCGCTTTCTTTTCACATCTGCACACACTCGCACTCATTTATTTCCAAACATAACGTGCGATAGCATTGAAAAAACATTGTCGGTTGAGTGAGTAATTCACAATATCAAGTGCTCGATTCAAATAACAAGTGCTTGATTTGAAAACTAAGTGCATGGCATAACTGCTGTAATGAAAGTATCAGAGAAAAACATTTGTAAAGACAATTTTTGTTAATTTTATTGGTTTCCTAACTGCATATTATAATGCAAAAATATCAACTGATTAAGGGCATCATCATTTGACAAAAGGTGGCATCTTTCCACCAGCAGAAGAAAAAACTCTTTCTGACGATGCGCTAGTTGAAGGAGTGGCTATTACACTACGACTGAGTTTATGCAGCAGCGGCATTTCGCATTTGCGTACCTCCCACCAATTAATTATATCGAAGTCCGTATGAAAATATACCTATATATTTTCATATCGCCGCAGATCTGCGGTAGCTTTATCAGTTCTGCTCACAAAGGTAGGTTGTTTAAGACGATCTGAAAACAGCTCAAAGTTGTCTGAAGGTAACAAAGGTGTATCCACAATTTGTGGTTCAGTTGTACTGTCAGAATTCTCAGTTAACGTTCTCATAATAGCTCTGATCCAATACTTTTCGTGAAAAATCCTTTAAAACTGTCAAACAGCGAAATTACTCTCTGAAGTGAGAGTAAAATGTGAGTAACAACAAAAAGTACGGGAAAAAAAAACCATTTTTCTTGTAAAAACGTCAACCAGTGATTGCTTGACACTTTTCATGATTTTACCAGAAGAAAAAGCTCGGGTAAAATCTTGCAACTTCATTCTCTACACAACTCTCCAAAAGTCGCTCTCATTTACAGCATTTTGGAGGATTTTGGAGTACAGGAACATTTTTCCTGCAACTTCCTGCAAGTTCGTGTCATTCGATTGCTCGACTTGCTTTTCGTAACAGCATTTTTCACTCGCTTGACTTGATTTGGAAAGAGTATATCAATGCCATATTTGAAATCAAATGAGTACACTGCAGCTAAACATTGATTTCAAAACTAACTATGAATCTCACTGTTTGTACGGCGTTTCTCACTAACTTTATAGAGTTCACAGTAATGAGTTCATACTGTTTAGATGGAAGTGAGTAAACTCAAGCTGTTGTCTGATCTATACAAATTAATATATATACATATACATATGTATATATCAATGAGATTTTCTTTTAAATCTGTAAGATATACTTATATAAAATTAAAGTGTGTATAAAATTGCTAATGACAAAACCGAAAAGTACTCAACATTGCAGACGCCATCTCAAAATAGATTAAAAGAACTTCGTGAAAGACAACAATTAATCGTGTATTGCCAGACACCTGATAATACAGGATTATTTTTATGTTCTTAAAATACATTACTCTACTAAAAACTTCGTGCAGTGGCCCATGAGAAAACCGTCATCTTTAAGGTATAGTCCAATCTTTCACAATATCTGGTATTAGTCTTAATCTGAAACGCAATAATCATTGAAAATTGGCGCCGTTTATGGTGAAAAGCATTTAATATCACACTTTCAAACTAAAGCTTTCTTAACCCTAGAAGCCTAATCTATTTGGCGTAGAGGCTTATGTACTTAAAAGATAACCTGTGAGCTAATATATACATAGTCCTGCCTTGTTTTTTAAGGAATATTGAAGTTATGAATTTGACTAATAATAAAACAGTGGGGGTGGGTCAAGTCAAAGAATAATATTTCACTAATATTGGTCTAGAAAAAAGGCTCTTTAGAAGAAAGTATGCTTAATAAAGTTTCAAAAAACGAAAAATTTATATCTTTGTGAACATTCATAGATGCTAGACCGTTTAGCCTTTCTTGACATGTTGTATTTCTCAAGTGGGTTTTAATTCTTTTCAGGCATGAAAATCTTCGTTCAGGTGCGGCTATTGAAACGGGCAAAAGTGCCAATATACGTAAGATCTTAAAAACATTCCCAAAAGGCGTTTTATTAGCTACTTGTATCGTTTCGAGAGCATTTCGAAAAAGTTCGTGTGAAACTCGTTTTTCTACATTTTTACCTCCAGAAGAAAGTTTTGTTTCGAGCAGTCGATTACTTTTTCATAGAAAGCAAACAATTCTTCAGTTTTATTTTTCGTTAAAATCATACTTTGGAAACAAAACACTAAAATTATTTAAAACTGATTTATGGTTTAGGAACCGGCTTTTCAAATGAGCAATATATGTACCAAGGAATGGAATGTAAAAAGCAATGCGATAGTATGCCTCGGCTTCTCCGGTTTTCACATTAAAGCGATTCTTTTGGCGACTGCTGTATCGCGGTACTTTGATTTCTGTACCTAGGTTGGTGCATACTTCTTCTATGTATTCGAAAAGCAAATGAAAGTTTTTTTCTGCATCTTGTCGCATTTCTTCAAATTCCTTCAAAGCGTCGCACAGTGTAACTTTTGTCATTTTTAGGATGCCAAAATTAATAACAGCCAAACCAATGGACCAATTCATTTGAAATTTTGCAGTGTGGTTACAGATACCTAAATCTGATTTGAAAATGAAAATGGGCCTGTTCCGCCCACTTTTTCCCCTTGCCCTCATATAAGGTGAAATTTCACATAATCATATTTTCTAGTTAAAACGCATTTTCCAGTGCGAATATAAATAAAAATTGTTTAGATTTCTTAACTTTACAGTTAGAGGCTTTTGATTAATATTTAAAAAATTTTATTTTCAAAGTCAAACACAGCTCAGGTACATATATTTGTAAAAACTAAATCGAAATACATACAATAAATAAAAAGTGATATTTTAAAGTTAGTCGGAGTCAATATCGTCGACATTCTCTGGTTCCGATAGTAAGCTAATAACTTCACTCGTTAATGGTCGCCGCTTTGTCCTAGGGGTTTTCCGCAAACTATTTATGAACGGGTCTGACGATATCAGCAATCTGTGCAGCAAATCCAAGTTACTACAAATTCTTGACTTTTTTCTCGTGAAAAGTTCACGATAGTTTCGTGCATCTTTGTTTCTGGACTCTTGAGCTTCTTCCGAAAGTTGACGAATAGGAAGAATAGAAGACACGATTATACTCCTTCCATGAAACAGAATTTTATGTACGCTCACTGGCATATTGTACCAAGCATATTCCGATAAATATAGTTCCCTTGTCTTTGTCACATAATGGCCAAAAGCTTCAGCATTTATTTGAAACCAACATCCTATGCATGAAAGTATTGTATGAAACCTTTTCAAAAGATTGATGTTTATGCCGGTTATGTCTGATGTTATTTCAGGATCTCCAAAGAATCTTCTCGCAGTGTTGCCATCATTTGTGTTGCCGGTTTTTTGCTTTGGCATATCAATCAAAAGACCAACTTCTTTCCTGAATCTTGTTTGTATATGTTCTTTCTTCTTTTTCATCTTTTCCTTATTTTCTTCGCCCCGCACACACCAGGTCTTCATTTCCATTCGATAAGCGATGTGTAGCATACATTCCATGCATCGTATCCAAGAATGTAAAAGGGAAATTCCGAAAGCAAGCATGCTTTCGTCAATATTTCGCTCTGAGAGGGCTCGCATATTGTTCATATCTTTTGGTGAAGCCCCACATATGTAGCACTTTTGCGATGATGTATATGCCGATAGAGCGTTGCAAACTTTGCCATCAATCATGCACAACACAATCGTCGATTTCACTAGAAATTTTAGGTTATCCGTTTGAATTGTTGTAGGACGAAGACTGGAAATTTGGTCTTTGACAGATTGCATCTCCTTTGAAATAACATCTCGTGTTTCTTTTGTAAAAACAAATTTTATCGGGCGGCAGTATCTCGTGGAAGATGGAGCAGGATTACTCCAAACTATAACCTTACGTCCGTCAACTATTGTATACATTTCAAGGAGTACTAGTGAAATGAAAAACATACTAGTGTCCGATTTGTTATCTTCCGAAAATTGCTGTTTGTAACAGCTATGCTCAGCTCCATCACATCCCCATTTAATAATTGCATTTAGTTCATTAACTTCAGGAATAGAAAGCAATACCTCTTCTTGTGCAAGACACAATCTTCGTAAGCTGTGATCAATTAGGGATTGCAATTCAATTTCAGCATAGGTTTCCGTTACGGTATTTTTTTCAGGATAGCATAAAACCTTTGATTCTTTTAGAATCTTCTTTAGTTATATGAAGGATATATTTTCCTGTTAACTTCTGAAGTGTGCTGCCGGATCATTGAGTATTCATGTGTTGAAAGATTTGAGTCAACTATCATCGCAATTGCTTGATCTGGTGTCAAACTTTTCTTATTTTCATCCGATAGTCGGGACTTTTTGTATGCAGTGCCTCTTGATGGTGATGCTGAGGACAACTCCTCAACTATTTTTGCAGAATTTCTTTTTCCTGATGATCGTAATCTCAATTCCGCTGCCATTAACAGTTGATCATTATCGACATTGTTCATTAGTTCCTTAGCTTTTCGCTTTCTTGTGCGTATAGATAACTCAGCGAAGGTTTTTGTTGGCCTCCCCGGCCTAGGAATATCACGAGAAGTGCATGGCTCAACATCAAGGATGCAATCTTTGAAATCATGATTTTTTGATAACCATTGAGACTCTTGCTCAATAATTTTTTTTGTAGATCGGCCACAACGTTCCCAAACTTCAAAGAGTGGATTTCGTGGTACAGCCATAATTAATTGATGATAGGTATAGGCAAATTTGGTACAGCGCAGTTGGTTATACTTCAATCCACCCTTTTTTAGTATGATGCATTTTTAGCTATGTTCTTTATTTATATAGTCTTAGCGAAAGCACTCACTTGCTTAAAAGTACTACCTAGAATAGACGACCCTCAGGTAGACGTGCTCGATGGTTATAAGGGATAAGAGCCCAACATAGATTTTAAAGGCTCGCTAACAATAGGAAAACCCATATGACAAACAATGAAGGCTATTAAGTAAACAACTTTCCTTTTTCTGGGTTTTTACCATTTCAGGTATAACTGCCTTTTTTGCGGATGTATTATCGTAGACTTGAATTGAAGACATTCCATTGTTAGGTCATTGTGCATTCATATATGAGTAAGGGCATGCTGACCTTGAGTTAGCGATATGCAAAAATGACATAGTGTCGGCAAACTTCTGCATTGGTTTTTTTTTTTTATCTGAAACTATATTAAATTCCCTTTGTATATGTACGTAATCATCAAGGCGAATTCGAGCGAAGTAAGTAAGTTCTATTCTATTGAAAACGAAAAATTTTCTAAGCTTTCCAAATTTTTAGTGGCTGTCTAAACAAAAAAAAAAAAAATCAAAAAATACCTACCTGGCTGAAACTTACCAATGCTGTTATAAACTACCCAAGTATGTAAAATAAAATAGTTTCAAGTCAAACCAGTTATCCAAAAATCCACCACGTGGCCACAAAGTTAATCAAAATTTTTAGACTGTGAAACGATTTTTACACTTTTTGCAATCAGCAAAGTTACATAACGGTTATCATGAGGATTGTGGGTTGTTTGCTTTGCTTTGAATACATTTTCTTAACAGTTGGTTATTTATCTGTAGCATATCAAAAAATTTTGAAGATTGGAGCACATTGTTTTTTTGACTTTTGGCATCCTAAAAGTGAAAAAAGTTACACTGTGCGTCGTCGGCGAAGCTCATTGCTTCTGCAAGATCTTCATCAGGTGCTTGTAATTGCCGGCTAGCAAAGCAACACAACGATTTATAAAAAAGCAAATGCTTGGCTGTTGTCGCTGTGCTAACAGTTTTTCAAACCCTGATAATTTCTATAGATATTCGCCCGATACAAATAATTTTTACGGTATTTTCCCCGTTACGTTAGAGCCGTTGCCGAGAACTTATGGATACATATACATATACACAAAAATTGCTCGTTTAAGGTAATTAGAATAAGGGGCAACATTTCCCGGCAACATTTAGAATTGACCCGATACATTCCACTTTTAACGATAAATATTAATGATTTGATACATATCGATAGTTCGATGAATTTCAAAAACACTAAAATCCGGTAACTCAACAAAATTCGTTAACTCGACCAATTTCAATAACTGTGAAATTCGAGGGCTTCATAACTCAAAAATGTAAATTCTTTGGACACCTTTAAAAATGTTTACTTTTGACAGCTCCACATTTTTCGAAAGCTATCGAAAAATTTTGATTTCGATAAGCAGTGATAAATCGATAAGCTTATATAATCTTGAAATTTCGATTAATGGATATATTTTGAAAATTTCATAAACTTCGATTCGTTGAATCAACCAATTTCAGTAGATCAATAATTATCGATAACTCTGTAAGTTGAAAGAACTCCATGCATTACTACAACTCGATAAATTTCGTTAAGTCAATAATTAATGATAATTCAATAAATATCGATAACTTGATACATTTCTTTAACTTAACAAATTTCGATAATCCCACATGCTCGATAACTCTCCGTAAATTTCGACAACTAAGTTTCTATGTCTATAAATTTCGACAACTCAATAAACATTGATCAATTTAAATAATTCGATACGTTGTGTTAACTTAATAAGCATGGATAAATTTCGATAATTATAAACATCGATGCTTTGATAAATTTCGGTAACTTTTATGGAAAATTTCAATTCAGTTACCCTAATCCTTATGTATTTCTCATTTTCTCCATTTTCGCCTTTATCTCCATTTTCGTCATTATCTTCACTTTTGCCTTCTTTCTTGTCTTCATCGTTATCACTTGTTTCTTCATCTTCATATTTATCTTTATTTCACAGTTTAATTTCAAATACGAAGTAAAACAAAACGCGAAACAGCTTAAATTGAACAGGTTGCAAAAACAACCATACACAAATATTGAAATTTTTAAACAACGATTTTCAACCAATTTCGAAACTATAAAAACTCTCCTCATCTACAGAAAATTACCTTTTCAACGGTGTTCTTGGTTTTGAAATCGGTAAATTTACCTTGGTCTTCATCTTTGTTTTTATCTTTCATATCTTTGCTTTTATCCGTTTCTTTTTCTATTCACGTAGATGAGATGAGGTGCGATGACGTGATAGATATGACGTGATTTTATGTGATGTGATAGGATGTCATGTCATGTGTTGTCATATCCTCTGATGGCATGTCATACGATGTCATATCATGTGATGTCATGCCATATAATGTGATGTCATATCATATAATGTCATGTCACGTGATATCGTGTGATGTGATATCATATTACGTAATGTAATATCATGTGATGTATCTTCATGTCATGTGATATAATGTGATGTGATGTAATATAATGTGATCACATTCCATGTTCCGATTAGTATATCGATAACCCTGTTGATAACTGTGTCGATAAAAATACCGATAACAATATCCATAAACATATAGAAAAATACAACGATTGTAAAATCGATTAATTCATCGATAAATATAACAATCATCAGTATCGATTATTGTACATATCGTTAACAATATAAATGACTAAATCGATAACAAAATCAATTATTTAATCGATTATTATACCGATAACAATATCCATTATTGTATCGATAACAATATCGATTTTTATATTATTTAATCAATAACAGTATCGAAAACAAATCGATTATTTTATCAATAGCAAAATCGATTATTATATCGATAAAAATATCGAGTTTTATATCGATAACAATATAAATCTTCATCTTCATCCTTTTCTTCATATTTATCTTTATTTCTACATATTCCTCTTCGCCTTTACCTTAAGGTGTTTAAATTTACCTTGATCGTCGTTTTTGCCTGTATCTCTAGGCATCTTTGTTTTTGTTTTTATTCTCAAACCGCTAAACCGCTGAGAACCATTTTCATGTGCATTATTCCCCTTGAATTTGACAATTTACTCCCAACCAACCAGCTTCATAAATTCAATAAATGTTTTTACCCTTCCAGTTACCCTAATTCTTATGTATCCGTCATTGTCTCCATTTTCGTCTTTATCTTCACTTTTGTCTTCTTATTTTTTTACTTCATCGTTATCATTTATTTCTTCATCTTCATATTTATCATTATTTCAAATGCGAAGTGAAACAACATGCGAAACATGTCAAATTGAACATGTTGCAGCAACATCTATACACAAATACGGAAATGTTTAAACGACGGTTTAGGCCGCAATTTTCAACCAATTTTGAAACCATAAAAACTCTGCTCATCTACAGAAAAATGCCTTTCCAATGGTGTCCTTAGTTTGGAATTCGGTTCGGTAGAATCACCAAACGAACGGAGACAAAATTCATGTTAGCGTATTAATATATACACTGAGGGAAATAATGCATAGTAAAAATGAATACTTTATATTTGATTATCGTTTAAAAATGTTCGTATCTAAAAATAATATTTTCGTACAAAATTTATTACGCACGTATTTGACTGTTCACATGTGAGTATGTATATGTAAGTGTACATACGCACCTTAAGCATGCAGAGCGCCGCTCTGAGAGCGGTGACAGCACACACATTCATACATAGTACAAATCGCGTGCTGTGGTGTTGATGGATATTCAACATTTGAAAGCAAATTTATATGTCTGCGTGTAGCTGAGTGCGCAAAGATGCTTGCCACAAGTTGTTGATATCCGGAGATGGTCGGGTTCGAATTCCACTACAGGCAACATGCAAATACATTTTTTTTTTAGTTTTTGTCTTGATTATTCACTTCACGGATGCTTTTTCAGTACGAACGCGGTCATTTTAATATGCGCGTAATTGAATTGAATATTTACCAATATACAGTACTTTCGTTGACGTTTATAGTAAGATCAATTACGTTTCAATTTGATTTTAATATTTTTTCCCCTCAGTGTAGATACTAAGTTCCACCACAAGTGTATTTGCCGCATTTCGTTCAATAAGTACTCCTTGCATTGTACTCTGCTCCCACCACATTGTTACTCTTTTTCCGCTTACATACACTACTTGGCGTTGAGAGTGTAAATACTTGACGTACTTGCTATTACTCCACCAAAGTAGGTACTCTACTTTCTCTCATCGCGTACGAGAGATATTTGCTGCTGCCAAAAGGGAGTAGCAAATCTACTCTCTGTATACTTGTAGTACTGTAAGTACTTGCGTATTAAATTTCAATTATGGTTGTTAGCCTACTAGTTGATATCGTTTGCGGCGCTGGTCAGTTAAATTGAAAGAGTAACAAGTAAGAAAGTCTAAGTTCGGGCGGAGCCGAACATTAAATACCCGGCGCAATTATTAA